>NC_047679.1:19283346-19883346 GCF_011762505.2 Arvicanthis niloticus
CTAAGTTTTCTATTTCTGGATTTAATATACATAATAAACAAAGTTCTCTTTAAAAATAAACTTGTGTTTTGAAATGCTCACCACTAAAATTCCCAACAGTTACTTATGGATATTCGATGTAGGTGCTACATCTTTGTCAATTCAGTATTGGCTCTGAGTACTGCCTATTGTTTGTCACCACATAGGGTACAAGATATTTAAGGGCTGAAAACATGTCATCATTTGGTAGATATACCACACTGTCCAACTTTATAGCAAGGTTGCAATTGGGAGATGCTTTCTGTCCATATGCAGTTCCCAGATAATTTTATGGAAAAAAAGCCTAATAAATATGACTGCAAGCAATACGTGTTTGGTCTATAGACATCAGCATTATATGGTCACTCAAATAGGGATGGTACTGCTTGGCTCAAAACATAACATCAGAACTTCAAATTTTTTGCCTTTAGGTCACTGACCAGCACACTTTTTCTGTAAACAAGAAAGGAAATAGATGTTTTCAGCTATGTAGGCTATGTGGTTTCTTTTGTGAATCTGTCATTGCAGTGAGGAAGTAGTCACAAATTGATAAATGACCATTCCTTGGTGTATGAAAATAAAACTTTATTTTTAAATGTATTTAGTCACATTTGGCCCTTGAACTATAGTTTGCTGATCCTTGTTTTGTATATCTGTAGATATCAAAGGAAAAAAAGCTAGTTGACACACCAATGTGGATTGAAGAATTCTCATAAGGCTTCACACTTAGAAGAGGAGCCACATGCAAATTTATGGTTCCTGAGAAAAAAAGAATCAGTCTTCTGTGGGGACAAGTCTTCTGATAGGTTAGCCAATCTGAAGAGGTCACCTTAAACACATATGACTAACAGTAAATGATCTCAGAATGTGGTATTTATAAATGTGTGTGTGTGTGTGTGTGTGTGTGTAAGACATAATTAAAGAATTACTGGCTATGAATTTGAGAGGAGATAGGAGGGATGTAGAAGAATTGCGAGGAGAAAAGGGAAAGGAAAAATGATGTAAATACAGTAATAATATCTGAAATTCTCAAAGGAATATTTTGCTATATTTGTATCTTATTGAAACCTTGAGTGTTCTATGGATGTTTGAAGATCTTATAAATTCTTAAATCAATTTCTAAATGCATCATTTTGATGTTATGATAAACTTAAACTTCCAACGTATAGAAATTATACATTAATATAAAACCGATGTCTGCACACTAAACATAAAGAAAATTTAAAAGAATAAAAGAATATAAGCCTGATTTAAAAGAACAAAACTTCAAGGCCAGAAAAGGTAGCAGGGATTGTCAGAGCCTGTCAAACCTAATGGATTATACCTATAGTTTAAATTTTAAAGCTTAAATTTAACTTGTCTTTTATAAAGATTTATTTATTTATTTATTTATTTATTTATTTATTTATTTAATGTACCACCATCCCTGTCTTCAGATACACCAGAAGAAGGCATCAAATCCCATTATAGATGGTTGTGAGCCACCATGTGGTTGCTGACATGTGAACTCAGGACCTCTGGAAGAGCAGTCACTGCTCTTAACCGCTGAGCCATCTCTCCAGCCTTTAACTTGTCTTATAAAAATAAAAATACAATTCTCAAGGGACATTCATGCCAGCAACTGTTAGGGATAAGATTTCTTAAAATATTCCAATGTTTTAAAGGTGAGAGACAAACATGAATAAAAATAATTTGACAGCAATGGGCAGATCAGGAAAAAAAATCATCTTGGAGCTAACCATTTACATAGGCCTGAGCGCTGTGTGGCCTCTTGCCAGTGATGAATAGCAGAATGTTCAGAAAGATGAGGTTTGTAATGGAGAAAAACTCCTTGCAGTGTCCTGCTTGCCTTCACTCCTCCTCTCAGCCACTCATCCACACAGCAAGGGCTTCCCAGCTTTACCGGGAACTAAGCCCTGTATTGAACCAATTCTGTCTGGGCCACAGATGCCTTTCCCAAACAAACTACTGTCCATTCTTACCAACTTTCAGGCTTTGGCTTCAATGAAGACAAATTAGCTTAAGAAGGAAATTAATTGTGTTACTAAAGAACTTAAGTCATCAGACCATTTGTAGACAACATGACCTTATCCTGGCTACTGTTTTTTTGGTTGGACACTTCTTATAATAATTTCTGGTTATATTCCCTAGCTGAAAGCTTTTCTTATTTTAATCTATGTACTACATCACAATGCAACAAAGCTTTATGTATCACAAATCCTCATCCAGCCTCTAACATATAAACCTCTCAACCTATCTCCCCTCAATATCCCCCCCCCCAAAAAAACCCAACTGCCTCATGACCCATAATGAGCTTACCACCTGGTTTTGTTTGTTTTTATTTTGTGATGCTGGAGATTGGAACATTGGAATGATTCTAGCCAATCATTCAACCACTTAGTTATATCCTGAGTTATATCTGACAGGGTCTCACTAAATTGCTCAAGCTGGTCTTGAACTCACTCTGTAGAGTAAGTTGGCTTGAATTTAGAATCTTCCTGTAGGTAGTAGAACAAGGTTGGCTAGTTTTTATTTTTTTAAAAACGTGTGTGTGTGTGTGCATGTGTATGTGTGTGTGTGTGTGTGTGTGTGTGTGTGTACAGGTACTCATTCACATGCTCATGTGTGTATATTACTGGGTTTTATCCTACTAAACAGTCTAAGCTGGACTGAATTTGGGTCCTGCTTCACTATTCTGAGTGCTGGGATTAGAGGTATGCATCAGTGTGCCTAGCTTTACTCTGTGGTTATTGTCTCTAACTTCCTGGTATAGTTATCCTCTCAATTTTTTATTTTTATCATGTTGATTACATTTCTGTTCCATAGACATAATGAGCTTTTCCTTGGGCCTTTGCACATGCTTTTTCCTTGTTGTGGAACACTTTATTTCCTCACATCCTCTAATGCTTATCGCACCCTGAAAAGCCACCATGGCTATGAATGGTGATGTTCTGTTGAATATCCAGAACTTTCATGGGTTACTTCCATTATAAACTTCAGAAATGTAATGATAACTATGACTTAGTATTCTGTCTTCTCCAAAAGTCTACAAATTCCTTGAGAGAAGAACATCTGAAGAAGTTGAATGTTGTCACAATATCCTCAGCCCATTGTGTAGCATCTAAAATTTACTAGGAACTCCAACATTTTTGAAAGACCAAATGCATGCTCAAGTATAAATAAAAAGCTGTTGAGATGAGTGTGCATGCAGTCATTTCCATGTGGTATATGGCTGTAACAAAGCATGGCATAGTATTATAATTCTGTTCTCAAAATTGTTTCAAATTTATCTGTGTCACAGCTTCTAAATGTGGCCACATATTTCTATTTTTAAAATGAAGAACCAAAAACTTCGTTTAAAAATGAGATAAAGGTGGAGAACCACTAAATGTGATATGGGTTCTTAGCCTAGATCCTTCGATAGAAACTGAATGGTAGAGATAATGCTGTAGAATCTGAATAAGGCCTAGGGCGTAGGCAAGCAGAATTGTACCAATGTTAACTTCTTAGTTGTGGTAAATGTGTCAAGGTTATCTAAGATGTTAATACTAAGGGAAGCTGAGTAAAGGGTATACAGACTTCTCTGTAATGGCTATAGTTTTTCTGGGAACCTAAAATCATCACAAAATAAAATGGTTTTGTTTAAGAAAAAAATATATATTTGAGTCTTATAGCCATATAGAATCTCAGCTCTCTCATGCTTAATCCAGTGATATTCTTCTACCTTCTGCTTATCCTTAAGTTAACACATGTGTTACTATGCCCTGGGAAACAAGGATACAGTTAAGTGGGAGCTCCTTTTGAAAACTCCTTGTTTCTGTTGATTAGCAACCCCACAACTGGCACCATATTTATATAGCAAAATATTTCTAGATCAAAAGATGTAAAGAAAGAAGAGAGGATAAAACAAAACACATGTAGACAGAGACAGCGACAGCAAAAGGAAAATGACAGAACCATAAGGCACAGTCCTAGGCTACATCATTCTTTGTGGTGGGAGCTGTTCTGTATACCATAGATGTTTTGCTATGCCAGACTCCTGCTCATTTCATGCCAGCAGCATTCTCCCCTGTTGTGATAAACCAGAAAGATGTCTCTAGGCATTACTAAATCCTGCATGGGCTAGCATTGTAGGAGAAAAGACAGATTTGGCCCTTGATTGAGAATTACAGACCCAGACTTACATTTTGAACAGAATAAAGAATTTCTGAAGAAAGAGTTATGAACTTGTTTTTTTTTTTTTGTTTCTTTTTTTTTTTTTTTTTTTTTTTTTTTTTTTTTTTTTTTTTTGCTAAGGAAAAAATTCCATTCTACCATTTCCAGAGGCTTACTCTGTGTCAAGCTTTATAAGCACCTGTTCTGTTTCTCATAAGAACTTCTCCAGGATTGTTTTCTCAAGAAATAAGAGCAATGATATGCAGAGAAATCAATGGCCACATAGCCTAGAAGACAGGATCAACTTTAGAACCGAGCTGCTGGGAACCTTAGTATTTCACAGTGGCTCTTCATTTACTTTTCTGAGGCTGTCAGTGAGGCCCAAAACAGAAAAGGTGAAAGAAAGAGTAATGTTAGCCCAGAGGCAAGCAAGTGTGAGGTGACAGCTTAGCTGAGTTCATAGCACTTACTGTTTGTCTTCAACTTTCCAGGCTCACTGCTGCGGCTGCCGGCTTGGTTGATGGCCTTGACCATGAAGATATACTTGGTGCCACTTTGTAGGCCATGTACAGTGTAGTGGTTCTGCTTGATGTTGGGCACAATCATCCAGCTATCCGCCGAGTTACACAGACCTGCAAAGCCAACAAGACAGGCAATGTTTACAGAATTTTAGATTATTTGGACTTTCAACATTGGAAAATGAAGAGCTTTCTCACCTTTTATGTGGCATAACCAATAAAATAGTGCTTAGTGTGCTATCTATATGGAGAGTTCAGTCTGCATTATATAAGATCCCTTTGAGTGTTCCACTGGGACAAGCCACTGAAAATGCTTATATTGAAAACTCTGGTCTGTGTAAACAGGTACAGCAAAGGTGTCTTTTTTTCTGACTTCTTATGCTCTGAATATGCACACGATGTTTTATTAAGGATTATGAGGAAGAAACAAAAATGATCACTGATTGATCCCACTCTATCTTACCCTCTGCTGGATGACACTGGTCATTCAAGCTTGTTTCTCATGAACTAGGAGACCCACGTATGGTGTGGGTATGTGATTCATGTACCAACTAAAACCTAGCTTCAGTAATTCAGACACAGTTGATTGCATTTTGCCTCCTATATCTCTCCTGATCATACCTGAGACAAAGTGGTTTTGCAGCCGCTCCTTCTTTGGGTTTGGTTATATGACTTGTTAATTGAAAGCTTGAGCACAGATGTCAATGTACTTGTTCCAAGAGTAGGTTTGGGGATTTCTGTTGGTCCCTTGCCTCTCTGTTATTACCAGGAAAGCACCATTTTGAGGACAGTATTTTTTCAACAATGGAGACATGGAACTTGACACAAACTAGAGCCATTTTGGAAGAGGACATTTTAATTGAGAAAATGCCCCATTAGATTGGCCTATGGAAAAGTCTATGGGGGCATTTTTGACTGGTGGGAAAGGACAGCTCAGTGTGGGTGGGAACACCCTGGGGTCGGTGGTCCTGAGTAATATAAGCAGGATGACCAAGCCAGTGGTAGAGTTGTACTCCTTCATGGCTTTTGTATCAGCTCCTGTCCGTTCTAGGTTGACTTCCTGCCCTGACTTTCCTCAATGAACAGTAATGTGGAAGTATGAGTGAAATTAAACCCTTTCCTCTCCAAGTTGCTTTTTGCCGTGGTGTTTTATCAAAGTAGTAGTTAACTTTAACTGAGACAACAGCCTTATCATTGGGTCAAGGCAGAAACCAGCACAAATCACCCAACTCCGTTCAACTTCTAATAGAAGAGATACAAAAATGATCTCCAAGGAGGTCTATGATTCTATATTAATGTGGATTCAGAAGACGGAGCAGCATTACTTATGGGCAGCTTGCATCCCAGTGTGGACCCTGAGAAAATATCCATAGGATTTTTGACCAGCTGCATCCCTGGGATCACTGGTCCAGAGTGGAATAGGGTTGTTCATCTGGCTGTATTTTGCAGGATGTGGGCTGAGGATTTATGAGGCTTGGAGGAACATGTAGGAAAAAGGGAAGCCCATTTTGTTTTGCAGCTGACTGATGCTAGAAACTTCTTTTTGGTATCAGTCCCAACTTTCCTCTCTCCACTCATCAATCTCCACTCTAATACAACCTTTTCCCATTTCCCTGGTGACTAGGCTGTCATGAAGTTTCCTTTCTCAGTACTAGTCTCTGGGAAAGTGCCAGACCCCTTTACTTCCTGAGGTGCTCCAAACTCAACTCCCCCCTCTTTCCTTTTTGGTTCATTTGCAAGTCAAAGGGTTAGATCCTTTGATCTTGAGGCAACTTATACCTCACCCAACTCTCAAGAAACAGTTCCTTATTTTTGTGGTCTCACATCCCTGAGAATCTAATGAAACCTTTCTGTGAGAAGAAATCCACAGTACACATCTACACCAAGCCAAAAATATTCACATAGCATTGTGTGATAGTCATATGCTCCCTGAAGTCTGTCTTTGGATTATACTAAATGCTTCCTCCAACTTATAACTTAAAGATTACACCTGGAATTATGACAGATGGGAAAATTTTAAAACTGTTTTCAAAATTTATTTAGATTCTTTGTATCTTTTTTGGTGTATGTTCACATGTATGTATTGTACATGCTGTTTGTATGTGGATATGCAGGCCAGAGGTTAATATCAAGTAACTTCCCTGATTATTCTCTAGTTTATTTATAGAGACAGGATCTCTCCTTAACATTTCTGGATAGTTTGACCAGCTAGTTTATTCTTGGGATTTCCTATCTGCATCTTGAATGGTGGGATTACAGGTGGCCACAATGTCTTCTTGGTTTTATAAGTGGGTTCTGTAAATCCAACCACTGGTCTCCATACTTGAACAGTAAGCCTTTTATCCACTGAACCATCTCCCAGCTTCACAGGCTCTGGATCTTGAGAAAACAGTATTCTCATGTTCCCCTTTGAGTCATTTGGTCTCATGAATTTTTTGCCACTTCTTTTTATTTCTACCTGTGAACATTTTTTTAATCACAGGAACTTGAGACTTGAAAAATTAGCATAAAGCAAAGAAATAACTTGAGACTCATAGAACAGTTTGAATGTGCGAGACTATACATTTAATACTGATTAAAGTAAGTTAAAGACAGTATGCATGTCTCCTCTAATTGTTTGTAGCTCTGAGCCTTTTGTTTTCTCACTAACTCTCCTTTGAGTAAGAAGAAAACATCCCGAGTCACCAGAGATTCCCATATCAAGACAGGGTTAAATCCAATTGAGTTGTTGGCCAAAGGGTCCCATAGAAATCCCCTAAACAACCCAGGCAGTTGGCAAGATCATGAGTTACAGTCTGCACATGAACAGGAAAGCCCCATTGCTGATGACAATATCCACACAACTCACTGAACATGAAGCTGTTGAGCTTTGCCTATATAGAACCTGCATTCCTATGTTCTTATGTGTTTCATACTGGTAGGTTACTCTTCAGGCTACCAAGACAGAATTATTAAAAACATTACAGTCACAAAACCTCTCATCTACAATGTTGTCCTTCTTGCAAAATATGCTAGTGCAATGGTGGTGCAAAACTTGTGGGAGTGACCAACCAGTGTCTGAGTTGACTTAAGTCCCACTCCATGAGATGAAACCTATGCCTAATACTGGCTGAGTGACCAAGAATCAGAGAAAGATAGTAAACAGACCTAGGATTAGAGCTTTCTTCATTTATCATTAGAGAAACTTCTTCCAGTAGCAGATGGGAACAAATACAGAGATCCACAGCCAGAAATTACACAAAGAGATAGACCTTGGAACATACAGCTAAATGGGATGTCTCCATCAAATCCTTCTCCTCAGAACTCAGGTAACACCATGGAAGAAAAGGCAGAAAGAGTGTAAGAGGCAGAGGGGATGGGTCATACTGGAAAAGTAAGACTATAAGTCAACATGAGTAAAGCTTGTGTGAATTCTGATTGATGCACCATGCAAAAGGCCTATACATGTTTACACCAGGTCCTCCACAGTTTTACATCAGGTCCTCTCTCTATATATTGTAGCATTGAGTTTAGTGTTTTTATGAAAATGTTGTGCTTATGAATGAGCATGTCTCTGACTTTCGTGCCTTCTCTTGGGTTTCATTTCCTTATGTGGATTTTCCTTGTCCAAACTTCAATGTGATGGCCTTAGTTTTATCTTATTATATTCATTTTATTATATTTTATTTTGTTATGCTTTGTTTTTGTCGTCTCTTAGAAGCTTGTTGTTTCATAATGAGAGGTAGAAAGGGAATGAATCCAGATGGGAGAAGAGGTGATTAGGAACTAGGTCTAGTAGAGAGAGCAAAGAGAAAAAGTCTAATTAGGATTCATTATATGAGAAAAGAACCTATTTTCAATGGGGGTGGGGGAGAGAAACCACTCCTAAATGCTATGGTAGAAGGATAACCTCCATATTGTGTGTATTCCCTTTGATACTTCCTCACTAAGCCTTTTCCTAGAAAACAAATATAACAAACTCCATTTCTGGAGCCTGCTGTAGCCAAATATTAGATTTGATTCAACCAAAGTAGGGTTATTTTGAACTCTGTTATTCAGTCCCCAAGAAGCCTATAATTTACTTGAAGATATTGAATAATATCATTAAAATAGTAATAAAACAAAATGAACTTTTCTATCTTAGTATAATCCACTCATATTCTTAGGTCTTTGTCAAAAGCAGTCAGGCCTGAATGCAAAAAAAATAATAGCATTCTGCAGATTCAAATGAGAGTTCTATCAACCTCACTGTGGTTTTATTTATTTATTTTTTTGCACTGTTCTTGGTTTAATTGCACATGTTTCAATGAAATGACTACAGTGGTCAAAGAGGGAAAAGAGATAAAAATGCTTAAATAAACTTGCCAGTCTCTGTACAAACCTGAAGCTTGGTTTAATGTGGTAGGGGATGCTTTCAGCAACATCACAGAGCAGATGTCTGAAATTGGTACAAACTGTAACTTGGCTTCCAACCACAAATCTTAACTCAACCAGGATTTATTGTATCAGACCCTCACACACACAAAAAAGCCAGGGTGTGAGACTGACTATCACATCCTATCTTGAAAAGTCAGTATTTGTTTTCCTTGAGTATTACAGAGTACTAAATTTTTACTGGGTAGCTTTACAGTGAGCAAGCTACCTTCATAATCACTAACCATTTTTTGTTTCCCTTTATAGTATTATTATTGTCTGGATGATAATTGAGAATTTATTGAAAATGCCAGAAAATAACCACTGACAATGTTCTTTTGGGGGCATTTATGTTGGGGATGCCTTGGAGTATACCTGAAATGTGTGGTTAGTGTTGTTCTTATACCAGCTCGTCCCACCTAATTTCTTGCACTTGGTATTATGCTACCTTGACAATACACTATGCCAGAACTAGTGGGCAGGTTTACTTCATCTGTTTATAAAACACCTACACAACTATCCTGATTGAAACTTCACTTTCTCCTAGACTTGTCTGGGTGCTCTGCTTTTCACAGAATGCCATGTAGAAAAAAATATTAAAACAACAAATGAAACCAGAATATTATTGGCTTGTAATGAACCATAATTGAGCCTTTGACTTTGAACAATGTTTTTCCTTGACAATGAGTCAGAAGCATTTCTCTCCTACTGTAGCATATTAAATGATTTTAATTACATTGGGGGATTTGAGAGCCTTGGATGGCAATTGCCACTTTGCTGCAGAAGATTATACAGTGTGGACACTGTTTACAGAGGCTTTCCATGGATCTATAACAGCTTTTTTCTTGTCTAACCATTTAGACAGAAGGAAACCATGCCTTCTTTCTTCCAAATAAAAATAATATATGCTTCATAACTTCCATGAATCCTTTCAAAGTGACTGCAATGTACACATATAACTATTTTACATGACAGCCTCAAGAAATGTGACCTCTACTTATTTTGCAAATGACAAGAACAGCTTGCTGGTAACAATGCCCTGATTTGAAATTTTAAAAGAACCTATGAAAAGTGGTTTTGGTAAACATTATAAATTAAACATGTATCTATTTGTTGCAAAGAATGTTAGTAACATTGTATAGTCTTAATTCTATCCATTAAAATGAACAATAAAAGTAGTATCATTATTTTTGCATTTGGGTTGTATATTTGTGAGAAATGTAATGAGATTAAATACAGTTAGTTCTAAGATATTATCTAGTTCCCCTTCACTAAAGCCAGTTAAAAGTAATTAACTATGGTTTATTGCAACAAAAGAGGGAACCCATGACCTAGACATAAAAGATTGCCTAGTGGCACAAGGAACCCTGGGCAGGTTTTGAAAATGTTTTCAAAATTTCAGTAGAGTTTTACAATAGATATTATTAGGAAAAGGTACTCCATCAAATAAGAGGACCCCAGACATGCAGTATTCATAAAGAGCCTATGGATATTGTGTAAGAAACTCTGATGGAAACAATCCTGTTCAATATAAAACAAATGAGTTTTCTAAGTCTAACAAAAATCATTTCAAATACATACAACAGTCCTCACATGGACCAAGAATTGCTCTTTTGATATTAAATAACTCCATTTTTTTCTACTTAATCACTTATCCAATGTTTACTTATACAACATCAATATTCACTTATCTATATTATAGCCATCTTTTGCATTTCATCTTTAAGTCTGATATAACCTTTCTTTAGCTTAGTTTACCCAACACACTAGCAATATAATACATCAATAATTATAAATATTTATAATATAATTAATTATAAAATTATTAATAATATCACTATAATACAATAAGAACAATATAGTACAAAATAATGCATTATGAAGACAAAAATATATTTTCTTTCTGTCTTTTGTTTTTCCTACCACACTACATAATGTAGCAGCTCATGTGTTAATATGTTATAGGCTTTGCATTGGTTAAATTAAACCTTGGATTTATTATGAAATCATATAGATAATACATGTTTACCTTGCTTTAAATTGGGGTTCTCTTGTTTGGCTTAGAGTACATATGTCCAAAATCAGTGAAATGTAAGCTTCTACAGCTGCTAAAATGTATTTTAAAGCATCACCTGTCACCTCTCTGAAGGGCAATTTGGCAATGTCAATCAAAATTAAAATGCAAATAATCTCTTCTTATCAATTATATCTCAAGAGATTATACTAGAAATATAATTTTGCATGCATGAAAAGGAAATATGCAAGGATATTCATAGGGGCAATGTTTGCAGAGATTGGAAAAGGGCTAGTATTCATCAATAAAAGATGGGACAGATAAATCAGGGCATGGATTTGAAAAAGAATGCCATACTGCTTCAGAAAGAGATGTGGCAATTCTTTATTTGTGCCAAAATAGAATAGCTTCTTACTACATTTACTGTTTTCAAAAGGTAAATATCTGCATATGGTATGGAAATACACAAGAGGTCATAAAATAGTCATTTATTAATGCCATGCAACAAGACCTGTGAAATTGGAGAAGAATAATTTCAGAAGAATTCAGTCTTAGAATGAGTACAATTTAGACTTGTCTCCAAAGGCATTTAGACTATGTAAAAGACTGTGATGGCGGTACCAAAGCCAAGGAGTCTTTTCAGAAGTATCTTCATCTCCTGTCAGCTGAGTATCACTTAGAGATCCTGTTTACTCCTACACTTTAGGTAGTTCCCTCAAAAGGCCCATCCTATCCCTTCTCACTCTTTTCCAGTGCTGGCAAATCAGACTGTCCACCTGAGCCCATTATTGCCTAGCTCTATTCCCCAACATAAAATTCAAAGCTGAATGGCTCTATATGATAGAGCTCTTATCCCTGGGCTTATGCTCTCTAAAGCCAGCTTTATGGCTTTGTGTCTTGTACTTCATTTTTTTTACTGCTTCCCCTTTCGCACTGAATTTTCTAGCCAGGCATTATCAAGTAGGATCTTCCAGTATGCTCTATTACTTCACTCCCTGTAGGTTTTGTTTAAGCTGACACAGCTATCTGCAGATATCTTTATGTCACTTCTATGTAGCCACAACCTTTCAAGAATCAGTTTAATCGTAACTCTCCTCCAAGGCCTTTAAGTCACCTCTGCTTTTGACTTCTTTTTGATACTCCCTACAAAATGGGTCATCAAACTGTCCTTGACATAACATTTCACAACTCACTTGTCCACTCATAAAAACTGCAAGAGTTATATAAACTCTTCCAAGGTAAACAAATTAGGGGAAGGGAAAAAAAGAAGGCAAGAGAGGGGATAGAGAGTGAGAGGAATAGAAAAGATGGAGGGAGAAAGGTATCTGAGCAAAGTGTCTAAGAGGGAGTTAATTTGCATGTTATTTACTATGAAACTAATGTCTTTCTGTATTGCCTTTATAATTAATCTTCAACCAAATTTCTATTTAAAGTTCCATGTATCTCAGAACTACATATACTAGGAAAGACCAGTTGAGAGAGAAGAGTTTTCATTTCTTTATTAAGACCACAGTAAATTAATATGACTATATTCAAAACATCTCTGTGGAAAAGCAACTTTTACTGCATTCTATTCTGACATGTTCTGTATATCCATTGCCATGCTGGCTAATTTTCTGTCAATTTGATACAAGTTAGAGTCATTTGTGAAAACGGAATTTCAATTGAGAAAATATCTCACGAGATAGATCAGTGGGAAACTCTTTTGGGATTTTTTCTTGATTATTGACTGGTATAGGAGGACCAAGATTACTGTGGGCAGTGCCACCCTCAGGCTGGGGGTCATGAGTGCTTAATAAGCCATGAGGTGCAAGCCAGTACACAGTGTTCCTCCATGGCCTACCCATTAGTTCAGTTCCTATCATGATTTTCCTAGATGGAGAACATTAAGCTGTGAGATAAAATAAACCCTTTCCTCCACAAGTTGCTTCTGGTCCTGGTGTTTCATCGCAACCTAACTAAGAAAAGCACTAAAGAAATTTCAGATTTTTTTCCTTTGGAAAGCAATTTCTTTGAACCCATTGCCATTTGTACAATTCTATTTAAATAACTCAGCTATAATCTTTATGGCCAGCTATTGCTGTTTGAGTTGGTCATAACATTCACAATGCCAAATATATATAAATATAACCAACATCCTAATTAATATTTATACTTTTAACCTCTAAGAATACATTTCACATACAATAGTTTGTTTTGATCTTTAAGTTATAAATAGATTTAAGTTTTAAATAGATTTACAGTGTACATGTTGCTATCAGCTTGTTTTTTCAAACTAACTCAAACTACATTTCAAACTACGTGGCTTTCCAGAGGTTGATAATTTCATTGATATTTGACCAGCTGTTTTCATTACTGCAATACAAGTGACCATTATCCATTCCTTGATATAGGAAAAAGAAACCAATAAATATTGTAATTTTATTCCTTCCTCATCATCTTCTTTTGGTATTTATATTCCTTCACCCAAGTTATCTGAAAAGAGTCATCAAACTGAGAAGTAGATGAGCCATGAGATACTCACTAATGACATTGGCTTGTCCAGTGAATATGGTGTACTGGAGTTCATAAGAGACCACACTGAACTCATCATCCGAAGTCCAGTGGACGGTGATGGTATCGTAGGAAGCCGTGCAGAGCTCTTCTCTAATTGTGGGAGGGTTGGGAGCTGTTGGCATCAAGAATGCATATCAGTGGAGCAGCAGATACCATTAGGATCACAATTCAGAGATACTTAACTGTTAGAGCAAGTTTTCCTAAATAGGTCTACTAGAACTATTATTATATAAAATGGGATTTTTGGTTCCAAAGTATTTAGTTGTCTACTTATGGAACGAGTTCTTTTTTTGTTTGTTTGTTTGTTGTTATTTGTAAGCAGTGTGGCTAAAGCCAGCCATCCATTAAGACATTATTTCAATTTATCATGAGACTATATTTATGAGAGTAAGAAAACAATAGCTTCTTGTATATGAGGAAAATACATCAAAGAAAAAGTAACCAAAACAAACCTTCATAATTTTATCCACTTTTGGTGGTGGGGTTGGAAAACCTTACTAGTAAAGGACTATATGGTAAATAGTTTAGGTATTGTAGGACAGACTTTTAATCTTGCAACTACTTAACCCTGCCAAGAGAGCAGATGTAGATAATTTGTACATAAATGAGTATGGTCATACTCTAATAAAAATTTATTTACAAAATAGCCACAGGGCCCGATTTGGCCTGAAACCCACTATGTCAATCTCTTATCTACATGACATCAGATATTTGAAAATATCACTGTTGTCTGCTAATAAATTGACAAAATAATTTAAAATTTTCCCTTTAATAGATATTTGATGTATTGCTAAAATTATTAGTGCACTCCTATTTTCATCTCATTTAGCAATCAGTCATCTTTTCAAATATATTTTCATTTGCTAAAAAAACATAAATGCTTACATTGGGTTGCTTTTATCACTACAGACACCTTGTATTTTAGTTGTTTCACCGAGTCAGTAGATCAGAAATTTAAATCTTATTAAAACATGTGATTTCTAAATCACTTACTCTCAATTAATTTTATGAGGAGAATAATTAGGGAAGAAAAGACAAGGCTACAAGTGTTTCATGCTGGCAATTATATTTTAAGACAGAGGGTAACCAACTACAGTTATTTTTTTTTTACTATTTTATTTTGTGTAAATAGTTATTTGCCTGCATGTATGTCTATGTATCATGTGTATGCTATGCCTGTGGAGGCCATAAGAGGGCATAAGATTACAGCCACTACATGAGTGCTGGGAATCAAACCTTGGTCCTCTAAAAGGGTATCCAGTGCTCTTATCTACTAAACCTCCTCTCCAGCCCACAGCAGCTATTTTTATAAATAAGGTTTTATTGGGACATAGCCTGACTCACTGGAGTATTCTCCATCTATGGTGTTTTTATACAACAGCAAAGCTGGATAGTTACAAGCATATGGCTTGCAAAACCTAAGACATCTGCCATATGTCCTTTTTCAGTCAAAGTTTACCAGCCTGTGGTTTAGAGAATTGATCCACAGCTTTTCTTCATACTCTTCTTATACTGGAGCTGGACTTCAAAGAGAGAAATGTGTGTGCATTCTATGGATTTACTTACACCATTGCATAGGTCTTTTCTGTTCTAGATTAGTTTCTGATAAGAATTGGTAAATTGTAAAGAAACCCTAAGAGGGCAGGGCCTTTATAGAAATGGTAAATTTAAAATTCTGCTTTGTTTTCCCTTTGACACCTGACATTTAGCACAAGTCATGAGAAGCTTTGTCTATTGTTGAATTTCACAGACTCTCCATTAATTTAAAAGAGGGACTCATCTGAGTCTGATAGTACACATTTGTAATCTCAATACTTGGAAGGCAGGGCCAGGAAGAACGTGAGTATAGGACAGTCTAGGTTATATAATAGATCCAAAAATCTAGTGTAGCTTACACAGGAGATCTCAAATTAATACCCATAAATGAAAAACAAGTACATAGAAAAGAACAAAATAAGTATTCATCATAATTCTTTAAACATTTTCCTGGAAATGTGTGTTTGAGCATCTGTCTTCTGAAGAGCCTACGTGTGAAATTTAGTTTTGAGCAGTGTGACTTGGATATGCATGAATAAGTGATACCAATCAGGAATTGCATGCCATGCAGGTCCAGCTGTGTCATAAAATGTGTTTGTTTTTCGTCTGTGTGGTCATTGTTGCTGTGAGATCACTGCTGAATAAACCCATGAAGAACAACTTAGTCTTTCATAAGCCAAATAGTTAATTAAATACTTTCTCCATTAACCATTGTGGAAAGATAGATTTTTTTCTGTCTACCTAGCAATGTATGATTAAATAGACAGCAAATGCAAGTTCAAAATAGGCAAGTAGCTGTGAGCCACATGGCAGTAGCTGTAACCAGGAAGGAAATGTCACCTCTATGGGTTATTAACTTGACATACCACTTAGAGGCATGTCATAGGAAAAAAAATCTTGTTTGCACAGCCAGGCAGGCTAACCCTGTTTTGATTGTAAACCCAATGGGTTTGTCCTACAAAGTCAATTTCTAATTTTCTGTAAATGCAAACTGCAGCATGCTGCCAATTTCAATACCCACACAATCAGTACCAGAACTGTTATTTTCTTGCTTTCATCACAAATGCTACACAAGGAATGGTGGACTAATATGCCACAAACACTTGGTTTCCTGATTATAAATATTGAATCAACTATTTATACTTGGCAGTTATCAGCCAAGTATTGTATGTTCTGGCAAGAATTGATGTTATGCCTACAAGTGGACTGAGTTCAGGGTTAATGACTCAAAAAAGCAAAATCGCAGGTATCTGATATGACCCTTAGGTTGGCATAAACAGCCATTGTGATGACATATGGCATGCATGTTACAATTTTGCACAGACGACTTTCACAGTTCCCTCTTTAGTCAATGAGTTCCTTTTCCTACAGAAATTGAAATGAACATATATTTTGAATATACTATTAATTGTTGGGGAATGAAGACACATTTTTGTTGATCAGACAAGTATAGCAAGAAGATTTGGTATAAAAACACCTTGTTCCTGGGCAAATATTTAATTTTCTAATTTCCTCTGGCCTTGTAACATGGATCTGGTCCATGAGTCTTAGTGAAAATTTGCTAGGTAAGCCTTTTGTGGAAGAGTTTTGGTTTTATAATAAACAAAGCCATACTCGGCTAGCCAAGACATTTTGCTATTATTCTTTCCTTTTCACTGTAGTTTTTAATAAAACATCAGTAGTAAGTAGAGTATTCATGTTGTATAAAGACAGCAAATGAAGATGTCAGAATAGGAAAAAAGAACATGTGGGTGGTATATTGCATTGTAATTTTGTGGCAGTGAGCAACATGTAGCTGTTTAACTTCCAATTATATTCAGCTCAGATTTAAAAAAAAAACAATCACAATTCACCATCTACATTTCATGTTTTCAATAGTTAATACGTCGGCTATCATAGACACAGAACATGTCTATCACCAAAGAAAGTTCTACTAGATGGTAGTAGTTTAGACAAAACTCAAAGGCAAAAAGGTAAGGAAAGGAGGCATTATGCCCATACATATTTCAAACGAAGTTTGGTTCCTTAGAGTAAATGCTTTGTGAATCAAATTCTTTCTTCTTTCACGGGAGCTGTACATTTGAAAGAGAGAATTATACAATAAAAGGAGATGTCTTGTGAGATAACTTGCTCTGCTTGCAAATGCAGAATAAAGGCTAAAAAGGGCAGTTGGAGTTCTCACAAGGGGGAAAAACACCCATGTACTGCATAACTCCTTGCTTTTTTATCCAGACGCTACAAAAACAAATGCTACACAATGTTCCCTCACTTTGGCTCCACCCTCCCCAATCACTCTCCCACAAACATGCGCATACTGGCTGGGAGTTGAGAAACTGACACCATGCTCAGTTAGGGATGTGGTTTCTAGGAGGCCCTATGTCTTCAGTATAGAGCACATCTGGCTTTACTGTATACATGGTGCTTTCCTGTAGTCACATGTCCTGGTGGCTTTGAGGAACACAAATAACTTGTCTAAATGGCCCTCATTCCTTCTATCAACCATTGAGTCCAGCTCCTGCTTCAAAGGCTAACAGCAAAGGGAAGATTTAGATTAACTCCTAGGAATATAGGTAGCCACAACTTTTCTTTCTGTTTATTTTCTTTATTGTTTTCTGAGCTAAAAAATAATGAAAGGAAAGAGGGAAGAAGAAGGGAGGGAGAGAAGGAGAGAGGGATGGTGGGAAGGAAAAAGGAAAGCCAAGTAGAAAGTATAGGGATGAACTATGGCATCTGGAATTGCAATGTGATTTATATGATGTTTGCCAGAGCAACATGAAATTCAGGTTTTTTTTCCTAGACAATGCAGAGGTCTATACAGTTCATACAGAACAAAGCCAGATCTTAATTGTGTTCACTTTCTTTGTATCTGACCTTCAGCATGATGGCTAAAATTTACCATTTATAAAATGAAGATTATGTTTTTACCAAAATTGATACTGTAACAACTAAGATAACATCATGAATACAAAGAGATAGAGAGGTATAGATGGCCAGCTATTCATGTGGTTTTTATTTTCCTGCCGTTAATGTACTATAAGACTCAGATATGCTCTATCATAGTGAAAGATACTCATGAAACTTTACTGTCTCTTTGATGGCCAGAGGTGCAACTACTTTCACCATCTCCATGTTAAAAGCTAGGAAATGGTGGTAAGGATACATTTAGCAACTTGGATTCTCTTTATTTTTTGTCCCAATTTATACTTAGTCTGTGTTATTTAGGTAAAAAATACAGTGTGGACATTAATCTTTATAGGACTATTGGATAGCATTTCAAAGAGTGAAGCACATGTATGAGTTTTAGAAAATAAGTGATATAATGGCAAAGTGAATGTACACTGTGCCAGAGAGAACATAAAAGACAGTAAGATAATACCTGTTAGGTAATCCAGACATTCTAGCAGTTTCTTCTCCCGGGAAAAATCTAAGGCAAAAGTGTCAAATGTGTCATTGAGGTTGATTTCAGGAATTAGAACCTGGGAGGATGCAGTTGCCATGGAGACTCTGTAATTTAAACAAAACAACATTTTAAAAAATGTCAAGGAAGCTTTTATCATCACTATAAAGGACTGAGGAAAAAATAAATGGAAAAGAAATATCAGGTTTTTAAAAAGTACCCTCTTGAAATGGTGTAATACAGAAACACAAAACAAACTTAAAGAAAAAGCAAAGGACTTGGGAAAATTAACACTGTGCCATCCCTCTTCTTTATACTATTGAAAAAAGTCCTGACAGAGGCAAAAGAATATTCATATTTCATGTTGCTGTGTATTTGAGAGCCTGGCCCAGTCACATCTAACTCCAGCAAGAAGCACATAGCTTCAGGCATTTCTTCACACATCTGTCTGGGAAACTGTTTGTTCCTTTCAGACTCGCCCCTGCTCCACTTCAAAGGGGAGTCTCCAAAATTTCAAACTGCATAAAAGGCAAAGTGAAGATTAAAAAAGAATGTTTCCAGATATTGGATTAGTTTAATCAATTACTAGCCTCTCTCTAAAATAAACATTAAAAGGGGGTTTTGTCTGGCTCTTTTTCATTCTCCTTCTATTTGATTTTTTTTCCCACCATATTCCCAGCAGATGCCATGGAAAATATTCATAAGCTTTCTCAGAAATTCCCCAGTAGGCATACAACTTTTTCTCCACACTCAGGTTTTCTGGTAAGCACTTGCTTGTATAAACTAAAAAGCAAGGTATATGTGTCTGTCTCCTATGAGCTCTTGAGTTCATTTGGAAAGTTCAGTTACTAAGAGCAGAACATTCTAGTGGATTCTAAAATGCAAGTAATTATCTTTAGACAAAGAAAACCATGGCTTGAATAATTCTACTTCTGAGCATAGAAAGTGATGCTACGCTTATTTTGATGTGTTTCATGTTTTTGTTGAGTTTCATAAACTCAACTAGGACACTATTTTTTGTAAAAAAAAAAAAAAAACAAACTTGAAGTTGAAATGACTAAGATATAACTGTAATCACTTATTTTTTTTATAAAAATCACTGATGCTCATTTGCACAAATCTCAGTGCTTGCTTGCAATAGGAAGGAGGACTTCAGGTGTGTACTCCCCATTTCATGAGAAAAGTTTGATACCAGCAAGTTATCTTAGGCATTATAGCCACTCTTGTGTCTTTTAATAGGTCTTAAAGCTTTGGATTTTCACAAAGACCCTGTATCTTGGCTAGGAGTCTATTCATACAATAGGAATAGTACACAGCAACAAAAAAGGGATGGAGTATAAGCATATGCCAAAATATGGATGAACCATGCCAACATCATATTACAAAAAGCTGGATAAAAGGGTTATGAGTCATATGAAATATTCAGAATAGGCGTAGCTTTTCAATTGTAACCTGTAACCAGTTAATTTTACGTTATGAGAATGCCACAACAATGAAAAAGAGTACATATGTAAAATAACCCAAATATGGTTTTTCTAGCTGTATCTCTGGCAAAAGTTCAATGTTATCTAGGGAACAAAGTAGATTGTTTAAGCTGCAACGTCCTAATCAAATTGATAATAGGAAGAAAGTCTAAGGCAATTTAAACTAGATAAATGAAATATTCAAGTGGCAAAAAGATTGTAGACAATGTAACATCACCTCCTGACTAGCTCACAAGGACTAATTAAAGAGCAACAATGTTATGATTTTATTGACTAAATGTGACATTCAAAGGATTTAAATTCAAAAGACTTTAAATAGTTAATGTAGCTGGGTGGATACAGGAATGGATGCTATTTCAAATGTACCTTCAACAAATACTCATAAAAACTCTTGAAGTGTGTCATATAACAAAGAGCCCAAAAATTAGGATCAATACAGTCAACTTAAAAGATATGCTTTAGTATCATTTGCATGCCTCAAAATATTTGAAAATAATAATAATAAAAAACCCTCAATGAGTTCTATTTCATATTCCTCAGTTGGGAAAACTGGAGGAAGCAAGTACCAAACTTACAATGGCTTTCTCTTAGACTCTCCTGCAAACCAGATCTTGTGCCAATTGACACCAATCTGAGTAAAGATAATCTTGCTATATTAGTTCCCTTCTTGGAAGCAGAAGTCTCTTTGTTCAGGCATATCCAAAATAGATATCACTCCCAAATTTGTCTTGCTTTTCAGGTCAACAAAAATAAATAAATAAAATGTTTTCTTTAAATCAAATGACACAGAAAATGCTCCCACCATTTGGACAGTGGGAAACTTGAGTGGGAAGCTGGAGGAAGATAATGCCTAGCCTGGAAGGCAAAGACTGACAGAAGAAATCTTTGGAGATTACTGGTGCTTTTAACACCTACAGGTTTTCTTTCCTTGGTGGAAGGAACGATGCTTATCTTTGGCTACAATTTCAAATCCTCCACTGGAGTGACAGGTAAAAGGAACTCTGCCAAATTCAACATTTTAGGGGATGTTTTTATTTCCCAAATCCTTGTTGCCCATCTTCTGCTTTTTTATACTGCCAACATCCACAGGGTTGTTAGTGATAGGTTTCCTTTTGCTTCCTTGCTTTATCCTTACACCCCACACATCCCCTGCCATGTGTGTGTGCCTGTGTGTGCCTGTGTTTAGGTGGATGTGTGTTTAATGCGTAGAGGGATTATCCATTACTCCTATGGATGAGTTTCTGCTCTGGTATCTCTAATTTGCAGAACACTCAGTCATTAGATGCACAGAGCCAGTATTCCAGAAGGTGGCCATGTCTACAGAGACCCTGTTCATGGGTCCTTTGCCAAACACTGCACACCACCATGGTTAAAATATCAAGGTACCACAGAAATAAAATGTGTTGATATTTGGTCAGCTCAAGCTTTCCCAAACACATTTGGCCCTGGAAATGTAGTGCTGTTACAACATCTTTTAACCTCTCAATAGCCTACAGACAGCATTCCAAAATTCACACATGGGATCTGATTCTTAGAACCAAGTAACATTTCTCCAGAGTTGCCAACTGGAATTCTTCTCTTCTTCTTTTTCTTTTCTTTTCTTCTTCTTCTTCTTCTTCTTCTTCTTCTTCTTCTTCTTCTTCTTCTTCTTCTTCTTCTTCTTCTTCTTCTTCTTCTTCTTCTCCTCCTCCTCCTCCTCCTTCTCCTCCTTCTCCTTCTCCTTCTTCTTTTCTCTCTCTCTCTCTCTCTCTCTCTCTCTCTCTCTCTCTCTCTCTCCCACCTTCTCTCTTTTATTTTTTAAAAGAAAACCCTGACTGACCCTTGAACTGTCTGTGCTGGTGAGAAATTTAAAATATCATCTCAAAGTGAAAAAATTTCCAGATAATTTGAAAATTCATTCTATTCTGAAGAAATTTTTCTTAGCATTCTCATGATAAAGAGAATTTATTATTCAAAGTAATTTTAGAATAAGCATCATGAATGGACTAGTGGGAGGGGTGACACTGGTCAAGAGTGGGGGTGGGGATGGGAATAGGACGAATCAAGTCAGGGGGAGGACACAGAGAACAAAGAGAATACTGGCAGAGACAATTGGACTGGGAAGAGGAATGAACGTCCCTGAGACTAGCTAGAAACTTAGGGCAATGGAAACTCTCAGGAATCTATGAGGGTGACTCTAGCTAAGACTCCTAGCAATGGGGGATATGAAACCTGAACCAGCCATCTGCTGTAACCTGGTGAGACTTGCAATGGAGGAGGAATTGGGACATTAGCCCAGGCACTAAACTTTGACCTATAATTTGTCTTGCCCTCAAGATGTGCTGGGGTAAAGATAAAGCAGAAATAAAGGGAATGGCCAACCAATGACTGTCATAGCTTGAGATCCATGCCATGAGTGGGAACCTACCCCTGACACTGTTAATAATATTCTGCTATACTTGCAGATAGGAGCCTAGCATAACTGCCATCAGAGAAGCTTTATTTAGCAACTCATGAAAACAGATGCAGAGTCTCTCAGCCAAACATTTGGGGGAGCTTATGGAATCTTGTGGAATATGGGAAGGAAGGATTCTAAGTGCAAGACAGGTCAAAGACACACAAGAAAACCTACATAATCAACTAACTATGGTCCCTTAGGGGCCCACAGACACTTAACTTCCAACCAGGGAGCAAGCATGGGACTGAACTAGACCCTCTGCATATGTATAACAGTTGTATAACAGTTGTGCAGCTTGGTCTTTCATAGACAGAGAAGTGGAGTATGAGACCTCAGTTGGGGGTCTCTGACCTGCATGTAAACCATCTTTAGATTGTATTCAGTGCAATGGAAAGCAGTGGTGTTTAAGGTTTTTGTTGTTGTTGGTTTTAATGTGAGAATAAAGAAAGTGGACATGGTCTAGATGAGAAGCGCAGAGAATCAGACCCTTGAACTCTAGGAGCCAAAAAGAAAGAAACCTGCCTCTCTTGAAATAGGGAGGAGAGAGTATCTTAAGGGCAGCAGCTATTCATGTCCTTCAGGGAAGATAAATAGCTAATTAGCTGCAAAACAAAGTTTTCTCAATTATGAGAAGACAGTGAAGCCAGCTGACCAGTAAGAGACCAGGGTTATAAAATACCATATTGTCTTCAAGCATGGTGAAAATGGAATCTGATCCAAGCAAGCACCTGTGTTAGTTTCCTTTCTCTTTTCGTTAAGAAATTCAAGTGTTAAGATGGTGAGCATGTTTCCCCTCTAAAGACCATGGGTTGGTAAAGGAACACCTGCAGCTTGTTTTGTGAATGGATTCATTGGCAAACAGCCACACCCACTTGCTCCCTGTGGCTAAAGTGGAGCTAGCTACCCAGGCAGCAGTGAGTAACTGTGATAAATCCCTTATAGCCTGCAAAGCTGAAAATAATTTACTTTCTGAAACAGTAAAGAGGTCTCTGCTCTAGGAGAGAGGCCAGAATGAATGAGTTCTCTGGGGCCTTTTCATGACACAGTTCTGTAATGGTGTTGCATAAAGGGCAATTGGAAATTAGAATAAATGGAAACCCAAGGTGTTTGGTGTTGTCTCGAGATGTCATTGATGTGGCTGTATACAGGTCAACCTTCTCTTTGGATCCGCTGGATTCATCATATGGGTCTATGCCCATGGAAATGAGTGATTTCTGTACTAAACAAGTCAGTGTACCAAGAGAAGACTCACCTTCACCCATCATACTGTTGAAGTCACTATACAAGTAACACCATTTCTAGTTTTCCTCCCCAGGAATAGAAGGCATTCTAAAACAAGGCAGTGGGAGGTTGGTCATTTGACCTTTCTCTCCCACATTAATCAGCCTTGGCCTTTTCAGGTGATGTCAACATTCTCAGTCAAGTAAAAATAAGACTAACAGAGAGCAACACCCGTGCAGTTGTTTTCTTTAGACAAATGAACCATGCAATGGAAGATAAGTTTGCCTTTTATGTATTTTGCCTGCACCTCCATTCTTTGTTAACAAGGCTATGATAAGATCAGGTTTGAGAATCATAACAAATGCTGTTTCTGTACCATCCCCCACCCCCACCCCAGCACTCCTCCACACATAAAATGGTTGGTTTTATTCTAAGTGGTGAACTGTTGATATGAAGACCTTGAACTGTAGGCTGTTATGGAAAGAGTTTTGTTATGTCTAAGGGAAGCATTCTTAGCTGGAGCAAAACAGCAAAAGCTTCTATTCTCTCTGGTACTCAACCTCGAACAGAAAACAAGTCATTTTGAGAGCAAGGCCAACCAGTCACATCCAGATATAAGCAATCAGCAGCCTGAAAACTTCCCAGCTGTCCCTGCACCCACCTCTCAGTGATATTCTTTGCTGTCTGTAGAAAACGGGCATGGTCATTCTCCTTCAGTGAGTGTTCTGCTTGGGAGATGAGTGATGCGGACCTTTCAATGCACTGTTTACAGTTTGCAATCTGCTGAGCTAGTTTGCGGAGCCTCATCACCTAGAACAAAAGAAGCAATGGCAGGCTTGGTTAAACATTAGGCTCACTTGGGAGATGGCTCAGGGCTGGACCCTTCAGAAGTATGCAGTCTGTTAAATCAAAGCAGAGAGAGGTTGAAATTTGAAAGGCACAATTATGGAACTTAAACTTTCTGTCCTTGGAGAAGCAGTAGTAATTTGTTTTATGAGGAAACACTACTTTGCTAATTACTTCTCTGTTGATGCGGGGGGGGGGGGGGAAGGTGTTGTCCAGTGGCAAGTGACAAAGAGTTACTGAAGTTCCTCCCTCTACTATCCTACATAATTGCTTCAGGACCTTAGGGAACCCTGGAACTTTCTCCATCTCAGGATTTCAGTGTGCCCTTAAGAAAATAAAGCACTTCTGTAGGTGTAAATTTGAGGCCTAAGTTAAAAAAAAAAAAAAAAACATTATTCTAAAAAGTTCTTTGTAATCCATGGAATAAAGTTGTGACATAAAAGTATTAGGTATTCCTATTTTACATACTGCCTAAAACTTGTGTATTAAATTAACAGAGAGGGAGCATTTTCCCATTGATTAATATTTTTCTTATTGAACTGATGAGAGGAAGCCAAAAAAAGCACAGCTGGGCCATTTCCTCTCACTGTAAACGTCATTTCCAGTCACTTTGTGCTCACTTGATAAGTTAACTATTTTGATAAGCATTTCCCATTTGGGATAAAACACATAGTTGTTTCACAATCTCCATTTTAGTTCCTGATTCTGTCTAGCTTGAAAAAAAAAAACCCTCAACCACAATCATCTATAACCTCTCAGGCAGGCCAAGATAAGTCCAAGGTAAGCCACTTAACCGTGGCTTTGGTGTTTGAAATGGGCTATAAGCTGAAGCCCTCCGGCCAAGAGCCAAGTTAAAATTAGACCAGTAATTGGAATCACCTCGTGCCTACTAGCCCCACCTACACAAGAGGGGACAAGTTTTGGCTGGTTTTCTGATAATTCCAGAATGGAAAATAGCCTTGGGTTGAAGGGTCGAGAGGAAGCCTGGTTAATCTGTCTTACAGACAAGGCAGGCCCAGGCTCCCTCCAGAATTCCAGCTAACTTTAAGAAATTTTTGCTTTCTCCAAGTCATCAATATCATCCCAGGACAACTCTAATCTTGAAGCAAAGGAAGGAAGGAGATGTCAGATCCGTAGAACTCTAGGGAATGTCCAATTCCAAATGTGTACTGTAGCAGAAAAAGGAAACTACAGCTGAATTGAGAGGTGCTGAGCCCAAGATTTTAGGAAAGGCTGAAAAGAATCCATGAAAATAATGAGTCAGAATGAAATGTCCAAGCTTGGCAGCTAAGAGTATGTGATCTCAAGCATGGTAAAAATACATCATTCATTATAATGGTAGTTCTTGTCCCTATCAGGAAAACTGTGTACCTAAGTTGAACAAAATAACACCATTTTATACCAAATAGAACAGAACTTCTGGCAACATTATATAAGAGGGTCAAGGTCAAAGCAGCCCTCCAGTCTGATTCAGGATGTTAAAACACATCTATTACAAACTGCCAGAGGAAGGGAAAATTCCAGAAGGAAAAATAAGTTAATAGTCTCTACAATAAACCAAATGAATGGAATATTTAATTATATAACATAAAGAATAATTTAAATTGCATGGCGAAGTTGAAGGTATTTGATACAATTCTCACAAAAGAAAATGAGGTCAAACTATTCTTTTGGATTCATTTCGTGCCACTCTCTCATCCTTTGAATATACGAAGTAGAGACCACATGTATCACAAATGTACCAATGACTACTCTTCAATTTCATATTTTTCTGTTTTCTCTATGAGGATATTGGAGATTAAAGGTGATATATAAGGACAGGAAACAAAAAAACTAAACAGCATATATCAATGTAAAAGACACTGAGAGCAATCTGTGAAACTACCACAATGTTCTAGAGTGAACTTCCATGTAGGACATACGTTTAATTATAGGTCAGTTTAGAGTATCATCAGAGATTCTCAAACACTATATGCAAAAAAAAAAAAAAAAAAAATCAGCTGGGGATCTTTCAAAGGAAAACTCTAGATGTCTGGGAACATCCTCCAATATTCTAGTTAATGAGCTGTAATTGGCAGAGAAACAGTAATTTGCATTTTAACGAGCAATGAATGTTTTTAAATCTCCAGGTGATGAATCACTAGTATGGTCAGGACTAGCATGTAAAATACCAATCTAGCTTTAATCTTTGAGTCCATAGACATCTGTCATGCTGGAATGTCACTCAGACTCTTTTGTCTTTTCTTACATTTATGGAATTCTCTAGTTGGAGGCCAAAATTCAGTTTCTCAATTTCTTCTATAGCTGTTTTCTGTCACATAATTGGTTATGAGTTTACCTCCAAAACGTATTCATTGCATTCCTGTCTCTGTGTTTCTTCTTTGAGCCTTTTTGGTCTGAGGTTTTTTTTTTTTTTTTTTTTTTTTATCTCTGAACTTTTTCTTTTCAAGCCTGTGTGTCCTCTTCTGCAAAACTAATCTCACTGTAAATAAGATAATGCTGCTGATTTTGTTGGCTGTAGTTTTAGAAATTGGAGATTTCTTTTTGGCGTAGCATTTCAGTTTTACAGAAAAAAAAATCCAAAGATAGCTTCTTGCTCTCCTTGGTCTATTTTAATGGTTTTACAGTTGCCTTCACCTAACCCGGCCCTTGGGCTCAGCACTCTGGAATTTTGTCTTATCTCTGTGTCTCTGAGGCACCTGCTTTGTGTGATAATAGAATTTGTGGGGCATAGGCCCTCTTAACAACTGCCTTGTTCCAGAACCTCAGAACTGAAGTTTGCTAAAACCCATGATGCCAGGCAGACATTGGCAATACTCTTTTTCTCTCCCTCGTAATGAATGAGAAGCCTTCTACAATCTGTGGTGCTAAGGCATAAGCCTCGTTTCTGCCTTCCATCAGATCCAAAGCAGTTCTAGATCCTTCCTACAAAGTGTCAAGAGAGGTTTTTAGACACAGGCGTTGGAAGTGCAGGTATACTTTCATCTTTTCAACCAAGCCAGTGCTGGGAGCCACAGTTTAGACATTGTACTTTCCTCCTATTTCTGCTTTGCAGAAATGTTTCTCTCATTTCACTCTGCACCATTGTATTCTATTTCTATTAATGCTGTATGTTTGTAGTAGAGTGAGTGCTACAAAAAAGGAACTCAACATATAATCATGGCCCAAACTGGAATACCTTTTACTACTCTCCTCTAGCTCATAAAGGGAACTCTCATGCCAAGAAATTCAAGCTGTGGCTAAGTAAGGGTAAGAAAGTATGCTTGCTACAGAGGTATGTCAAAGTGTCATTGCAATCTCAATATGGGCTCTCAGCGAGGTCCGTATCTGGACCTTGGGAATTTTTAAATATGCTACCTTCCATACTAAAGGAACTTTGTAGATGTTTAGGTTAAGAATCTTGAGGGGTTAAGGTGGTCCAAGATTATGTGGATAATTTCTACATAATCTCTTAGGTCTTTATAGGAGAGAGACAGGAAGGTTCATGTTAGTGAAGTAGATAGGAGGATGGGAACAGAAGGCATAATACTAATGATTTAGTTGTGAGCCAAGGTCCAGTGTATGGCCTCCACAAGCTTGAAAAAGCAAGAATAGCTTACCAACATTGCCTTTAACCCATGTAGTCTTTAACACAATGAGACTGCTTTCAGACATCTAAATTACAGAACAGTAAGATAATCAATAAGAAGGTTCTAAGCTACCAAGTTTTTGGTAATTTGTAATAGCACAATAGAAACTATTATGAGAAGAGTACACAGTCAATTAAACAGAAGAAGAGAGGTGTTTTTTTAAATTTTGAGATACATTGCACAGATTAATAAATACATAAAATGTAACTACTGTATACTTCCAAATTTTTAGAGCATTAAATTTAAGAATTTATCACCATAAAAATAAGTATTTGAGGTGATTAATGTTATACTTAACTTGATTTAATTATTATACATTTTATTCACAAACTGTAGAATCACATTGTATCCAACAATATATACAAGTATAACTTGTCAATTTAATATTAAAAAAAGAAATTTTCTAAAGAAATTGATATGAGTGTGTAGAGTATTGATGCTTGCATGCAACCATGTGACAATAGCAAACAAACTATCTACCTTGTATATACTACCAATTAACAGTAGCAGGAAACCAGGCATTTGAGACAGTAGAAGATGGCAGGAATAAGAGATGAGTCCTCATGATGAATGAAGATTCACTAGGCTGAAATATATCCTCAACACAGAGAGCACTTATCAAACATGGTGTCATTCTATTTGGAAATTTCAATCACAAGAACTATGGGCCAAATATTTCTCTTTTCTTTCTTTACTACTCTGTGTCAGGTATTTTACTACAGCAACACAAAATGGACCAAGGTAGATAATTAAGAAGGGATTATGGCAAATACAGAGAATGTAATTTTTTAATTATTATTTTCAAAGCTGCAGTTGCTGAAGAGAAAGTACATATTCTCTGAGTGAGAAATACAAAACCCTTCTGTCGAGGAAATCATACCTTGCCTTCTTTAATCTTTGTTCCAATAATTTGTCTTCTTTGCTGAATAATTTCAATGAGAAGATCACATTCTTCTGTCAATTTGGCTTCTTGACGGGATGCATTGACCTACAGGATGAATAAAATGGCATTCATTTGGCTTTTCAGGTAATTGATACTGCCAGTGTAGACTAATATATTTCTAGTGGTCTCTAACTATACACTTTAAATTTTAATTCTTCTTCCTACTATTTGTAAGGATGTCAAAAAGAAGTCTTACATCCTGCCTGACTTATGTCCTTAGAAAATAAAATCCTGTTATAACACTTTTTTTTGCTAAGCTAGCCTCAGCCTTAGAACATTTCCTAACACATATATACATTGCCATTATTAAGTAGTTGGGAACTGACATGTGAGATGAAATACATTTGTAACTCCTGCCCTGATAAACTTGAAAAATAAATTTAAAATCCATTTAATCTTATTAATTTATTCAGAACAAATTATTCTTAATACACTTTAGGAAAATTTCTCAGAAACAATGTAACAGCTTACATTATATATTCATTTAACAGGTTTTAGAATTTTGGGTTTACTCCCTGTAAGAAATTAAATCACAAAATGGTGGCTTGATGCTTTATTAATCTTATGACCTAATTTTAAACATATGTCTAATATATTTAGACAGAGAGGTTGTACAAATGAACATACACTATCCTCACATAAAGGTGGATCAATGCAGAAAGGCCTGTGTTTGAAATTTTGAATTGCATTGTATGGGATGGAGAATTACAATTAGCTCATTCTTGGCAACTGCACTTGGGAAATAGCGTGTACATGGTATTTCCTCCACCTCGTGACCACACTGAAATGCTTATTCACAGACAGAAACCCAAAAATCCCAGCTGTGGAAGATGGAGATAACATCCACAAGCTTTATTATTTTAGTACAGCTACAGAAGGGGCTGTAAAATTTCACAGGATGATAGTGACACTGATGATTCTAGCATATCTCATAAAAGAAGACAAGGCCCAGCTATGTCGTTTGGTAATGAGCTAGGATAATTTCATTCTTTATAAATGAGATAAACTGGAAGTAGTACTGTGAGGTCAGGATAAACACCCAGTCATTATGGCTCACCGAAACTATGTCCCCTTTCAAGAGGCCCAGGATTCCTTGAATTTTATTCTTGATCATTAACAGATGCCACAAAAAGATAACACATTTTATTGAGAGACAATGGTCACCAGCCATTTATAACATTGGACATTGTGTGCTGTGTTAAATTACTACAAGAGGTATTGTCTAAATGTTTGTCTAACTAACAAAGACAAAAATTGCATTGACAGCCACAGAATTTAGAAGTCAGGTTGATAATTCAGGGAAGGTAACGAGTGGGTTCAGTTTCTCTCACCTTTACTTTATGTTATGATTTCTAGTTCCCCTAGAGACTTTCCAAGTAAATTTAGTTTTCCATTGAAATATTTGCTTAAAAATTACTCTTAACGAATGTCTTTTCTTTTCATCCCAACATAACTTAGTAACTGATTTCAACTAACCTGTGAAAATAAAGGGGCCATGTTGATGATATAAACCATATTATTATGGTGGAAGTGAGATGCCTGGAATGTAGCAATGATTATGATTCTTTTCTTGACAAAACTTTAGTGAGGTTTCAGGACCTTCTCCTGGGTCAACCTGGGCATGTCCTTGCAGGATGTACAGTTAACAGGAACACTACTAAATTGGTTAGTCATAATATTCTATCCTGGTCACCTTCAGTATCTGATCTCCATCTTCTACTATGACTAGGCTGTTTGTGCAGATAGATAACTACTGTTATCCAGAATCCTAAGTCAGAAGCTCTATTACTCATGTTTCCTCTAAGTTAATCCATTTGTCTTTCAAAACACATTGAAATTTGAGTTGTTGCAAATTAGAAAAAGTGTCTTGTAGTACTCATAGTAGCATGAAATTCATGTATAAATTTAATTTTTATAACAGACTAGTTGGCTTTATAAAATTAAAAAAAGTGGACTGAACTCTAGGCTGAGGACTCAGACATATTCTGATTAACCTGACACAACAGTCACCGCTGAATCAAAGCAATATTTTCAGAAATTTGGGAACATGGGATGTCAATTTTAGGCCACAAGATTTTTTTTTCCAAATAATGCAAGCTGAGCTTTTCTTAGAATGGAGAATAGTTGAATCTGGTTTTTCTACTTTTATCAAGTTCCAAATTTTTGTTCACTGTGGCATTCTTATATTCCTACAGGTAGAATAAAAGAAGCCAAATAATATCCTACATTTCTGAAATTACTTCAATTCCACAGTTTGATTATGGCATGTTACTTTAAAAAGGAGTTAATGATCTGATTGGCTTTCATTTCTTTTGAGTGCGGAGGTGACATGTATCATCAGGTGTTTCTACTTCACATTTGGTTTGGACAGGTACAGGTCTTGGGTGTTATTTTAGCTTTCCTTCCTGATCCATAGCTTTTGATAAAGAAATCACTGCAACTGATGGAAGTGTTCTATGTTGAGCCTTCTGAACATGTAAAAACCACTCCCTAAACCTTCTTTCCTCAATATGTTCTTCCACTTTTGGGTAATCAATCTCTTTTTTTGTTCCCAAACTATAGTCAAGTGTGAAATAGAGATGAACAGCACATCTTGTATTTGGACCACATTGAAATGGATAATAAGATCTTCAATGCCTTTGAAAAAAATTACTATAGATCAATTCTTCAGGAAAAATATGAATATAGCTTAAAACCAGATCTGTCCCCTGTCAGCCTCCTCACTGCAACTGGTGTCAAGTATGCTAACAAGGAAGCATCAAGGCAGCTCCTGAAATCTAGAAACACAGCTGGTTTTGCCTTGTCTGTCTTTGAACTTCACCCATGTGCTTAGCAATATACTGTCTCTATTTCTAGCTAAAGCCACAGCATCTATTTTCCTCTTGAAAGTCATCATCTCTTTATGGCTTGATTTTATTCTTTAGTACTAGCTGCAACTCTTTCTTCCCAAGTTGGAGACAATCTCAAGTCTAAAAACCAAGAACATACTGTTCCTCTCTTGATAAGCCCCAATTTGTTATCTGAAGCTTCAAGTGCCATAGCCAATGAATGCCATGCAGACTGGCTATAGTCCTGACTGCGCTTACAACACAACTGCTACTCCTCCTTTGAAAGAATCACATTCAAATATTTATCATTCATCCATCCATTTAAAATTGATTCCTGGGCTTCTCCATGATATTAGGCAGCATTCCAACTGATGCCCATATGGTGAGTTGTAAGAAATACAAAGTCATGGTTATTTCCAAGTTTACATGTAAGTATATAAAACAGGTTGAATTTGTCAAAAAATAAATAAAAATTTAAGATTGAGACATGCGTAGGCAAGAAGTTAGTGATAGTAATGTGATTAATCGTGCCTGAGAGTTCATTTTATTGCATATATGAGAATCCTTTGACAAGTCAAGAGGAAAGAAATGGACCTAGCCAAAAGATGCAGACAAGGTGTTTTAGAGGTTCTTTGGACTCTGCATCCAAGAGGCTAACATCCTGACAAATTGAATCGTTATATCCCCAAATGGCGGCCAATTCTGTATGCAATATTTTATATGTAATTCTTAACTCAGGACCAGTGACCCTTTTAACTCTATTCACAGAGAGCATTGAAAAAGTGTGCTACCCCGTTGTACAAAACTGAGGTGAGATATGCTGCTAGTACTCTGCTTCTTTTGTATTGAAGTAACAACAGGATGGAGACAATGTGGGAGGCTCTGGCATGGGGCTGGAGGCATAGGATTCACAGTAGCCACTGCAGAACTGCCTTTGCTCTCTTAGAAAATAAGGAAAATGAGATCTACATGGTGAGTTGTTTTAGGATTTGATTAAGATTATGTTCTTGTAAGCTCATGTTCGTGTGTGTCTGTTTAAGACAATGATGGTATTGAGAAACTGAACACTCATGGTGGCTTGATAGAACACAATTATGGTAAATTTGAGCATAGGCACCACCTATTTGGTGAATTTGCAGTTGTCCTAAATATTTGGTAGCAGGCAAGGTAGACTGAGAAGGAAAATTACATAATCAAGGCACAGCAGAAATGTCTTGTCCATAAAGACTTGCTGACCCATTTTTCTCATTCATAGGGTCATCTTGCTGCTTCTCTGACTATCACTTATAGTCTCCTTGAAGTGAGAAATCTGAAAACTAACATAAGTGCAAAAGGCAAACATAATGTCTAATGTGATTCAATCACTTGATTATTTAATCAAATGACTGAATTTGACCTGAGATCAGATTCAGCACTGAGTGTTTCTCTTCTGCATTAATATCCACCTCACACTGATAATTAGTTAGACTTCCATATCAACTGTCAGCATGGAGATTTCCATCTTGAATAGCAATATACACAATTTTGTATATTAGTCAATGATAACATAAATGGGTTAACTAATTTTTTCAAAGCAGCCCTTTAGCAGTGCCCAGTAAAAAGTCCTCCTGCTAAGTTTTATGGTCTAATAGTGTTATAAGATTTCACAGAAAGGGTGGGGTAAAGTTGACATTTTTTCCTTGTCAAATGTATAAACATTAAAGGGATTTAATTACAGAAACACACTGAAAGTCGGGTGATATGTCTGTGGAATGTTTTTTAGCAGTCTGTAAATGGTTTATATTATTTCTTAAAACTTGCTCTTTTGACTTGTATTTAACTGCTAAATAAGATGTATAGTACAGAGTATAAACATTATTAATTTTCACCCAAGTGTGGCCTTAAAATCTTTAGAAATATTTCATAAAACTGTTACAAAGGAATATCCGTGGAGAGAAACTGCATAGTCACTTCTCGTAGGTAAAACTGAACTAATGTGTATTTTCTTATTTATTTTTCTCTTAGGTAACAATCTTACTTTTAATTTTTAAAACTGAGTGTTAATGTCTACCTCTTGGACAATGTGATGGGTCTTTTGAATCTGGCTTATTTAACTCACTTTGAAGATCTCCAGCCCCATCCATTTTCCTGCAAATGTTAAGGCTCCATTCTTTTTATGGTGGAATAAAATTCCATTATGTGTATGTACCATATTTTTTTAAAATCCATTCATCTGTAAGTGGAACTTTAGGCTGATTCTATATCTTGACTATTGTAAATAGTATAGCAATAAATATGGCTGAGCAACTATCTCTATGTTAGGATATAGAGTTCTTTGGGAACATGACCAGGAGTTGTATAACTAGTTGTGTGTGTGTGTGTGTGTGTGTGTGTGTGTGTGTACCCTTCAAACTGAGCTTCATCATGAATACAGTACTTTGCATTCCCACCAGCAGTGTATAAAGGTTCCTTTCACTCCTGCATTCACACAAGCATCTGTTGTTGTGTCTAACAGGACTTTAGAAACATTCTTTTTTTTCTCATTTGACAATGCCTGGTTGAAATGAGTTAGCCACCTACAGGCTTTCAAAGCAGAACCTCCCAATTCCTCCTGCCAAAAGGATATACTCATTTGATAGATGGCTTCCTGTTTGTACACAGAAGGAACACTGAAGTAAGCCTGGGACAGGATAAAGCCAATGTGTCAGAGACAGGAAATTTTACTTCTGAGTATTCAGGGAGAAAGGAGCATTGCTCAATGCACTAGGAATTCTACAAAAATGGTTAACCCTTCCACCCCACCCCCAACCCACCCCCAAGATTCCACAGCCTAGGAACCATGCTGGCCCACAATTAGTGCAATTTTGAAACTGCACCACTAAACAATTACACTTTTCCTTTACGACTGTTAACCTTTCCATCTGGGACTTTTAAACGCAGTCATCTACACTGTATATTTGCCTAAAATCAGTCCTTACAGCAAAATCAAAACTGGGTCATTCCATACTGATTTAAATTAAGGGAACCCAGAGAAAGGTTGCAACATTCATACATGATGTTCTGTAGATGTTATTTGGATTCCAAAGTATTTGTCTTTGTATACTAATCATTTGTAACTTTGAATCTGCACCTGATTCTAAAGTGGATAGTAGTATTTAAAAAGCATGGTCCAGCTATCCCATTTAACCTGAAATAGAAACACACTAAAGGAATTAATTCTAATATGGATAAACTGATATTTGGCTAAGAAGATGAGGGCATGAAGGGAAAACTGCATGCACTGTGGCTCTGTGCCCCACTGTGCTCTGCTGACCAGGTGCAAAGAGAAATATGAGGATCTGAGGGTGCTTTGGTTTTTATTGCCAAAGGCAGCTGTGATGAACATTCCAGACCCTGGGGCAGAAGTTAGACAGAGCTGCCAGAAGGAACAATGAAAGGGATTCTAATAGTTCAGTTTGTATATAAAACTGAGCCAAGGAGAACTGAGTAAGCACAGACAGTATTACTGTAATACATCTAATATGTTTACATAAACTCTTTACTCTGAAACCCTCTCACTACTTGTGGATCTAGCTCAAGTAGTCAAGAAAGGATGCCTCAGGGCCCAGGGTCTCTGTCTTTGAAGGAAAAAAACAGAAGACACAATACAGAGCAACAGATTTAATGTTTAATATGTTAATTTACTTGTTAAGTTTTGGAAATGCTGGAGATGAAATCCAGAGCCTTGCATGTGCCAAGCAAGCCTTCTACCACCAAGATACAGTCTAGAGATTAATATTTACTAATTTTTATTTAAACATTTTTTTCAATTCCAACAGTGGCTTTTCATTAAAACATGGAATACCTTCCTAAAGTGGTGGGGTTTTTTTGTGTGTGTGGGAAGTAACAACAGTGGCATTATAAGTGTTAGCTATCCTAAAAAATGTGCTGGCCCACAACAGATCAGCTGCAATTATGAACTGAATATTCAGAAAGGGTATGTTATATGGTTGCTATGGATTTAAAATATGATCCTCAGTATTGTCATGGTAAAACTTTTCTTTGGATTTCTAAGATTATGAAGTTCAATTGTTGGATAAACAAGACCATAAGATGCCATTAAAACGGTAACACACAACAGTAAGTAGAACAATAAAATTCCTATAAACGAAATACAAATGTAACAAGGCAATAAAACTGCCCAGCAAAAATGCCACTGCCAATGCCTGAAACTTTGAAACGTCGCACAAGGGAGTTCCACTCCCAAGAGTAGTATAACAGACCATGTCCATTCAAAGGGTTGACACTGTTGCTTATTTCCCAGTTAAAGCCAAATCTTCAAATAAGGGAAAATATTTTAGAAAGACCAAAGGATTAAAAAGAGACAATTTAGAGCTCAGGATTTTGAGATGTTTTCCTGGGATAGAAATAGCTGGTCTTTGAGCGCAACTAGCTATACTTTCCTGGTTATCTACATCAAGTACTCATTTTTCAAGTTCCCTGTCTCCATATAGAAAACATGAATTCTTACCTCGCATAGCAACTTTAATACTATTAAGCATATTACAGGGTACAGAACCATCCTCACAAGCATCCCTCAGGTGCACTGGTAAGAACTAGTGAGTTACTACATGAAAAACCATTGGGGTTTGCTTCATGCATATAAATTCTACATTCATATCCATTCTCAATGTTGTCCATAAGCTTGGTTTATCTGCAATGCCCATGTAGAATGAAAATGATGGGTGCTAGGATCAACCCCCCTATTCTGTCTACCTAAAGACATTGTAGAATTAATCAATCCATCTGCATCTTTCATCAGCTCAATAATTCAGGAAGCCATGTTAACATGGTGACTAACCCTAGAATTTTGGGAGGTGCTTTTTAAATTTCAAGTGCATCCCATAAAGGTTGCTTTTTATGCAACTGAATTGGGAGAGAGGATGGGCTGAGAAGATTCTTCCATGGTACAGAGTAGGAGTTGGGAAACATTGCTTGTGGAGCTGTAGAAAGTAAATATTTTAACTTTACAGGCCACATGGACTCTGTTGTTCTTATTCAACTCTTGTTATTCTTTTGAAAGAAGCCATAGACAATGTGTAACCACATAGGTGTGGCTGTGTGCCAAAAAAACTTTATTTACCAAAAGACGACAAGTAAGATTTGATCCTAGGGTCATAGTTTGCCATCCTTCAGCATAGTGAACAGATCATGAGTTTTAGAGTGAATAAGTATGAAAAATGCATAGAATTCCTCGAAGAATGTTTCCTTATTTGCTTAGTTTCAGTGAGAACATTTGTGAAAAAATCTGGAAGATAGCAGGTACTCTATAAATCCTAGCTGTTTTCCTTCTGGTCATGAAGAGTTTGCAATTGCTAAATTAATGGAATTCCAATTTGAAGCTGACAATACTCCATTGCTACCTGGATTTGACACACACACACCCCATTATGTCCTGCAGATTTCTGTCACATTTCTAACAAACATTGACCCTCCTATGCTCTATTTCCTAGGGTACTGAGCTGACTTCAGCCTTCAGTCTTACATTCTTGGCACTAATGACACAGGCATTTTCGTTTGTTGAATGGCAACTTTGTGGAAAGCAGTTCCAAAATGAAGCAACAGAATGGAAGGTGTTGCTCATGATTCATTCAAAAACAATAATCTCCTTCCTTCCTTTAGCTTATTAATTACACTTTTTATAAAACAAATGTTCTACACCCTTCCGTTTGGGCTGGGCACACAGAATAAAAAAAATAAATAAATAACTGACTGCCGAACTGACATGCACTATTATGTCTATCAAATCCTTTTCATAAAATTTCTTAAAAGTAGTAACATTCTGTGAAATACTCTCCAACAAATGTATTTAGTGAAAAAAAATCAGCTTTTTGAAGGTGAAAATAGCTTACAGATGCTTGTTGGGTTAAAGGAAAGATAGAGGCAACACAATTCTGAGCAAGGAAGCTATTTCGAATGGAAAGAGGAAACTTCTAATCTGCAGTTCACATTTATTACTTTCACTTACACTTGTCACTTTTGTAAGTGGCATTCTTTCCTGTTTGTACCATGACTCCTCTATGGTAATGTGATGGAGAAATACTGAGTTGGATTTCCTATTCAGGATTGCCTTACTTAAGTGTAGTTGCTATCTGTTCCTATGTGAAGTTATTTAGAATGAGAACCAGCCCATGCTCTCCCAGTGAGTGAAACATACTTGATTACATTACTTATAAAACTTGAAGTTGGAAGTACAACTGGATGAAAGTAAGCATAGTTTTGTTTTTATGAAAGATTCACAAGTGATATCTACATAATCTCTTATTTGGTTGGTGTCATTCCAGAATCTGGGCAGAAATGCAGATTGATTACTGAATATCTTTGCTGTCCAAGGTTTAGTATCTATATTTATGCAAATACAATCAATTAGAGAATGGGTTGTAAAAACTGGACATGTGAACCATGATCACAATCAGGAAAAAGACTCATGCCATCATTCCATCTTAGAGTCTGTCTATGACATTGATGGTCCTGAAAAATGGTAAGAGAGCAGAATAGAAGAACAGATGCTGGATGGAAAACATCAGTGGGAAGTGGGGTAGCAGACAAGGAAAGGTATGAAGAAAACAAAGTGCACCTACCCAAGCACACTTTGAGCCACTAGAGACAACAGGCAACTCTCTGAAACACTACAGCCAAAAGCAAAGAAGCACAGGATTTATCTAACATGTTTTATCAGGAGCAAGTCTTTCGCTTTTAAAAGTGTGTAAGGGATTTACTCCACTCTCAAATTCTCTATGAGATGCTGAGAAAACCACATACTGAAGAGAGCATATTCATTAAGCCCCACATGGACAAAGCACTGACAACTATACACTCTTTTTAAGACTAGCTCTGGAGAAGAATTTTTCATACAATGTTTTCATATGATCAGATTTAGAGGAGATTAAAAGGAGTTGCTGTCACATTCATCCCATTTCTCTGAGGCCTCAGTACCTTAGGACTCAATATGAGGCTAACACTTATCATGTCTGACAGTGCTTTCTGCATTGACCATGGCCATTCCCTATTTCAGGGCCACAATCCACATGTGAGTATTTGTGTTTCACATATCCTAATTTGTCTATATTTGGACAACAGTAGGTAAATCTTCCCCATAAAGAAAACATAGAATCTAGACAAACAGACTAAAACTCTGTGTGTGTGTGTGTGTGTGTGTGTGTGTGTGTGTGTAAAATGCATATACATATGTGGGTATGTTCATGTGTGTGAATGTGTATTTTCTTATCTAGAGGCTCCTTGCTTCTATAATTTCAAGTAATCATGAAGTTATTACTGACTTTCTAGACCAATAATTGTGAAGGTTGAAGATCTGCACTACAACTGACTCTATTTTAAACTTGAGTTAAGGAGAACTTGAAGAAATCTCAATCTCAAATTTGTCTGTCCACCTACCCGTCCATCTGTCTGTCTGTCCATCCTTCTCTCTCTGTCTCTTTCTGTCTCTCTCTGTCTCTGTCTCTCTCCCTCCTCCCTTCCCTCTGTCTCCTTTCCTCATTCCCCAGCTGTTTAATCCCTCCATTATCTGAAAGGTGACCTATATTTCTACATACAAGCCTGGCAGATGTTGCCTTCTCACCTCCCTTCCTGGCAAAGAGAAGGCTTTGTTCAGTGTGTGAGGATCAAGGTTATGTAGTGGCTGGGGAAGGAATCCTGCCAGGTAGTGGAAACACTGCTTGCTTTAATTTTATAACTGAGAACAAAGCCTTCTTATTGTTTAATAGAACCCTTAAAGGCAGGCCTCACTGGCATAGTTCTAATTTTTTTTGAAACCACAAACAAGAGGAATTCTTTAAAACTATTTCATGAAAAGCAGAAGGAAAAAGCCATATGATTCTGCAGACATTAATGTGATCCTTTGCTTTAGTAGCCAGAGGTTTTGAGTTCAGGCTAGCATTTACATGTGTCCTCTATACACTAGTGTTTGTTGCTACTGTCTACCTGCACCCACTCTTTCACTCACAATAGTAGGTTATGATGATGGCGGCGAATGCATGAAAAAAAAAACCACGTGTGTTCTCTAGAACAGCACCCCTCCTGTACCCTTTGTATAATATGCTAAAAGAAAAATTAATTTGTAGCAAGACCCAACAAACCCATACTTTGCCCATGCAGACCCTAAATATAAGCTGAGAACTTCAGCTCTTTTCTTCAGTACATATTTTGATTTTGCCAACAATTAAGACTGTTATGCAATCAGCTTCCAGACTGGAAGGAAACCAAAGCTGGTGGTTTCCAGAGATCTTTGCAACAGTCTTAGCAGCAAAGATATAAAAGCAAGAGGAACTGGGATCGCTCTTGTTTCTCTCAGAACAAAAGAGATGCTACTTAGCATACTCATGATGATACTTGAAGCAAGCCTTACGGACTTTGGATGTTGTTTGGTTGTCGATTCAGAGAATGTCTGTCTCTCTCTCTCTCTCTCTCTCTCTCTCTCTCTCTCTCTCTCTCTCTCTCTGTGTGTGTGTGTATGTGTGCCTGTGTAGGAACAAGAGTCTGATACTTTAAAACACTGACTCAACAAGTCATTTTTTAGACCTCTGTCATTTTAAGTACTTTTCATGTATCTAAAAGCATTTTTGTTGTTATTTTTGTTTTTTTTTGTTTTTGTCCAACTCTGTTCATACTGGTTAACAGATTTGTTTTAGAAGCAAGAGAGGTTTGCAAGACTATCTTGAGCAGGGTTTCTCAACCTTCCTAATGCCATGACTCTTGAATGTATTTCCTCATGTTGTGGTGACCTGATAATTTTCAAACTTAAAATTATTTTCATTGCTACTTCATAACTATTATTTTTCTACTCTTAGGAATTGTAATGTAAATATCTGTGTTTTCTGATGGTCTTTGGTGGTCTTGATGAAAGAGTCATTCAACCACTAAAGGGTCATGACCCATATGTTGAAAACTACTGAATAAAAAGAAAAAAAGATATAGGTTTAGAGTGAGGGGTTGGAAAGGCCCTTTGTGGCCTCTCTTCAGAGCTCCAGAATGCTCCAGATGGACAGCTGTCTTCCAGTTTTTTGCTTTTCTAATTCCTCTGTCTCCATCCCGTGCCAAATTCCTTAGTTTGGGCAAGGGTCTGGCAGGCGTGTATATCATCCATAAACTGTGTGCAGAGATCCATGGCTACTGAAGTCTGTCATTGTAGAACTACATTATCTGAGTTTAAGGTTTTCAAGAAGGGCCTCTTTCTGTTTTTAGGGTGACAATTTATCTGGCATGCAGACTTATGCAAATTAGGTAGTCCTGGAGGGCAGACAGAAGGATGCAGGTGATGCCTTGGAAAATGCTATTAGTGTATCAAGAGCCATTGGCAGATATTATACCATTTGCTAGACATATTAGGAAGCCTGGCATGCTTCCCAAGGAATCCTGCCAAGTAGGAAAGGCCTAAACATAGACTTACAGACCATGGGAATTCTTGTAAAAAGGAATGCATCTATATGAGTCATTAACTATATAGTTTTTTAAACTTTAAAATAAATCTCATTATCTACTTATAAATCGAATACATTTTATAAAACCAAACACAGTCACTCACAGGGGGTCCTTAAATCAGTGTTTGGTTAACTTAAACTGACCAGACTCAACTTCATTAAATAATCAATTGCATCTAGAAATCAGCTAATTAAGCTAATTAAAAAAAACAAGGTAAATATTCTCATACAAAAAATGCACATACCTTAAGGGATACCTCAACATATTTTCATGACCAACATGACAAAGATGTAAGACATTTTTATAAGCCCAGAAAACACACCCAAACCCTCCTTTTAGGCAGTGCTCACTTCAGACAATCATTGCTCTTATTTTACCAACAAATTCCTGGAACATTTTAAACTATATATTTATAAATTTCATCTTCAGTTTACTTTACAATAACTTCAGATTCATACAGGATTAAATGAAAGCTTTAACATGTTCACCACTCTCAAACCCTAATATCTTTCTGCAAGTCCTATGAATTAAATTTCAAAATTTAGAAAGTAAAGTTCTCCTGAATATTTCAATGTTGCTTTGAAGTTCAGCTTAAAAAATCACAGATCTAAATAAATTACATTTTAAATTGGAATCTGAAAGCAAAATTTTCAAATTTCTGTTGTGTGTCATCTCTTAAATGTTTTCCATCAACATACAAATGTTTTAACATTAAATTATTACAAAATAGTGATTGTCTGGTATTATGTAGGTCTTTGACTTGCACACATGTCTTAAACATGCATTGAAGAAGGAAAATCAACTCTGTAGAGGAAGTAAATTTATCATTTCAAAAACATTGGGGTAAGTACACAATGGCTAATGACCAAAGATTGAAGAATACTTCAGAAGATCTTTCTGATCCTGCTGGCAGCACAGATGTGTTTGTGCACTTACTGAGTATTTGTGAAGATCTACTGGGCATAATTTACTGACACTTTGCCCCCAAGATCTATCATTCCAAACACTGCTTTCATTATTTCACCTACTTTGTGTAGATCAATTAAATGTGTGTTCTCATTAATATATTTCCCACCATCTCATTTTGATGTGTTTTCTAGCCTGGCCTGAAACTCACAATGAAGACCATGATGACTCCAAAGTCATAATCCTTCTGTTTTGGTCTTGTGAATGTTTGATTACAGGTATGCACCACCATGCCTTGCTTACCTCATTTCTTTATTAGTGATATTTTTGTTATGTCTCTCTTTAAGCTACATATCTATGGCCAATGGCATAATGTTTATATGAAAAGGCTATTGAGATAATTATATTAGAAAGTGACTATAGGATCTTGTCAAGTGGCCATAATTGTTTTTAGGGTACATTGGTAAATTCTATTACTTTTCCTTTTACTATTTCTCAATATATTTAGTTATGGAAATATAATTACTTTATATAGCAATATTTTTTTCCTGACACCAGCATATATGAAGTAGATACAATCTTCCCAATCTTTTGGAAGGAAAAGAGACCATATGATTACCTAATTTAACCTTGCCTAGTCAGAGAATTATGCCTTCATGAGAGTTTCATCACTTTTCATATAGGAACTTGATATTATATCTAGTGAAAGTAGTTTTTGTAAAGCAGAGTAGAAGTTCTACCATACATTGTAAGAACCTTTGTGTGTTGTTCCTCACTGAGAACATTTTGCACTCAGTGATAGCCTCAAGGTATTTAAATAGCTGAATTTTAAAATTCATACTTCTATTTCAAAGAAAAACAAGCAGTGCAACAATTGCACTCTTGTCAGTGGAAATTTTATATGCATGAATCAATTATTTTGATGTGGAGTTTCAAAATTTGAATAAGCCTCTTCAGTTTTTCCTACATTTGACAATTAAAAATAGAAGTCAATGGAATGAGGGAACAAAATGATTGATATGTCTTGTGTTTCTCATAAGGTATACTTATTTTATACACAAGGAAATTATGGCTTGATTGTCATAAGAAGACATGTTGATACCATTAATTAAGGGAAATAATTTTAAAATGTATTAAATCTAGAAGTAAAAATATGTTGGATAAGTTGTGCGAAGATTGTCACTTCACTTGATCTTAACCCAAAAGGCAAGAAGTGATGCCACACTGCCAGGAACCAGAGGACCAACATTCCAGAGACCTAGGATAGACCCAAACAGGACTAGAAAAAAAGAAGTAAGTAAAATGATTCATAATGATATTCTGCTATACTCATAGACAGAAGCCTGGAAAGGCTCTATCCAGCAACTGATGGGAGCAGATGAAGAGACCCATATTCAAACATTAGGGAGAGCTCGGCGAATTCTGCTGAAGTGACAGAAGAAGGATTATAGAAGGCAGCAGGCTCAAGGAAACCCACAGAATACAGAAACCAAAACCCATAGTGACTCACTAGGACTGAACTGACAACCAGGAAGCCTGCATGGGTCTGAACAAGGCTCTCTCTATATATGTTACAGTAGTGTAGCTTAGTCTTCTTGTGGGACTCCTAATAGTAGGAACAGGGGCTATCCCTGACTCTTTTGCCAGCTTTTGGGACCCCTTTTCTCCTACTGGGTTGTCTCATCCAACCTTAATTAATAAGAGAGGAGGTGCCTAGTCTTACAACAACTTGACATGCCACATTTGGCTGATGTCTCTGGAGGGCCTGCACATTTCTGAAGGGATACTGAGGAGAAGTGGATTTGGAGGAGGTAGACAGAGGGAGTGGGGGGGATAAGGGAGAGGGTGAAACTGCAGTTGGGATGTAATATATGAGAGAGTAATTTTTTTTAAAGTATTATTGCTTAATGTGATCATATCTGTGAATGAACTGAACAGGAGCCACAGGGAAGCCAAATTTCTACCTGCTCATCATGGTCACCCTCTTTCATCTTGGACTTTCTCACCTTGAATGCATCCATCTAAGCTCATCTTATGTGAAAGCTGAGTTGTAGCTAACTGTAATGGGTAGTTAAAAAGGTATTACAAACTTGTCCTATGATTGCTGTGTGTTTTGCATCTATATGTTTGCATGTGCATTGGTATCAGCATACCTGTGAAGGCCAGAAGTCAATGTCAGGCAACTTTTGCCATGCTCCCCACCTTATTCTTTTATTATTATTATTATTATTATTATTATTAGTAGTAGTAGTAGTAGTAGTAGTAGTTATTTTATTTATTTACATTTCAAATGCTATCCACCTTTCCCAGTTTCCCCTCTGAAAACTCCCTATCCCATCCTCCTCCCCTGCTTCTATGAGGGTGCTCCCACACCCACCCACCCATTCCCACCTCACCACCCTAGCATCCTCCTACACTGGAGCATCAAGCCTCCACAGGACCAAGAGCCTCTCCTCTCATTAATGCCAGATAAGGCCATCCTCTTCTACATATGCGGCTGGAGCCATTCCATGTGTACACTTTGGTTGGTGGTTTAGTCCCTGGGAGCTCTGGGGGATCTGGTCTTCCTATGGGGTTGCATGATCTCTTACAAATTCAGCTAGATTAGCTAGCCAGCAAACTCTGAGAATCTGCTTGTCACTACTTCCATTAGCCCTACCTGACACTGGGATTACAGATGTCTGCTGCCATGCCTTGTCTGCATGTGTGTTGAAGATCCAAGCTCGAGTCTGTATCCTTACACATCAAGCACGTTACCAGCTGAGTCATCTTTTAAGCTTCCCTATTCTCAGTGGTTCTTTACACCATGCCAGAAAAAAAATCTGTACTGCTCTAGCTACCCAACTAGGTTACTCTTTTATGAGAATGATGTCACATGTCGAGTAATTTAAGGGAGATACCATTAAGAATTCCTGTATTGTGTAAAGAGACCACATTAGGACACATTAGAAAATGACACTTTCTCCTTCCTATACTTGCTCAGCCACTGAGCCCTCGTTTAGGCTCAATTTGGAGAGTTTAACTTAGCAAGTGATCAAACGCCACTCTGAGCCACCTGCTAGGATTCAAAATATATAACGCATTCATAAATATAATCAATAATATAAAACTTCATTATACTCAAACTATAAAGATTAAGAGATGATGACTTTGGATGTTCTTTTTTTTTATAACATTTCAAATATTAAACTTTGGAATACTATAAAAGCATGATCAATTCAGTCTTGTCTTCATTTAGTCATAAAATTTCCTAATTCTAGAATATCTGAAGACTTTTCTTAGTATCTCTTCTCTGTTCATCATGATTCACAAGAAAGTAAAAGGATATAATTCCTATGGATATTTTTAATATCCAAAAATGTTTAATCCAAGTATGTTTTAGATGACACTTTTATAAATAATCACTTTAATTCTCACTGTGAAAAAAGTTTTTTATGAATTTTATAATATAAAATATTATTTTTATAATCCTGGTAGCAGAAACTAGATATCATTATATATATATATATATATATATATATATATATATATCCCAAGAAATATACTTTTTTCCGATATGATGAAGTCTAATACAGTCTGGAAATTCTTTTGCACTTGTGTCCTGGGAATTCTAGGACATGAACTGGAGAAAACAATGTGACTATACTATTGGCCATAATAGGGTTTATGAATGCTGACAATTATCCAATTACATTGTCAACCTTTTAGAGCTTTATGCATGAATGGGTGTTTGCTGGTAGGGTTTAATAAGACTCAGAATAACTCCAAATAATAGCTCAGAGCAACCTGGCAGGGTGTCAAATGGAGTGAGAATCTGATTCTTCTTTGCAAGTAGCGATGGACTAAAATTCTAAATACAACTTTAGATACTCAAGTTGCTCACCACAGGATCTAGCTCATTCGGATCACACATGTCCACAAAACATAAACAGCATGCATGTGTATGTGTATATGTGTATGTGCGTTTCTGTGTGTGTGTGTGTGTGTGTATGTGTGTTTCTCTGTGTGTGTCTGTGTGTGTGTCTGTGGAGTTAAATGCTGGCCTTTACCTGGATTAAGCAATTGCCATTGCCTCTACAAAAAAGAGAATGTTTTCACATTTGAAAATGGCACAATTAATGAAAGTATAAATGCTCAACTTTCTTTGTAGTTTGGCATCATTTCAAAGTTTACAAATAATGCTTTTAAGGCTTGATCAATGATTTAAAGTCTTCTACACATCTATCCATCCACTTAAACAAAGTATTCTCCATAATAGTTTACATCCTTCAAGATAATTCATCTCCATCAATCCTCCTAATTCATAGAGCCCAGGACAGAAGCAGACCTCTAGTGAAAAAATGATTAATTTACTCACAAAATACCTGGTTCTCCACATGCTGATACTGGGAAGACAGTAAACGAAGGAAATTTCCATTCAAAGAAAACAAACAACAAACAAACAAAAAAAAAACTAGGGACAAAAAATGAGCCAGAGAGAATTTGAAAAGTGACTAAAGGAGGATTACAGGACAGAGAAATGGCTTGTCAGGTAAGGGAGCAAATTCTATCCTTAGAATCCACATGGTGGAGGGAGAGTACCAATTGTGAAAATTGTTTTCTGACCTCCACCTAAGTGATACAGTATCATGTATCATGTATATTCACACACACACACACACACACACACAGAGAGAGAGACACACACACACATAGTTAAATATTTTAAAAGATGATTACAAATAAGGCAAGATTCATCAAAAGAGCCAAGGCTAGCACACTGACAATCTGCTGGATTAGACCTTGGATAGGAATGGTTAGTGAGATGGGCCTCTATCTTCCAGAAACAATAGTGGCAATTGGTTCACAAGTTTTTACTTGTTCCCCATTAGGATCTCAGTGTGAATTGATACTGTCACCAATAGTTCCCCAAGTGGTCTTTTATAATGTGTTGTATTTGCAACAGAACAAGAGTATTGCCTCTTGGTATCTTCTTAAGTAATAAAATAGGTTTTATGAGTTTTCTAAGAAAATTGGGAGGACAGTGTGATAATGAGAGCTGTATTCCATATCTGACTTACAAAAAGTAAGTTCCACAGCTAGTTCTTTTTCTAGATTTAAATAGATTATTTTCCCATTTATTTGTAGTCAGCCTCTCACTGTGTTACCCAGGCTTTCCTTGACCAATCTATCCCCTGCCTGAGAATCCCCAGTGCTGAGTGTGTGTGTTTGTCTGTGTGTTTGTGTGTGTGTGTGTGTGTGTGTGTGTGTGTGTGCGCGCGTGTGATCACATCCAGTTCCTGACCCAAATCTTAATCATTTCTCATAAGCTTGTTTTATGCTCCAGATAACAGTAACTCCAAACTTGACCTGAGGGAGCTTTTACTGTAATCTCCTGGAAGAAACAAAGCAGAACAGTTAAAACCTATTGTTTGTAGAGCCCCGGCCATCAACTTAACACAAACATTTATTGGGAGTCTCTCTGAAGTTGCTCTTTCAATGCCTCTCCTTCCCAAGTCTCAAACTGCCTTGGACTTTACACTCTTTCTTTTCTAGTTTGAAACAATCAGCACTTAAACAATCACAAGGCCATTTCATTTACTTGCCCTCATTTGTTAAACAAGTTACTAAAACAATGGGGGGCAGCCTTCAAGAATTTTCATTTTTAAAAGAAAGCCCAAGTGAATCCCCAGGGGGAGGGGTGAACTTATGAGAATATAACATTTTCTACTAAGGCCTAAGAATTCATTGATTGAATTTACAACAATGAGGAGTCACTCTATGCTGTGAGTTTTCTTACCTCCCACTGGCATGGGAATGTTATTTTCCTCACGAATTCTCAGACTCAGAATACATGGACAACTTCAGGAAAAGGAAAAGGAAGAAGTACAGTCTAGGAACCAAGGATGTGAAGCAGGAAATTCTTTTCAACTGCACTGATTGAAAAGAATAGCTCGCTGGTGCCCAACATATTCCTTCACATTTTTGGAGGCCCCTTAATACTGTGGCATTTTTGCATGCATGGGTGATTATTTTGCAGGAAGATAAAATAAATAAATAACAGAAATAAAAATAAAATGATGGGAAGGAACATGACTGATCCTGGGGTTTGGCACCAAATGAAAAACAGAGAGAAAGAAAGGAAGGAAGGAAGGAAGGAAGAAAAAAAGAAAGAAAGAACGAAAGAAAGAAAGAAAGAAAGAAAGAAAGAAAGAAAGAAAGAAAGAGAAAAGGTAAGGACATGATTACTCCTAGGTATTGTGGAGGAGAAAAGTTATTACAGATATGTGGGAGAGCATAGCCAGAGGCAAGAACCTCTGAGAGAGTCCATAGTGGACATGAACACACTGAGGTGTGTCATAGGAGAGAGGTGATGGCAAGGGAGAGTTAAGAAAGGGGAACCAGGTTCGGCAGTCAGTAAGCTCAAAGTTACAAAGAGAAAAGATAACCAAAGTGGTTGGTTTGTATAGGGAGAAGCAGCCTGTGCCAGAGAGTTAAGAGTAAGTGTGAAGAATGCCAGCCAGGTGGGCCCTGTAACAGGGAGGGACTGGTGGATACCAGAAGAACCTGGGGGCCAGGTCTATTTTGATATGTTAGATATGTACCTCAGTCATTTGCCCCAGATTTCAAACCTAACATATATTATTTTCCAAATAGCTACAAATATCAATTCCTGAAATGAGTTAGGTTTTCCAGTTTTAAGTGTGAAGCCACCACAATCTATGTGCTTCTTGAAATGTCATGGAACCTTCAAGAACTAATTTCAAACTCAAGTGCCAAATGAAATTCTTTCCAACTCTCATCTCTCCAAAGCTGCTCCCTACCTCTTTCCTATATGTATGCCTTCCATTTTTCCAGAAGATACACACACACACACACACACACACACACACACACAGAGAAAGAGAGAGCGAGGAGTGGGAGGAAGGGAAAAGGAGGGAGAAAGAAGAGAGAGGGGGAGATGGAGACAGAGACAGAGAATGAGTCATATATGAGTCATATATAGACTCAGTCAATTAATACAGAAAAACTTGGAGTTCCTTTTAAAAAATATTCTTTGAGAAGATTAATAATTAGGATAAATATAATATTGGGTACTGCTACTACCATTTTCTATTCATAAACAATTACCTAATATTTAGCTAGAATACATTTCTTGAATTCCAAATTGAGTCACCAATAAACATTTATTTCCACTTCAAACGATTTACAAAGCAGTAGAGAAATAGGTACTCTTAAATTTTGTTAAGAATTACTTCTAATGGCATGCATGCATGTTTTTAAATGGGCCACAAATAATTCAGTAATAATTTTTAAAATGAGTATCTCAACTAGAATAAGATCTGGTCCCTCGAAAAAGAAATAGTCTGGTGGTAAATTTTTTGAATTTATCCCCCTTCTGAAAATTACTAAACATGATAGAATGTAATTTTACATCATCTTACAACAAATAATATTTTATAAATCCAAGTCATACTAAAATTGCATTAGGAACATGGCATTTGTTCTGAAATTATTACCAGCCATAATGCAAACCAGACACTAATGCTTTGAGAAGTAACTTGCTGAAATGGAATTAAATAATCACCCAGTACATAAACCATTTATAGGATTTAACATAAAGCACAGGTGATTTTTTTTTTTTTTGCTAAAGAGAAATAATTCTTTCTTATTATTTCAAACATCAAGTACCTTAACATAAACATAAAAATAAAATATGGCACATAGATCATTCATTTTATTTTGTTCATCCTTTTCTTCATATAATACATATTCTCTTTGTTCTGAAATAATGAAAACATTATGCATCTTCACTATTATTTCCCGTATTGTTTAATCAACAAGGTACACACAAATTCAGTTTCAGTAGGTTAGAAAGGTCAAGGTTCTGCAACTTGCTGTTGCCTTCATATTGTAAGTTGCATCTAACAGCATAAAAGACAGGCAAAAGTATCATTAAGTACCAAAAGGAAGGGGTCTGTGGCATAAACCCAAGAGCCAATCCTTTCAACTTCCATGTTGCTTTATTCTCTATCCTTTCTCTATTGTGCCATTCTCATCAGCACTTAAATGATGAACAGTTAAAAATGGATGGTTTAGGAAAGGAAAAACATCACTCTTGTTAGCCCTAAACACTACTGCAGAAACACATAACAAATTTCAAGCTTGAAAAATTTGCCAATAGACTTGCTTCTCAGTAACCAGTTTTAAATTTCCTTTCATGAAGAGGGGGCTTATAAGTAAAAGCACAACCTTTATGAACACAAAATATTTTAAGCCTTATACTAAATCTGCAATATTTACATAATAGAGAAGCTTTTAAGCTGAGTGTATCTGAAAGCTTAGCTTTATTGTGCTGGGAAATATACCATCATAAACACCATTGAATGACATAAAATGAGCTGATATTCCCAAATCCAGGAATTTTTTTTAAAGACAGTACTTCTAAATCTATAAGACATGTTCAGGTCCTGACTACTGATTAAACCCCATAAGCTTTCAGGCAACTTGTACCCCATTTCCTCTTTGTGTGTGTTCATCTCTGTGCACTCTACCTCCTTGGGTCAGAGATTATAAGCATGCACCACCCTGACTGGTGATTTGTTTTATAAACCTAGTTTCTAGGAAATAAACTTGGGTCCTTATGCTTGTAAGTCAAACACTTTAATAATGCTTGGGACATTTCTTTGGTCCCCACTTCTTTCTTCCTTACTTAACTTCCAAGTGAGAAAAAATGGGGCGAAACAGCTAAAATTAGGAATATATAAAGGACAATATGGGAACATAGTTAAAACAGTAGAAGCTTCCTAGAATATATACATATATAAAGGCAATCTACATGAATTTGCCAAAAAATTGGAGAAACAGAATCTCAACTGGCCATCTCTGCTTATTAAATGAAGCTTCAAGTACCACAATTGGGTTATATCCAAATGAGTTCTTAGCCAAGAGAGTCCCATAGGACTCTCTAAACAGCCCAGGGTGCTTTCCACAAATGGACAAGGCTCCATTGCTGAAGACAACACCTACACAACTCATTAAAAATGAAGGTTAGCTGGTGCCTACAGAGAGCCTTCACTCCTATGTTCTAGCATCTTTGATACAAGTAGACACTCTGTATACTTCCAAAAGAAAAATGTAAGCCAGCCCAACCACAAACCTTTTGATCTATGATGGTATCCTGATTACAAGATATGGTAGGCAATGGTGGCACAAAGCTTGTGAGAGTAGCCAATCAATATCTGATTTGACTTAAGGCCTGCTCTATGAGAGGGAACCCATATATAACAATACTTGTGTGACAAAGAACCAGAGACTAGATAGTGCAGGGACCTAGGGCAAAATCAAATACTACTGTTCTAAAAAAATGTGTAGCAATAAAACAATTCTGCTATACTCATAACTCAGTGCCTTGCTCAGCCATTGTCAGAGAAGTTTCTTTCTGTAGCAGATGGGACATTATACAGAGAGGGAGAATCCTTAGAACAAACACTCACACCTAAATGGAATGTTTCTATCAAATCCATCATCTTAGGGCTCAGGGTGTCCTCACAGAAGAGGAGGCAGAAAAAGTATTTACAGTCAGAAGGCATGGAGAACATGAAGTAAAGGAAGTCCTGTAAACCAATGGTTCTGAACCTTCCTAAGTAGGCAACCCTTTAATAGAGTTCCTCATGTTGTGGTGAGCCCTCAACCTTAAAAATTATTCCATTGTTATTTTGTAACTGTTATTTTCTAAGCTTATGAACTGTAATATAAATATACAATATGTAAGAGTTTTGATATGTGACCCCTGAAGAGGTCCTGGCCCACTGGATGAGAACCACTAATCTAAATCAGTATGGTCAAAGCTTATATGAAATCACAGAGACTGAAGCAGCATGCACGGGGCCTGCATTAGGTCCTCTGTGTATATATAGTATGGAGTCCAGTCCAGTTTAATGTTTTTATGGGATTCCTGAGTGTGAGATCCAGATAGCATCTGATTCTTGTGCTATCTCTTGGAATCTTTTTCTTCTGTTTTCCTTGTCCAGTGGAATTTCTGTTATATCATATCATGTCATATCACATTAAAAAGATTTTTAAAGTTCATTCTCTTCCCTGTAACACATTCATTAATCTAGGATATTAAAAAAAAAGTCTAAGTTACATTTTATGTACCAGTAGGAATAAAAATAAAGGCTAATTGAAGGTGATCCTAGCTAAGAGTCCTAACAATTTAGAATATGAAGCCAGAATGGGCCATATCCTGTAACCAGCCAAGACTTCCAATGGAGAGATTGGAATACTGATCCAATCACAAAACCTTTTACATACAATTTGTCCTGCCTACAAAATGTGCAGGGGAAATTGTAGAGCAGAAACTGAGGGAACTGCTAAGAAATGAGAAGGGTCCAACTTGAGACCCTAGCCGTGAGAGGGACTCCATACCTGACACTCTTAATGATATTCTCCTATATTTGCAGACAGGAATCTAGCTAGCATAACTGTTATCAGAGAGGCTTCGCCTAGCAACTGATGAAAACAGAGACCCACAGCCAAACATTAGGCAGAGTTCGGAGAATTCTGTGGAAGAGGGGGAGGAAGCATTGTAAAAGCCAGCAGAGTGGTGAATCAAGGACAACACAAGAAGAACTACAGAATCAAATAACCGGGCTCTAAAGGTTTCACAAAGACTGACCTTCTAACCACAGAACATGAATAAGGCTGAACTAGGCCTTCTGCACATGAGTAACAATTGTGTAGTTGGTCTCCTAACAGCAGGAACAGGGTCTGTCTCTGACTTTGTTGCCTGCCTTTGGGACCCTTTCTCCTAATTGGGCAGCCTCATCTAGCCTCAATACAAGTAAATATGCCTAGTCTTATTAGTTGAAGGAGGAAGGGAAGTGGACAAGAAAGTAGGAGAAAGGTAATGCAAAATTATTTAATTAAGTAATTGATTTTAAAAAGCTACATTCTATGAGAGTCTGATTGGCTGCTCTGCTGTTATTTAATTGTGCTATTATCTGAAACTGTAGAGAACCAAAATGTTATGATTTTTATTATTCATTTTTTACTATATTCTGAATCTACTTTTATAACTCTGGGCATATAAGACCATATTTTATAATTACTGATTAGAGAACGTAAAAAAATGACTACAAAACATCGTTATTTTGAAAGTAGTTAGTTCATATATTTGTATACTTCAAAAATAAACACATTAAATATCTTTCTGTTTTTCTGCATCCCAATCCTGGTAATCTCTATGCTAACCCCCGAATTTTCCTTTTTCAAGTACTTCAAATAAAGTTAAAGTCATATAAACTTTATTCTTTTATGTTTGGCTTATTTCACTTAGCATAATGGTTTTTTTTTAACAAAAACAAATGTGTTTAGAATGAGTGAAATTTTTTGGATGTAGTGTTGAGTAAATATACAATATTAAAAATGTACTGAATGCTGCTGAATAGGGAGTGGAAAAGTTGTAAAAATGATCAGTTTTCACATATTCAGGTTTAATAGTATCTCTCATAATTCCAGGTTCTGAATTGTCTCAAGAGTAATTTTCTCTGGTTGGTTTCCCACATTTTTAGTTTTTCTGTATCATTGAAGTCTAGTACTTCTGACTGTGTAGTGGACATGATAACTAACACATTTCATGATGTTAGGGTTTCATCCATATGTTCTAAATATATATTTTAATTGAAAGAGAATTACATCACTTTCCTCTACCCTTTTTTTTCTCTAGCCCCTTTCAGGTATCCTCCCTCCAGTCACTTCATGGTCCCCAGCTCTCAAGCTAATAACCTCTTTTTCTTTTATTATTATTGCTATACACACATGTAAGTATGATATGTTTATGTACAAATATATAAATGTACTTTGATGAGTCTGAAAAAAGTAAACATATTGTTTCTTTAAACATGATTATTAAGGATGGATGTACTTGTAAGCATTCAAAGCTATAATTAGCTGAGTAGATATGCATTATGCATATCTGTCCAGAATAATTTTCTTGAGATTCCTTTCTTACTCTAAATGGATCTGTTAACCAATAGATACATAATAAATAACATACAGAAAGATAGGTCTTCTGCTTCTGTTTCAAAATAAATGTACCAGCCTGAAACTCAATGATGAATTACATTTGATCCTATTATCAAATACTTCACATTCTAATTGAAAAAGATGGAACCAATATGCTAAATACTGCTTTAAAAACTCATTGAAGATTACTGATAAAATATTTTGACTTAGAGAAAAGAGACATGACTCTAGTATAGAAAGCAAAATAAATATTCACAACTGATGTGGCCCTCAACTTGTGCCTGCTTTTATAGCAGCCTTAGCAAACATGCAAAACACCTTTAAAATTGTATTTTGGGGGGGCCATTGTGAAGGCGATTAAAATCTACAGTATAAGAAATGGCATACAATATTCAGTTCAGAGGATAGGGATACAGCACCCCTAGATATTGAAGTCTCTAAACTTCTAATTTTTTCCAGTTTTAGCTATTGTATATGTTTGGCTTCTGTCACATATTTAATATTAAGAAAGATTTTTCTTTTAAAAATATTTAGTGTTGTGTGATTATTTGAGTTTGTGTGTATGTGTGCGTGTGTGGGGGTGTGCATTGTGAGGGTACCTATGGAGGCCAGAAGAGGGTGTCAGATCTCTGGAGCTGGAGTTGCAAGAGATTATAAGATACCAGACTTGCACTTGTTCTTAAGAGTTGAGCCATCTCTCTAGCCCCAAGAAAGATTTTCTCCTTTAAAATATAGAATTGAGTGGACAGAAAAAGTTCAAGCTAGCTCTTTTCATCTGAGATATATAATGGAGGTAGGTACTGAATACTCACTTCAACATGTTGACAAGTTTGGATGAGCTTAGCCAAAAGGGTCTCCAGTTCTGTGTTTCTCTTAATAAGATTGGTGAGATTACTCTCCAAGTTTTGCTGTTTAAAAAAAGAAAGAAAGAAACGTTATTCTGCATACTTTTCTACTTTAGTATGTACAAAATTATTAATCCTCAGAAAACGATAGATTTTTTTCAGAGGTATTAATGCTATTAATTCTTTTTTCAGGTACTAATTAATCAATTTAAACTAGATTTTCCAAAGTTGTATTTGTATTTCAAAGATTCTTCTAGAAATATTAACATTTTATGTTTATATTCATGGTTACTGTGTTACCTCAGTTACATTTAATTAGATATTTAGTCAGAAGTTCTTGATAGAGAACTCTGGAGAAAGTAAATAGTTATAACTTTGCCTGAGTCAGAAATGATAATAATATATAGCTTAATTTCAGCATTTTGAGATTTATCAATTTGTAATTAGGAAGAGGTTAATCTTTTCAAAGCAGGTTTGAATTGACCATATATGGCTAAAAATATTGCAACTTATAAAATTCTTAAGGAGTTCTTGTCACACATGATATATATCTCATATGTTCCAGTCGTAATATGCTATCCTTTGTTTCTATTTTTCTCTCTATCTGTGCAAATGTCCTTGAACATCATATCACATAATTATGCATCTTAATATAGGACCATTCCTTAAAAGCATCAAATTTAACATTTCCTGGAATAAATATTTAATCATATTTTTGACCATGTGCTCTGAGTCAGAGTCATTAAAATTTCTCCATTCCTCCTTGTTCCATGGGTCCTCCATTTAAACTTCCCATTCACTTATTACACATTCTATTCACAAATATTCACAAATATATATTGAAAGTTTAGTAAATGTAAGAGATGTTGTGGACATAAAAATAAAAAGTCCCATTTCCCATTCACAGGGACATGGTTATGTAACTGGGAGACAGGAGGACTAGAAATAAAGGATAGGGGAGAGGTGATGGCTCCCTAGAGGTATCCAAGATGATGACATCTTTCAGCTGAGGATAGAAGTACAAAGATAAAATTTTTGTTTCATAACAGTGTCAAGTTCTTAGAAGATGAGACACAGGTGGATCCAATCATGGAGAAGAATCCTCCATAAGCATGGATGATATGACAAGATCAAAGAGGAATGAAAGGAATGAAACACAGCAAGAACATGGGATAATGGAAAATTCTGTGAACAAGATATAAAAGACTTCGGATTTGTAATGCCGTCTAGCATAGAAGGCTTAGGGATTGTGGCTATGGCTCAGTGGTAAAGCACTTGCTTAGCAAGGCACTGAACTCTATCAAACCAAAGAAAAACAAGCAACAACAAAAACCATTTCACCTTAGAATTCATGAAAATATTTAGCCTGTTTACCTAAACTTTTCACTTAGAAACATGTGTTAAGAGAGAATTATTTGCAACTTACGTTTAATGTGAGTGTGCCAGAAGTAGAAATCTGTTTTTAATGAATTCAATTAATTAATCCAGCATTTATCTTCTTGCTTAAGTTTGGGGATTTTTATTTATTTGTTTGTTTGAAACACAGACTTGCTTTGCAGCCCAGGCTGTCATTCTCCCTCCCCCTGACTAAGCATCTCACATTCTTGGACTACAAGTGTGAAACACCATACCAAACTTGCATAGTGATTTTTATACTGAGCACATTTTTGTTTCCAGTAGGTTCTTCATCATGTAACCTTTTCTTGTTAAAGTATTTTCTGTTCCTCTTCCAAGAATGCAACTCCCCTCATAATTCCGAGAAAGCTAAACATACTTCTTCTTAAGCTCTTTTGGGAAAGAAAAGGTCCACATTTCCTTGTGTTTGCTTAGGATTTCCCAAGAATATGAGTTTAGCTTGTGTCTTGTAATTTTTGTCTGACAGTTCATCTGCTATGAACTTTGGTTCTCTGTGTTGTGATTTGAGTATTAATGTAGCCTAACCAGGGGAGGTACATACTCCAAGTTTAGGACTTGTTCTTTTCCCAGAGAGGGTACTCTCACAAGACACCTATGTTAGAGTGAGGCAGAAATCCTGTTTTGGCTTGGTGCCTTGTTTGTTCCATGTGACTTCCATGTCTGGCTTCAATTCCAGAGAAGGTGTGAGGTGTCCTGTGAGCCAAGTGTGTCCATGAGGAATCTTTGCTTTCAGCGGTGTGAAGCTTGATTTTTTTTCATAAGAAGTGTACGCTCCTGTGAGTGTTCCCTATATCCCCACTGTCCTTTATTCCCACTTCCTGGAAGTGGTCAAGCTTTTGTCTCCCCTCACCACTCCTCTCATTTCATCTCTGGACCTTGATATTATCATCCCACTCATGGTTATGCTTGGGTATATACACTTGAAGACATTTTACAGTGAATCTAACGGCAGTTTGGGTACAACCTGATTGTTTTCAAATGAATCCTACACACACACATACACACACACACACACACACAGAGAGAGAGAGAGAGAGAGAGAGAGAGAGAGAGAGAGAGAGAGAGAGAGAATTTCTAATATTTGTAGTAAATGAATGGCACCCATAATGATTTTAGAATCAGAGACTCAGTCTTGAGATTAGACATTCCATTACTCAGTGTCTTTGGTTTAGATATGACTATTGTAAGGTGAATTTGTTACCATTTTTTAGTGTGTTAATCTTAGAGAATCCTTTTAGTTTTCTTCTTGGCTGACCATTCATGGCAGGAAATTTCTAGGGAAATACATCATCTAACTGTTTGCATTTCAATTGTCATAAGTATGGCTTTTCTAAATCTAGTCAGTAAGAAAACCAAACAAATGTGATCCAACACATTGAGATTTTACAAACATCTGCTTGCTCCCCCTCCTATTATTAAGTAGAACTCATGCATAAAATCTGTTTTTAATCAACTGATACAAAAACTAAGCCTGTGGTTTAAGCACTTTGACCAACTCAGGTCCTTTGGGGTTATTCAAATTTAAAAAGTAGAAGTGCTAGTAAGGTCCAGAAAGAATTACTAAGGTAGTTAGAATTACAATAAAGGAAAGTTCAGCTGGGAGAAAGATTTTTTTTCCAGGTAGTACCAAAGGGGTTGACAACACTTTTGAGATAACATGGGCAATGGGATAGTAACAAAATTCAGTCTTCACTAAGCCATGCATCTGTAAGCCTCCACTACAGGGACTTCCCTGGAGCTTTTCTGGAATTTATCTTTGTCAATAACATAATCCTGTGTGGTGTTGAGTATCTTTTTAACCTCCTAATTTTGACTGTACTTTGTGGGGAAAAAGATAACACTTTTCAGTGTAAGAGTCTTGAGCCTACAGCACCTGAGAGGTGAAGGCAGGAGGATCAGTAGTTCAAGGTCATCCTTAGCTGCATGAAACCCTGACTCAAAACAAAAAAAGCAAAACTTCCTTATGCAATGCCTACTTCTTTATGTATATTTAATAGTGTATGGAATATAAAAAATAGTTTTAGTTTTCTGTTGTCACCTTAATACCACCAATACTTTTTCATATTCTGGGCAAGCCAAACTTGAAAGAAACCCAAAGTATAGGTGATCATTTATGATCATGAAGAGGTGTGAACTACCATTTCCAAATGAGAAAATCAGTAGATATATCATTAGCTCAATTTTCTATACATAACATGAGGATAATGGTCAACCTACCTATGTATGCCATCACTAAGGTCATATGAAAAAAGGAACATACACAGCAGGAAGCTACAGTTGTTGATTGAAGGAAAAAATCATTCAGCTTGCTCTTACAACAATACTGTAATAATGATGCCTCCAGCAGGCATTATTTTCAGATTTGCTGGTGGCTTTTTTTTTTTTTTTTTTGTATGCATCTGTGATCCTCTGTCTCAGGGATGTATCTGGATCCAGGAAAGGCAAACTGTGGTTCTGTGGAAACCCAAGAGAAACTGATGCCCCCAGAATCAGTTCTCTTACCAGAAAATACTTGCAATTACTAGACATATGTTAAAGTTCCCTTATCTTCTGAATGGGACCACTCTGAATCTCAGTTTATAAAAACTCCCCTATGGCCTCATTGAGTAGGAATGTCTGGATCCATAGCAATAGCATGCTCACTGACATGTTCTCTTTCCTCTTTCCTTGTTGTGATTTGTGGATCATATCCCAGTTCAAACTCTCAGTCAGACTCTGCTTCTGGGAACCTGAACTACATACAACTGTTTCTATGGACATCTTAATACACTTGGGTATTATTTCTTTTGATGAGGAATGAAAAGGATAATTCATTGCTTTAGAAAGGTATTTTCAAATTGTCTCTTCCTCTCAACTAACATCTTGCTTTTTTTGTTTTTAAAGGTCACAGAGTCTCCAAATTCCAGGTTCTAGAGTGACACTGTTAACAAAAATCTAATGTCAGACAGACATCTGAGTCACATTTTAAAATTTCTAGTAGGTAAGGCTTTAAAACTAAACTAAATGACATTGTTTCAGAATATCACCATTGATTGAATGTTTTATGCTATTTTTTCCTTCTTTTGGGTAAGTCTTTGGACTCATACATGTCAGTCATATTTCAAGTGTGCCATAGCAACATAAAGCTAGTGACTAATAATAATTGACAGTACTACACTCTCAAAAGACCTTTGCAGTAAAGAGCCACATAGAACTTGGTTTGGCTTTATGTAGTCTGTGACAATGGTTTAGTTCTGTCGTTGTTTCATCATAAAAACAGCCACAGACAGAGCATATAAAAATGAGTGGACAGCATGCTATTGAGCTTTAATAAGATTTCATTTACAAAACAGGTAATAAATGAGATTTCACCTATAACTCTTGCTTGCCAAAACTTGGTACAGACTATATAATATAAAAACTAAAATGTCACCATTTTCTGGGCTACTAGTATGTACTGAACACACACACACCTTATTTCAAATGCTAATCCTTGTCACCACCCTTTTGTGGAAGATGCAGACACAGGCACGTAGTCCTCAGGAAAAATTCTTTGTAAAAAAGATAGAAATAAGTACTTTTTGCTTATGGCTGGCTAGCTTAACTTGACAGAACTCAAAACAATCTGAGGAAAACCCAACATCAGTGTGATCTGTAGATATTTTACTCCTAAAATCATAATGATGAAGCTCACAAAGCCTAGCAAGTCGATTCAGATCCTAGCTCTAAGACTTCCAAGAAGTCCTTTCCCTCTCTGTGCCTCACTTTCTTCATCAACCTAAGGTAAAACCAGGAAGAAATGGATGTGATACCACAAGAGAAAGCCTGGCACAAAGTGTTCTAGGAGTCCTGGGTACACAGAATAAAGAACTTGAGCTCAACTTTAGACTTTTATGAGTATTATAAAATATTAATTTTGTAACTCACCATCGTCAAACTAAAACACATTTTCCGTCAAACTAAAACACATTTTTCCAAACTATCCAGTAGATTTTTGGTTTACTAGCATGTAGCTGTTAGACTATGTCCTATCCTACAGTATAATTCTAAGAAATACTAAGTCTCATTTTTTCAATAGTCTCATGATATTGTATTAATATTACTATTTTCATTTTAGCTACACACACACACACAGTGAGAGAACTAATTATCAGTGAATGTTAATATCACCAGTTGGTGCCAAATTATTACATAAATCCTTCTTTACTTTCTAATCTAAATAGATTTTTGTAGTCTTAGCTAACTATTTCTCCTGCTCCCCCAACTCTCTCACTATGCTTCTGCCATCCTATGACAGTGTTGTGTGGGTCCCAGCTTGATTTTCAGGCGGAGCATAGACACATGCTCTTCCCCAGGTGTAGAGTGCATGCATATATGTGTTTGTGTGTGTGTGTGTGTGTGTGTGTGTGTGTGTGTGTGTGTGTGAATGTGTGTGTGAATGTGTGTGTGGGTGTGTATGGAGATAATTACTTTTAAAAAGAGAACAAAACAAAACCATAGTATGTATCAAGTACCTACCATATACTCATATCTGCTTATTTCTTCCCCATCAGACACCTTCAAATAATCACAGGGGAATATTCAGAATAAAAAAACTCTCAATATCCACTGGACATCCTTTCTGAAATCTAATGTAGTAAATCATTGACTCATTTTCTTCAAATTCTGTCTTAAATCAAAGCAAGTTGCTCCTATGGCTAATTTGTAACCTGTTTTTAGTGAATTTTTTCACAGCACTGTTAATTCTGTGAAAGGAGAGAACCTCCTAACAGTCATTGTTGAGAAGGTTAAGTGCTATAGTTTAGATATGGTTTGACTGTCTCATAAGGATCCATTTGTAATTAAAGATGTGGCCTTGAGGGTGGTGCTACTGGAAAGTTGTAGAAAGAATCTTTATGGTTACCATCTTGAGAGGGATCACTGGGTAACATACCTTAGAAGGTTGTTTTCATGAGATTCATTGGTGGTTCTCTCAAGAGGCCTATTATATAAAAGGCTGCATCTGAAGTCCCCTCAGTTCACTCCATCTCCTGGCTCAAGATGTGATTTCTTACTCCAACAAACAATTCCACCATTGCCTTCTGTCATTGCTATGAGTCCTTCAGTAGAACTCAGTCAACATAGGTACCATGACCTTGACTCCAGAGAACTATGAAATAAACAAACCTTTCCTTCACTCATAGCTAGGGAGCAAAACGAGGCAGAAAGATTTTAAGTTCATGCCAGAGCAGGCTACATAGAAAGCTACTGTTATATGAAAACCAGTAAAGCTTTTCTTTTTGTAACATGTTAATTGCTTGGTGTCTTTCATTATAATTCAAACAAACTAACCAGTATCATAAAGTTTTAGTGAGTGTACTACTACTTCAAGCATTCCAATGCTAGCCTCCAACCACTACCACCACAGAGGAATACAAACAGTTCAGGATTGGGCCTATAAATATAATGATGCAAGTGGTTAGTTTAACTCTTATATTAACCAAAGGTTAATTAATTAATGCAGGCCAGATTCTGAAAGATAAAATTGTAAAAGATGTGCAGCATGTATTCTTTATGTATAAAGGTGATTTATTTTTTTCCTATTATCTTAGGTTTTAATATATGTACTTGTAATTCATTTTCATAGAATTGTAGTTAACCTATTACAGGGCACATACTTAGTGAGGTTTATTTGAGTTGATAATTTAACAATCTATGTTGAGACAGCTGATTTCTACACCAATTTGTGCTTAAGCCTTGAGGCATCGATGTGGACATCAACAGAGAATAGTAAATCCAACTTTACAGATGATCTTTGTTCTTCTACCCAATCAAATAACAAGGTAAGCAGACAAATGCTCCTACTTTCAGCCTTTGGAGACCTATACCTAAGAGTCGAATTGCTGGGAATTAATGACTTGTCATTGAACTCTACTATTAAAATGTAGGACTGAAATAGGAGATTTCAGCAATTCCTTTTGGGTTTTCTCAGGCCTTAAAGAATGTTTGCTCTTATTCTGAAGTCAATACTTCAGAATCTTTTTAAAGTATAATATTAGGTCTGGATACCTTTCAAGGCAAACACAGATCTGGCTTGTTTCATTCTACAACATTCAGAGCGACATTCAGGAACTGTGTTCATAGGCCTGACACCTAATACCACCACTCAAACACCATCAGGATACAGACACGTCGAGTGCCACAACCCGTATATTTTCTTCTAAGGAACGTTAATCACAATCCTTGATATGAAAACACACTTGTATTAACACATGCCACCTGCATAAAAGCATAAATTCTTTATATGTAACTGAACTCTTAAGATGTTTTAATTACATTGCAAGACTCTGAGGGTATCTTCAGGCATGACTCCCTAAAGACTGCAAATACATGTGATTGGTGTTGGTTTAATTTTTAATGCTTTTTTTATTGGTTATGATGGTTACTATTTCCAAATGCCCTGGCAAGGCAGGCTGCCCAGGGAACTTCAAAATGTAATAAAACACAATCTGCATACAAATTCAAGTCTAGTGTTCCATGGACTACAATTTAAGTAATTTTGATATATGATCCTGTATTTACCTTGTCGGGTTTTATTTGAAATTTCTATATTAACACCACAAAATCAGTTCTATATATTTATAAATTCCATCATCAGGAGCTCAATGTTTATTTTTCTAACCTGGTAGTCAATAATATAGAGAGAACAATCTTTAAATACTGTTTATGGTCTTAGATGTACTTTCAAATTTTAATTGAGGTAAACAAATATCATTGTACATCTATATTCATTTAGTTATAATTTTAGTAGATTCAATGCTGAGTTATTTCCAGGTATTAAAGATGTGAGTGGCCTTTTTTATTTATTCCTTATTCCAGTTCCATTTCTGCCGCTATAAGAGGTGAGAAACTGACTAATAAATGCACTTAGGTCTTTTGCTCCAGTTCCAGAAATGGAAAACTGTACCTTGCACATGCCAGGCAAGTGTTCTACCATCAAGTCAAATCCCCAGCCCAACACTTGTCCATTCTTAGAATCACTACTGATTGGAACTATTTTAACAAAGAAACTTTGAGCATCTCTAACTTAAAATAATGGCTGAAGTTGAAAGCTTTGTGCCTGGAGAGAAATGTTAACAAGAATATGACTATATTGTCAGCAGAACACATTAAGAAGCATTTTATAAGATTACACAACATAGGTCTTTCTGGCATGAATATTGTAATTTTGCAGTTTTCCTGGTGCTATCTTTGCCTCAGCACTGCACTGGAGGCTGTAATAACCTTTCATGAGAGAAAACTTACTTTGTCAATTAAGAATCATATGGTTCAGAAAATACTGTCTGTCTGTCTGACTCTCTTATCTGGCTGTTTCATCTGTCCATCTGTCTGTCTGACCATCTGTCTCATCAGTCAGTCTGTTTCATCTGTCTGTCTGTCTGTTTTATCTGTCTGTATGACTGTAGGTCTGTCTGCATGCCTGCCTGTCTGTCTGTTTCATCTGTCTGTCTGTCTGTCTGTCTGTCTGTCTGACTGTCTCCTCGGTTCATCTGTTTTATCTGTCTGTGTGCCTGTCTGTCTACCTGTATGTCTCTGTCTCTGAATCATCTGACTGATCATCTGTCTATCTCCTCTGTCCATATGTCTGTCTCTCTGCCTGTCTGTCTGTTTCATATGTCTGACTGCCTGTCTATTTCATCTGTCTGTCTCTTCATCCATCCTTTCATCTGCCTCATCAGTCTGTCTGTCTGCCTCATTGGTCCATTCATCTGCCTGCTTCATCTGTCGAACTGATGATCTGTCTGTCTCCTTTGTTTATTTGTCTGTCTCATCTGTCTGACTGATCATCTGACTTCTCTGTCCATCTGTCTGTTTCCTCTGTCTGTCTATCCATCTGTCTGTCCATCCGTCAGTCTGTCAGTTTCATCTGTCTGTCTACCTGTATGTCTCCTCTGTCTGTCATCTGTCTGTCCAACCATATGTCTATTCGTCTTTGTTTCATCTGTGTGTCTTGTCTGTCCTTATGTCTGTCTTCCTGTCTCTGTCTGTCTGACCATCTGTCTGTCTCATCTATCTGTGTTTGCCTGTCTGTTTTATCTGTCTGTTGGTCTGTGTTCTCTATTTGCTTATTTTTCCTACACACACACACACACAGACACACTTCAATTCATTTACATTTATTGAAGTGAAAAGGTTTCACACCATGATTATATACTTATAATATCTTAAAACAGGCCCTGTGAAGGCTAAATGCCCCAGTGTGGGAGAATTTGAGGGCAGGGAGGTAGGTGGGTGGGGGCACATCCTCACAGAAGCAGGAGGAGGGAGATGGGATAGGGGATCTCTGGGGGTGGGTGGGTAAAGGGGATAACATCTGAAATGTAAATAAAATAAGAAAATTAATTTTTTAAAAAAAATAGACATAGTAAAAAAAAAAAAAAAAACACAGAGGCTGATGATCTATAGCCACATGCCAGAGCTTATCTCCTGCCTGATTTTCTGTGGCTTGCCAGATATGAGATAATATTACATTTTGGCATTTTCACCCTTTATATTTTCAGACAACCTGGACTCAAACTCCTGTTGCATACTGAGATTATAGACATGTATCATCATACACAAAATGCCTCTTGAAGGAGTTTATTATTAATTTAAGGAAAATATTTTGTGTTATTTTTTGTGATAGGTATTTTGGGACATATACATCTGTGCACCATCTTATGCAGTGTCCAAATATAACAGAAGAGGACATCAGACACCTGAAATCTGGAGCCACTATGGCTGTGAGCCTTCATGTGGGTGCTGGGAAACAAGCCTATGTCTTTTGTAGGAACAAAAAAAAAAAAGTGTTCTTCAACTCTGAGCCATCTCTCCAGGCCCTAGGCATAGTTGCCCCCTGTTTATTATTCATTCATTCATTCATTCATTCATTCAGTTTGTATCCCTACTAGAATTAGGTTTTTTTAAATTAAAAATAAGAGTGAAATTTAGGGCATGTGAAAAGTATAAGAAATTCACATTGTTGCTCCTATGGAATCTTAACAGAACATGCATGCCCCAATTCTTACATGTTCTATCTATTGTTAACTTTGTTAAACAGTGGCAGAGTCTATGAAGAAAAATATACTTGCTATTTGTATATTTGCAGGAAATTGTTATCTTTTTTCTTTTGTTTTGTACAAGGAATTCAAGTATTTTTAAAATTATTTTATACAGAATATTGTCTGCTGTTCCAAACTATTTAAAAGATTCAATATAAAATTCAAGCATAATTTTCAGCCCTAATTGCAGGAATATAGGAGTGTGCTTCAAATTCTACTCCATGAATACATGAAATTCTAAAAGAGAAGAATCTTTTTGTCTCTTTTTTAGTAGCTAACATACTAATATTTATCTCATTTTAGACAAAAGTAACTAAATCACTGGTAAAAGGCAATAAATGATTGGAGAAATTGTTTTATTTTTGTATTTTGCTCAGGGCAAAGAAAGATTTAGATTAAAGAAGAGAAAGAAACGTTGCTTTCAGATTTAATCAAGTTAATAAACCAAGAACATGAACATATCTTAGTCAATTTTATTTTGTTTATGACTAAGTAAGTTGAGAGGGTGTAAAAATTTCCCATCACTTAATTGCTGTCTCTGTTGATGCTGTTTTCCTCAACCTTTTTCTCCCTCAGTCATAAAATAGACCTTTAAGTGGGAGGGGACTTAGAGAACTGTATAATTAATGTCAATGAAAACCCCTGATATTGATGAATGTCTTACATGTTCTTTGTATATGTCACTTCAAGCTTTACTTCCTCCATCATCAGGGATTGACTAATGGTCCTATCTCCTTTCTTCCATTTTAAGTAGATGATGACATTGTCAGATACTCATTAATAAACACATTCTAGCCTTCCCACCTTAAACAGCATTTTAATTGATACCACAAAACGTTTATCAGTTCTGAATCTTGAAGTAGTCTCATAGCCTTAGAAAGATGCAAATACACTTTTTTTTGTTATTCAGATACTCTAAGAAAACAAAATATATTCTTTAAGACAGGACATCATATCCAGTATGTCATACTGGTTCAAATGAATAGTGTGAATATATTTCAAGATGAAATAGCCAAAATAAACTTTGATCTTATAATCTTGCATAGGTAACTAGGACTTATTTTGTTTACATAGTAATGTTTACTTTTCCAGATTTTAGGTTTTACAGGAATTGCAATTTTTGGCCCAGATGCTGAAAATGACTATTGAAATTCAGTATGTGATCATCTTTGCTCTTGAATTTGTAGCATTCCCAGGAAGGGTTCATACTAGTCACAATTTTCACACTCTCATTGGTGATACAAGAAATATTTAAAGTCAAAGGGGGGTAACAGACTGTGCCTTAAAAAATAAATTAAAATTTCAATGTATTCAATGTGGGTCTAGTCTATTGGGAATTTATAAAAATCAATGTTGTATAAGAGAATTCTTTTATTGGGACATTTAAAGAAATCAAAGAATATGAAAGTATCCTCTTGTTTTCCATCTCTCAATAACCTTCCAAGGAAGACACTTGCCTGGGGTTCAGAAAGTGTGAATCTGAAATTATTTTAATAATTGTTTCCTTTGTTCTTTAGTTCCCACCTTTACTCAGCCCGTTCCTTCAGTCTTTAGTGGTACTAACGCTGCATGTATCCACATAACATAATTTCCCTAGGTTGAAGTGTGGGTGCATTAGACTGAAGCATAATGCTGGCCACGTTTTAGGTGAACGGTTTCTTCTTGAACTTAGATACACTTTTCTGTGAACTTAGAAAACATGACAGTTGGTTTACACCTTCTTCTCAAACAGAGAATCAGAATAAACTGGTCAGGGGAAAGGTTCAGAAGCTCCTCCTGACATTATAAGTGCAGCCAATGTTGAAAACCACTGCTTACAAGGAAGTCATAAGGTTAGTTATATAAAGAACAAAAATTAATGATTAGTGCAATTTAATAATTTTATGCTTTATTAGTTATTCAAACTAAAATAATGGTTTTCCATGTTGGTAACAAGTATACAAATAAAATTACAGATAGTTGCATACAGAAATGTGAATTCATCATAGAAAATCTTAGAACATTTTCTAAAACAGTGGCTAACAGAGAAACATATATTGTTGCTGCTAAGAAATTTAGGGAATGATTTGTTGAATCATTTCAGTATATCTAATACTTAAATTCAACTTCTTTTCATATTTTATAGAAACATTTCTATCCTAAATTTGGTATGTTGTCTTCAGCAGTGATTAATGAGAAATGCAACAAAATTATACTCTATATATTTATAATTCAACAATATTCTTAATATACTCAGCTGAAGATTTAGGAGACAAATTTCAGCCTTTAGTAGCAAAAGAAGCGGTCCACTACTCTTTTCATTATTTTTTTCAATGAATAACTCTGGTAATATGACTACCCTGAACATAAAAAGTCTGGTAGCCTAAAACCTAAACTGCAAATATTTTCAGTGATTGAAACTGAAGTGATAACATGTACTATTTCTTTGATTAATGACTACTTTCCTGAGGGGAAAAATTCTTGAGAGTTAATTATTTAACTTTCAGTACTTCACAAAAAAATTACTCAGCTCTTTTCCCAATGGAGTTCATTTTGTATACATGACCGAAGACAATGTAAGGGTCATTGTACTTCAAAAAGGAATGATCTCTCATTTCCCTGGAATACATTTTCACTTACCTACATAATGTTTTGCTAATGAGGCAAAGTCAAGGAATAAATGTTGCTTTATAAAAAGTATCATTGGCCATTAAGCCAGTTGGAAGAAACTATCCAATATATGGAGAACTGGAAGAGACAAGCCAATTATAACAGTTACAAATCACTACCGACTCCAGAAAGAAAGCCTGGAGGTCTTAGGGGTTCCACTGGCCAATAGCAGCAGTCCTGGGCCCTGGTGAGAAAGAGATTGCTGGACCCTACTCCAGACCTTCTGGCTACAACTTTAGAGTCCTGATATGAGAACCACTTATCCACAATATCCCAACATCCTTCTGCTTGAATGGAGTCAACTTTTTCTCATCTTTCCTAAAGGAAATGAAAGAGTGGAGAAGCTAAGCAGTAGCTAAGGAATTTCCCTGCTGCATCTGTACACCTTGCTTTTCTCATTACTCATTGGAGAAAGGTAATTGATTTATGGAAGGCCACAGGTTCTTTATATGATATGATACCACTCTTATCATAATCTTAGGCTAGAGGATTCTGAGACACCCAACAAATCAGATCTAGCCACTTGCCCCATGGCCATAATATAGAGGACTTGTGGCCTTCCTTAAATCATTATCTTTCTCCAATGTGTTTTATTTTAATAAGTGGCCACTTACATTGAATGGCCAAATTTTCAAGTACACAATTACTAAAATTACAGGTATATTTAGACAGTATGCCATTTTCATAAGTATGCTTTCTGCTAGAACATGTTCTCCCATTCCAATTATGATAAAATGGTGAGATCATATATTCACTTGTCTTCCCTAATACATTCTTTTATACAGTGTCAACTGTTCTCTTCCTACTTACATGCTGATCTCAGATCTCAACATAGACCTAAATGCTGATGTCTCCCTCCAGGCTTTAAACTAACTGTTAGGCCTGGTGCTGCCTAGTTATTTTAAACTTGGCTTTCAAACCTGCATTCTCTTTCCCTTTGGAGTATCTTACCATCTTCTAGCTTTACAAAAGACATTATCATTCTCCAATTATAAATCCCAGCATGATTTTACAATGTTACCTCTCCCTATGCCTGTGTCCAACTACTGCCTAAAACCTGTTGGGTTCTTTAATTAAAACAGCATCTTTCTAGTTCTGTGGTGAAGAGCACTGATTGCTCTTCCAGAGGATCTGGGTTCAATTTCCAACACCTACATGATAGTTAACAACTGTCTGTAACTCCAGTTCTAGGGGATCTGGCACTGTCACACAGACACACATGCAGGCAAAACACCAATGTGCATACAAATAAATATCTTTTTTTTTAAAGACAGCAACTCTCTATGTTGTGCATGCTGGCTGGCTTCAAGCTTATAATCTTCTCTCTTCTTTCTTAAGTTTTGAGGTTATAGGAGTGGTGACTCCTGGGTCAGTTTTTTCTTTCTTCCTAAGGTTACTATTCTAAACATCTTCCATGAAATTCTTTTTATTTTTTTGAGCAGTCAAACTGTATGGCACAGAGTCATCAAAGTAAATTTCTGAGTAAGTTAATACTGCTTCAAAACTCAAAATTTTATCCATTCTTAACAGATCAAATCATGTTTTGAACTAGCATGTGAAATCCTTAGTACTATAATAGGTTTAGAGTTTCTCCAATCCAGCCAGCTATAATTGGAAGCACAGTACAAAATGAACATTCAACTTTAGTGAAACTAGATTCTTTAATTGGCTAGTAACTCTGGCTATTGTTCATTTTGGGGCCTTCAGTTGTGTCTCTCCATCAATCTAGGTTTATTTTCCTGTTCTTGCACAGCATCTCAGTGACTAGCAGAAGGATAATTATTTAAACAGAGGTTTGCTTGATAAAAGAGTACACAAATAGCAATGTGACTGAAGATTTCATGTCTGTAACTGAAGTCACATGAAGCCAAATGTTAATTCCACTGCAAAACTGGATAGAACTAAGTCACATGGTTTTGAATACATCACTACATATTTGAGACATCAAGCCCCAGTTCACTGTACTATAAAAACACTGATTAAATTAGTTTCAGAAAATTGTTCTGCAGCCAAGGAGCTATCTGCTGCACAATGGACCATGCAATAAATCTTAGACTATACATGCTGACAGGTGTGAGATGATTTATTGAATCATGAGACAAGGGATTGTGGACAATTACTAAGAAACATACACTCTTTTCAATGAAACATTATTTTACTTAACACAGGCAATTGAGACGGAAACTGCTATTATAATAATAGCCACCTTTTCTCAGACATCTCTAATTCTACATATTAAAGATGATCCAGGAATGAAATCATTAGATGATGCTGTTGGCACTACATCAGACAGATGACTTAATAATGATCCATCTCCCTGCAGCAACATTGATCCCTGTTAATAATCAAAGAATGTATACTACCCATGACGTCCAAACATTGCTTTAATCATGGTAGCACTAAAATTTACAATATCTGATCTGATTTTTCTTTGCAATGTGATTCTGTTTTACTTAATGATCAGTAATGGAATTAAACTTTCACTAAAAGTTGTTCATTTTATTCCATTTTTATCGTAAACAATTTTTCAATTAATGATTATCCTTTCCATAAACTTTGAGTTTTTCATCCGCATACATGCAGTTTTAGAAGTATATTTGCTAAATCAAATTTTTGAAACTAAATAGATAATGTTGGTGGTGACAGAAAATAATATCAATATGCAATAAGCATTATTGATGTTACAAACTGTCTTTTATATATGACAAAAATGTAAAGGGTAAGAGCTTAACTTCAAGACAACAAGTTACTATAACAGTATTGTGAAGACATGGAGTGGATTCTCAAAATCAGCTGCTTCTGAAATCAAAACAGCCACCAGTAGCAAAATGACCAATTAATCAAAAATAAAATAAAATAAAACACCCAAATTACTCATTTAAATTTCCTTCATGGTTAAGTTTCATTGTAATGATCACTTAGCTGCATAAAAATGAAAACTATTTGAAGCAACCTACACCTGCCATAAAAGGCCATCAATCCCCCTTTAAGTTTGGTTTAATGAAAAATGGCATCTGATGCTCAAGTTACAAAGCAAGCCCAATATACCTTGGGAGCAGCTGATATAATTATGTTGTGATATGTATGTAGAATGGGTATCTCAATCAAAAAGGCAGGTTTTACTTTGTTATTGGAGTTCGGCTTCTGAAACACAGTCATTTCCAGGCCAGTGAAGGGTATATAATAGTCCTCATCACAAATAAATGAAAAGATATTAGGGAATATGATACTCCTGCTCTTGCACACTAAACCCCAAGGAATATCCTACTCTGACACAAACTCTTTGTTTTAGAAAGAGTCACTTAGGAGCCTTCTTGTAGACTCAGGAGATCAAAGAAATTTGATTCTGGTTAGAGTTAGCATTGTACTAGTGAGTCAGAAAGATAATAGCATGGGAGGCAAATGCTCTACGGCTGAGCAACACCCCTATCACACGGTTTGCATCCATCTTAAAAATCATTTTAGTTCCTGAGAATGGAGATCAAGTTAGGACTGTTTATTTGTTCAAACAGTGTCAGGAAGTAACATGATTATTATCCTGTTTTATAGATAACAGAGTCTAAATTCATTACAATACAAATGGTTTGTTAAGTGAGACCAGTTGGTCTTTGGGGGATTTCAAGATCTGGGGAATCCTCAACTTCTTGGCCGTTCTTAGCACCAGTTCAAAGACTTTGTTTATTGTTTTTGGTTGTAAAGACATATTCTTGATATATAGCCCAAGGTGATTTCAAACTTCTACTCTAGACAAGGCTATCCTCAATTCGTGGTTAAAAAAAAAGTATGTCACCACACTTTGGATATGGCTTACATGGGTAAGATTGTATTCCATGGCCAAAGTGTTCATGTTTTAAAATTATATTCCCATTATGAGACATAAAGGAGGTAGAAATATAATCTGGCTCTGGTGTTCAGAGGTTAAACTTGGTAGATGATAAAGATTACAAAAGGTCACCAGTAGGGAGCCCTCCAAGTTGAAAACTGATGGCATTATAAAGTGATGGGAGAGACCAGAACATGAATGCACATTCACTATCACTTTCCACATGATGTACTCCCAGTCTGCTTTCAGAACGCCATTACCAGATACAGTCTTTCAAAATCAAGTAGCAACTTAATCCCAAATCCCGGATGTAAATTTATAGATTACAGGAAGTTCTCAGGTTATGGAGAGAAACTGCTGCTGTCGAAGAGTGGGGAGCATGGCCAGTGGTAATTATACATTTTTGATGTTTCACTTATTTACATTGTGACATTCTATAGTATGAAAACAACGAACTGTCTCAAACACTAACCCTTTTTTTTTTTTTTTTTTTTTTGGACACCAGCTAAGAACCTGTTTCTCTTCTGCTCTTACCTGGAATGCACTGCTGTGTTAACACAGAAGTTAGGAGACACTTGAATTATAGACAATGCCAAGTTCAGGTGTGAATAACAGGTTTCCTCCTGTGTTTCACAACAGGCAAATACAACTTCACAGTGTCTGAACAGTATATAACTTTAAAATTTGCATCTGAAGAAAACCCTCTTCAGTGTACTGTGAGGCAGATTTTCTATGGCAGAATCATTTCTGGTAACTAAGCATATATACCGAGGCTGCTAAAAACTGTAAAGTTTTGAGTTATCAACTGATAAGCATTGTCTTCCCTCTGATTCTAAAGAATTTTAAACTGGGGGTTCTATAGTTGTTTTAAATTTGCTGCACTGTGTAGTTTAACAATGTATTTCCTAAACAATGAAGCCTGGATGGACCTACATTTCTAGTATTTATTAAAAACTGCTTTCTGGAAATGAAAGAGAAGTTTAGAAAAATGAGTCCATATCATAAAATACAAAATCCCAAGTATAACTTTTGTGAGCCTACATAGAAATAAGAGTCAGATTAATGAGTGAGTGGGTGGATAGTGCTTCAAGGGAGGAATATTTTATTCCAATGATTTAGGGAGACATCCTTTGCTAGGTATTTCCACTGGATTTCCCAATACCCTGGCATATTTATTTCTAGTAAGCCATTTTACCATTGTTTAGTCAAATGATCAAGGGGCTGGGGGGATATGCTCATGAATGGAATTGAGGTCAACAACATTCTTTCAGCATAGAATGAATTCTGCAAAATAATGGACATTTAAAATGGCTAGCACATTTGAATCATACCAAATACATTATTATGAATTTTAACCTAAATCAAAAATTAACATTATATAACTGGAGGGCATGTTGAAAAAGCAAAACAACCATAACATCTAAATATTATACCTATTAATGTGTTTTGTAGACTTTTTGAAAGTCTGAGTTGAGTTCAAATTGACCATATGCTGTCTTTGGCAAATCTATGATTTTCCAAAATAATTATAAAAATAGAAATATTTTGATCATTGCTATTTGTATTTACAGTGTTTCCATATAGTATTTTGTGCTGTTGAAATTAAATGCCTAGAACCTTAAAAAATATTATGGCTCATTCCTTTCCACTTGCTGCCACTTGTAAGAAATCAAGTACCACAATGAGGATTAGAGTGGGGAGCTTGTAGACCGAAGTAGTCTGGGAATTATTTTCAGACATAGAGTGTAAAACAGAAGGCTAAAAATAAATGGGGCAAATTTGAGCCTTTGCTATCCTAAATACTGAATTTGCTTCAATTATGAAAGTTTATAATGAAAAATAATTTTAAAATAAGTATAAGTTAAGTATATAGCAATGTTTGATGTATATTAACTTCATCAACAACAAAATACATTTGTACTAATCTGGGTGCTTGCCTGTTCAAATATTGCATAGAATCAGTATTTTTGAATTGCACTGAAGTGCATTTAGACATTAGTGTAACAAGAGGTCCTGGCATATTCCATTCTATTCTGCCCCAAACTCTTAAGCATTTCAAGGACATTCCCACCAGGTAAAATCAAAAGGTACAATTATAATTGTGTTTGGGTTGGTTTTTTTCTTTAGAATATAGATAATGATGACCTGTAAATATAACTCAGCAGCATAAACCCTACTTAGTATACATAAAGTATTGGCTTTCATCCTTAGCACCAGAAACTACTGAAAAAGTCTAAACCAATTTAATACTGGTTCAATAAATGAAAGTCTTAATTCAATTACCAGACATGTAACATAATAATATAAATATAACAATATTTCCTATGACTCACACCTTGGTAAGGAAATGATTATGATACTATACATACAAAAAGATTCCCAAATAGGTTTAGTATTTGTCAGCTTTGAAAGATCAATTACGAACCATGAGATAAATCTCAACATCTTTGACAAAATTCAGTTGTGGAGAAGAAATTTTTATTGCTAAACACATTTAGCACTAGGGGAGTTGAAGAGATGACTCAGTGGTTAAGAGCACTTGTAACTCTCAAAGAGGTCCTGCGTTTAGCTCTCAGCATCCACATGGTAGCTTACAAACAACTTTAACTCTGTTTCCAAGCAACCTGCTGCTCTCACCTGGCCTCTCTGGGCACTGCACGCATGTGATGCACATACATATATGCAAGCAAAACTCTATTACATATAAAATAACACTTTAAAATCTTTAAGAACACACATGGTATATACTCACTGATAATTGGATATTAGCCCAAAAGCTCGCAATATCTAAGATACAACTGACAGATTACATGAAGCTCATGAAGAAGGAAGACCAAAGCATGGGTGCTTTGGTCCTTCTTAGAAAGGGGGACAAAATACTCATGGAAACAAATATGGAGACAAAGCATGGGACAGAAACTGAAGGAGAGGCCATCCAGAGACTGTTCCACCTGGGTATCTATCCCATGTACAGCCACCAAAGGTAGATGCTGATATGGATGCCAGGAAGTGCATGCTGACAGGAGACTGATATAGCTGTCTCCTTAGAGGTTCTGTCAGAGCCTGAAATATACAGAGATGGATGCTTACAGCTAACCATTGAACTAATCATGGGGTTCCCAATAGAGGAGTGAGAGAGAAGACTGAAGGAGCTGAAAGAGTTTGTGGTCCCATGGGGAGAGCAACAGTACCAACCAACCAGAGCTCCCAGGGTCTAAATCACCAGCCTGGAAGCACATAGGGAGAGACCCATGGCTCCAGCTGTATATGTAGGGGAGGGAGGCCTTGTTGGCATAGGTGAGTGAGAAAGTCCTTGGCCCAGTGAAGGCTGGATGCCCCAGTGTGGGAGAATTTAAGGGCAGGAAGGTGGGATTGGGTGGGTGGGTGGGTGGGGCACATCCTCATAGAAGCAGGAGGAAAGGGGATGGAATAGAGGGTTCCTGGGGGAGGAATGGGGAAAGGGGATCACATCTGAAATGTAAATAAAATATCTAATAAAAAATATTTTTTCAAACATTATATTCATAAAAACAGAAAGATGGCAATGGAAATGTTGTACTCCATGGTTTTCTTATTCTCTACAAATTACCCTTAGGCTTATCCAGTTCCCAAATTTCTTGGTCATTCTACAGTTCTAGCTAGCAAGATTTGTTTAGAACTATAAGAAGTCACTATTCACAACAGCCAAAACGTGGAAACAACCAAGGTGTTTATTATCTGATAAATGGATAAAGAAAATGTGGTACATAGGCATAATGCAATAGTGTTCCACCATAAAACATAATGAAATCCTGCCATTTGTGACATGAATGGACCTGGAGGACATTCTGTTAAATGAAATAAGCCAAGCATAAAAGATAAGCACCACATGGTCTCATTAATTCGCAGCCCTATATAGAATCAACTAATCAGGGCTCTTAGAGGCTCACAGAGACTGAAACAGTAATCATGGAGTCTGTATGGATCCGAGCTAGGTCCCCTGCATATATGTTGTCTTTGTTAAATTTTTGGTTTGTGTGGGGCTTCTAACAATGGCAGTGGAGTGTTAAAGGCATTTAAAAGTGATAATTACTGGTCTTTAATTTTCACAGTCTGTACAGTTATATCATTTTTTTTTCAGATCATCATTACTGCCGTTTTCTCAATGATGTTGTGAAAAACAAGCCAAACTACTTTTTGTCATCTTTTTACAGCTATTGTCTATGGTACAAAAACAACCTCTCGTTCAGAACTTCTTGGGATAAAGAGCAATTTAACCTTCCCTGGTTGTCACATAACCCACCCTTGTCAGGAAAAATACTTGTGATTAAATCACATCACTCATCTTCTAGAACACACCTTTGGAACACTTGCTTTCCTAGAACCCCTTAGGAATATATAACTCTCATCAGAAGTGAGAAAATTACTGTTATGTAAGGCTCTGAGTCTTGGGTGTCAAAGATTAAGGCAACTGTGGAGTTTTATTAGGGTGGAGTGAGCAAAGTTAGGTATTTCAATCATCACACACTGAAGGGACAAATCAAACCTCTAGCATGATTTCCTATCACATACTTTTAAACACACTTGGCAAAGAAGACACAGCTTGAAACTTTGCCAGTGTTATGGCAAAAACATCAATTTCATCATCATCATCATCATCATCATCATCATCATCATACTAAATTGCTACTATTTCTTGAAAGTTTTTGCAAAAATCAGGTTTTTTACTTTTAAAAAAAAACATTAAATGCAAGTTTATTAGGAAGTTGCTCTAGGGTGAGTTCACTGGCTGCAAATACTGAGGCCAGGGAATTTTCCATGTGAAGGGAGAGAGAGGATGAGGAAGAGATAAAAAGAGTGTGAGTACAGGAATAGAGAGTGGGGGAGGGAGAGAGGGGGTAAAGGGGAAGAGAAAGTACATGCACAGAGAGAGCAGGGAGAGAGAAAGGGGAGAGGGAGAGGGAAAGAGAGAGAGAGAAAAAGAAATGGGAGAGGAGAGACTGCATATATTACTTCTTTACAGGCTTAATCTCATATACACATTATACATGAGCTATGAGTAGTAGATACTCCTAGACTTTTGTGGTGTTTGTTTTTATTATTAATTTGAGAACTCTGATTTAATGATGTTCAGAATGCTTCCCAAGGTCAAGCTTATCTGAGGCAGAGCCAAAATTCAAATTAAGTTTGGAGAGAACACAAATCACCTTTAACTGAACAGAATTAGGGAAAACCTAATAATACCAAAGTAGGTTAAAGAAGAAGGCCTCAAATATACAGTGTGTTGCAAGCAGTTTCCAGTACTTCTAAAGGTTGCAAACTCATGATCATCCTATCAGAGAACAGTATAGCCCTCTCAATAATGCTTCACTTTGACCCATCCAGTGCAAGGATGTTAAGAGATATAACTTTGTAGTGGAAACTTTATTTTGTTTCACCTTTTCTACTCTTTAGTCACTCCTAGAAACTACTGAGGAAAAGTCCCTTTATAATTGCAAATACAATGGTGAGTTTTAAATGATGGGAAGAAATTAGACAAGATACTATGCAAATACAGAGTAGAAGGAATGAAATCACATTCTCTGAAAAGTCACTATGAGGATAACTATGAAAGAGAGAAGAGCCTGTTCAAGGAAAAGACTAGATTCAATGGCTTTTCAACCATTCAAGAGATCTATTTTTTAGTGAGTGTATTTTGGAAGAGAAGTTATACAAAAGTAAAAATGACCAAAATTGTCTGAAGATGCAAACACTTAATGCTGTGAAAGAGAAATGGTGATAGTTTCATTACCACCATGTCAGCCTTAATCCATGCTTACTGGTTTCTTTGTCGGTATACTTACTTGCTTTTAAGAGGGAGAAAGAACATGAAGTTGGATGGGTAAAGAAATGGTTCTGGTAGCAGTTGGGGGATGGGAAGGAATATGACCAAAATATATTATATGAAATTCTTTAAACAATAATTTTTAAAAATGCTTCTTAACCCTTCCCAGGCTGCGTTATTGAACATAATACTACTAAAAGTTGCTCAGAATTATTCAGAAAAAAATAGAATGAAATATTGCCTATGGGTCATTAGTACAATAATAAAGAATTGAGAAGTCTACAGAGGTTTTTTGTTGTTTTTGTATTGTTTTTATTTGTGGGAAGCTTGTTGTTGTTTTGCTTTTTACTGAGTAAAAAAGAATCAGGTTTCATGTCTCTTTAAAAATATTTTTCTTGCCCAGTGATGGTGGCTCAGGCCTTTAATCCCAGCATTTGGAAGGCAGAGACAGGTGGATCACTTAGTTTGAGAGCAGCCTGGTATATGGAGAGAGAGAGAAAGAGAAAGAGATAGAGAATATTTTTCTTCTCATTTTAGTCATCCAGTCATATCTGACTTTCTGGCTGTAAACGTGTCTTTGACAAGAATAGTCCTAAGTAATTACTCTGTTAGACACTGACTAGTATTAAAAATTTAGCCAAGCCATTTAAAATACAGACATCTTCCAATGACATATTAAATGAAACTTTTCTGTGTGTTGGACTAAGAACCTACACAGTCCAGAAGATAACTGCCAAGTTTATATGACAGCATGAATTAAACTTCTGTAGAATTCAATAAACTATAGATACACCTCCGAAATGAAGACTATACCCAATAGAAAAGAACACCTATTTAAGGCTGGTGTGTCTGTGGACTACCTTATGGAGTTTTTATAACCAATTGGGAAATCTGAGCTCTGTGTGGGCAAACTGGCTCATGGGTCAAATCTTGCCAACTACCCGTTTTTACAGTTATCATTAGAACCCAGCCATTCTGTTGTGTGCCTACAGCTGCTTTTGTAGTACAATAGAATCAAACAATTCAGATAGAGACTACATGGCCCAGGAAGAGCAACTGGCCCTTTTCTATGTTTGTTGACTTCTGTCTTTAGGAACTAATATAGTACTTAGTTTCTCCACTCATGACATGAAGGACTGGGCAGAACCAAAATTTGTCCACTAAGCTGATATATCAGAATCCCTGGAACAGTGGGCTAAGAGGAAGTAAGTCCATACACATAAACTTCTTGTGAAGAAAGTAGAGTCTGCCAACAGGAACAAACACTTGGAAATCATGCCTAAATAAATTCAGCCCTGGCATTGAAGATTTCGATTTGATTTACAACTTTCCAAGTCCTGGACTAGAAACATCAAGAATTTGTGGATTTGCATGGATCAAGATACAGTGCTCTATAAATATAAATGGTCCTTTGGAAGAGACATAAAATTAGACTAACAGATTTAAATGAGTTAACTTTTGATCTATGGAAATAATTCACTTTAAATATATCACAATGAAAATGGTTACTCATCAAATATAAGCCCTGTCAGTGACAATCTCAGCTGGCAAGCCATTCTCTGAAGACTCCCCACTTGGAGGAAAGCCCCAGGCTCTCTTGTCTCTGCCACAGACAGCTACACCTGGAAGGAGATCCTGAGAACAAGCTGCCAAACACCAGGAAGTCTGCTGGATAGCAGATAATATCAAAAGTACCTAAATCATGTTTTGGGAAGGGATTAAAGAATATTTCCTAAGCCTTTGGAGGTTTAAATATTGCTGCAACTGTCTGAAAGATGGCATGTGCAGGTCCAGACTGCTTAGGAAAGAGCTAGAGGTGTACAGAATGGAGAAATCTTGCTGTGCTCTGAGCTTTGAGGTGGCTTTCAGGCTGCCAGGCTGCCAGCCTGCCTTTCAGGATGACTACAGATGGCAATGGGTAAGTTGTAGGGGGTGGTCTCTGTGAAGTCTGTGCTCTACAACTCAAAATAAGCTGGTTTTTGAAGTCAACTGTACAAAGAAATGATTCTGAGACTGAAACTGACCAAAGCATTGTTAGCAAATCTATGTTGGCTCAACTCATGCCTCTGTACTACTGCCATCTGAACCTAGATGATTCTCTGCAGTGGGGCCTAGCCAGTGCATTTAAAATGTTTAACAGCATCCCTGACCTCAACACATGGGATGTCAATAACATTAGCCTCATTCTTTCCTGAGCTGGGCTAGTAACATAATGGATAATAAGTTTTCCCAATGGGCCTCATGATTTCTCACTATTCTATCTCAAGGTGAACTAAAGTTACTTTTATACTGAGACAAGAAAAAGATGAAATAACCACATAAAATAACTATATGCTATTTATGTGGTGACATTTTATGATGCCCCTAATTTTTGCCTGAACTAATGGTGATAGCAAAGACAGAACCCAGGTCCTTGTGCATGCTAGGCAAATATGTTACAACTGAGCTATAACTCCAGCCCACTTGTGCTAGAACCTACATTCTATCTGTTAGTATTCTTTTTGGCAATGCTAGGGTAAGATCCAAGATCTTCACATGCATGCATTCCACCAAATTTTAACATTTTTATTATGAGAGAAGATGTTAATGTATAACCCAAGCTGGTCTTGTACTCATTCTGCATCCCAGGCAGGCCTTGAGTTTGCAATCCCATTGTCTCAATCTCCTGAGTATTTTGGACAGGCTTAACCCACTGTGCCTGGTAGAAATGATAGTTTAGTACAATTTTCCTTTTATACATTTTTGTCTTTGGTATTGGGAATGGAAGCCAGGATCTTGTACATGCCAAGAAAGATCTCTAACACTAAGCTAAATGCCCCCATTCTAAGGGACTTTCTTGAAAGACATATTTAGGAGGTAATTTGTAGATTTAGAAAGGAACACTGAGGTCTGAAAAGAATTATTTTAACTGTTTATATATTTAAAATTTAAGAGAATGGCTGGCAGGCTGTGGTTTTCTTTTTATCTGATGGGCAAATTCCACCTACACAATAGAGACTATAATCATTTTAAATTATTACAGCCTTTTCCACTTGTTACTACAAATATTCGTTGCTGATAAAATACCTTGTAGAAATTTTTAGTGTTCCAGTTGTTGAAAATGAATAATCAGATATAAAATAACTGTAATATATATGCATTGGACTTGAGAAATTGAAAAATATTTGGAAAGGGAAGACTTGGGTTTAGGAATGTTTACAAAATAATAGGCAAATGTAGATCATTGTGCAGGGGTGAAAAAGAGCTGAGGGAATGATGAAGATAAGAAAATCATGTTCAAACCTAAACTATAACGTTCCACCATGTACCTCTATTTGCTCTTTTAACAATAATCAAGAGTTACTGCAGGGAGAGGGAGAAGAATTTAGTACAGAAATTACTCACTTTTATTTACATAAAATATGTGGTCCAACTTTTTAATAATAATAATTTTTTGTCTGTAGAATTACAGAAAAAGCTTAAAATCTGCATTAAGCAAGGAAAGATACAAGCATATAGAAAACACCAATCAGAACTGAAAGAGGAAGTACTATATATCTTTTGTTCAGTAATTTCCTGGGTCAAGCATTAGAGGGTTGAATTTTCAATTATTTCTTCTGCTTCACAGATGAGGAAACTAGGCTTAGAAAGGATCCATTTGGTCTTAGCCTTAAATTTACAGAACTCTAAAAAGGGAAGATCACAGCATATGTTTAAAATCAGATTTCATTTTGCTTCAGAGCTGAAGAATCATAATATGCATTGGAACAAGACCTCCTCCAGAACTTCCTGTGCATATCTGTGTACAGCAGTTACTAGGGTGTGCCATCATGCCTGGCTTTTTCCCCCTAAACATATGCTGTAGGGGCAAACTCGGGGCCTCATGTTTGCATTGCAAACTCTTTATAAGTGAGACATCTCCCAGTGTCTAAATTCATATTAGGAGACAAGGCAAATAATGATATTGCAAATGATTAAATGAATTTCGGGATCATCAGATCCATTCATTTATATAATACTTAGGTAGGAAAGATTTGCTAGTATTCTATTCTATATTTCTCTCTGTAGATAAAAATGATCTCACAGAGATCATGTTTGTACCTGTATTTTTATTTCTTTACATTACTATAGAATATAGACCATTTTCACTCATATTCACTACAGTAAAGAAAAATCTTTGCTCTTTTTATGGACCATACGTGAAAAAAGTGGAGCAGAAATAATCGGTCTCTCTTTCTTTCCTCCTTGCTAAGCTTTATAATATGCTACATTTGGGTCAGGGCTCTTTCTGCTTTAATAGTGCTAGTGATTAGTCAAGGACAAGATTGAACTTCAAGGCCTGCTGTGTTTCTAAGCTTCAAGTTCTCTGGCTGAAGAAATTCATTTTTACCACCCCTATGAGCCCGTGTGTGTGTGTGTGTGTGTGTGTGTGTGTGTGTGTGTGTGTGTGTGCCTGCACTGGAGATTAAACCCAGAGGCTTATTCATACTAGGTAGGTGTGATGCCGCATAGCTAGGCCCTAAGTCCTCATTAATATGCTTCGTAAATTTGCAATGGCCTTGTACTTTACAACATTAAGATTTGTTCCAATATACTAAGCTGTTCCTATACACTAGATACTAGGTGTTGAGCAAGGCACTTGGATCTATATTTCCTCATTTAATACTCTTATGATCACTAAGAGCCAAATAATATACTTTCATTCAGGAACTATGTGGTTGTTCCAAGGATCAAATAACTAATAGTTGAATGTGCTTTGTAAACTGTCCGTCTGAAGAATTACAAATGCTACTTCTTACTACAAATGCCTGGTAATAGTGTGTGTTCGTGGTGTCAAACCAACAAATATTCTTGAGGCTTCACACAAACCAACTTAAAGCAGTTTTCTGAAAGACAGCTCAGTGTCCTTCTATTACCATCCTGCCCAGGCCTATAAGCCCTTTTTTTTTTTTTTTCTAGAGGCCTTGATGAATCCTCAGAGGAAAAGAACTACAGCAACTACATCACTTAAAGAGCTGATCAATGAAGAAGTCAGTGAGACCTTTGTTTGCTGAGGCCCTGTACAGCTCGGTTGGAAAACCCTGAAACAGGAGCACTTCTCTTTAACCTCTTCTTACCTATGACTCAATGAGCTTCCTTCCAGAAGTAACTGACCATGCTCAGCCTTAAATGAAAGCCTGCCCCTTTCACTCTTAGCCTAGAAATTGACCCCACCAACCAAAAGTAACTAAGCTTTGTATATCAACACCAAGTGTTAAAGGAGAGGGAAATCAGAGCTCTCTACTGAATCAGGATATTTGTTCTAAAGCATAGGTTTATGAAAATCCCATAACAGAAAAAGCACAGCCCCCAACACACACACACAGCTGGCCACATTAACATAATAGCACTTTCCTGAGTTGGTTTCTCATCTCTTTCTTCCTAGAGGTGGTCATCTTAAAGAAGAAATTACAGCAACTCCTTCAGAGCCTGGCTATTTATCTGACCTATTCCCCTGTCAGGAAGGATATCAGACCTTCAAGGAAAGCATGTGAGGAGACTGACTGTACAGCCAGTGAACAGCAGACCTTTAATAAAAAGGCATCCGGTTTGGAGTTTGGCATTGCACATAGCCCTCATACTGAGTCTTAACCTGCAACTCCAAAGAAAGGAATGTCAATGTTGTCTTTTGAGTATTTCTACAGAAACATGGTTTCTCTTCAGCTTCTAGAATTAGGCAGTTTGTAGTTATCAACATCAAAGTCAGTGACCTTCAGGAATTGCTCACACTGACAACTATTTCTCAGATTGACCTCCTTGGAATTCGTTTCATGGTTCTTTTATGTATTTTTTTTGCCATGTGATCTTTAGTTCTAGACCCTGGAAGCAGAGGTGTATCTATATTATTCATTTCTGCATTCCTAGAACTTACTCACTCTTATCTCATAGCAGCTACATAAGAATTCTCCTTGGGTGAATGAGAAGAGTTTATTTTCATTGGTTAAAAAAGAGAATATGATTAAGCAGATAAGGAAAAGAACAGTTGTAAAGGTACAGAGCAGTAGATGCTTTTAGTGATTGGTCTAATACCAGTGTGAGTAAAGCACAATATTTTCTTATATTGCCAACAAAAAGCAAAGAGATGTAATTGTGGTGGCAGATGACACCATGGCTACTCTCTGTATTCTGCATGACTTTTTTTTAAAAGCCCACACAGGGTTGTGGGTGGTGCACAGAAGCCTCTTTTTTGAGATCTTTCACTCCAGGGCTATCTTCCTCTGGGTAGCCAGCAATGAAAACCTCCTGTTTTCCCACTGTAAAGAAAACAGCTGAGGTGACAGACCTCAGGGCTCCTTTTGCTTGCATACCAAAGGCAACTGGACAGTACCACTGAGTTTGAGCTGGTCTAAGCTCTGTGTGTATCTTGTTTCTAATCTTTAATAAAAACTATCTAGGGTATAAAACCATGATATCAATTCAAATACCAGTTTCTCTTTCTTTAGTGATTCAAATCCTCAAACAAGTATATGAATAAACAACATCTGCCTGCAATCTTTAAAATAGTCTGGTTTATAAAGTCATTTCATTCCTCTTACCAGTCACTGCTTCTAAAATGTCAGTTTTGTCACTTAGGTTGGTATAGTGTGAAGGGCAAATCAAATTACTACTAGCCTTTATAATTAAGTAATGGTTATCCAAAGTATCCCAAATTAAGGACCAGAAACACAACTCAATCCTATAGTCACTGAGTAATTATGATACAGACAAGAAATCCATGATCGGATTCTACAGATGAAGCCTTGACTATAACAATAAAGGTACAGATAAAATAGAACCTGATGCTCATCAAATGCTTACTGCATGTGATTCTTATACTTGATACTTTTCTGATACATTTTCCTTTCTGATGAGAAACAAACAAACAAAAGAGATGTTTTCCCCAGTTTAAAAATAATACATGCTCAATGGCTACACAAAAGACTTGGGCACCATGATCAAAATTCTGATCATAAAGTGTATCTGAATGTTTTGTTTGTTTTTTGAGACCCTCTGGGGAAAAAAACTAATAAATTAGCATTATTGTCTTTGCTCTGCAGTGTCCTCAGGTAGCCTGGGCACATGTACACGATTCCAGCTCTGGGCATGAGGACTGGCTATTCATTATAATCAGTCTATGAAAATGTTGGCAAGGGGAACTCTTTAAGACATCTTCCTTGATGGCTCTAGAGGCATTCTTCCAAAGCCATATCTCTACAGTAATTTGAAGAGCATCGTAGGAAGGCATCCTCCTCCTGTAGGATGGTGGCTTGTAGCCAGGCCAGGTGTATGTTTAATATTACTGCAAAATTGCTGCATATATTTCTCAAAACCTCAAAAATGACTAGACTATTTAAAAATAATGCTGTCTTTGTTGGCCCTGTTAGGCTGGAAGAGAAAGAACAAGCTGGGCACTAGGGAACTGTGATCTGTATAGACAGATGTATAGGTGATTGGGCGACTCTGTGTACCAATTTCAGTCTAAACTATCACAGATATACAATGTGGTAGCATAACATGAGCCCCAGGGCACTCTAAAATGTCACTGCAGTAGGTGCAGTGCCCTGAACTGCATTTTCCTTATTGTGAATTAAAAGACAGAAGAGACAGTCACATGCCATCTTCACAATATCTAACTATAAGAGGAATGCACTTATAACTGGATCCAGAAGCTAAATAACAATTCCTGACACCCCCAGCTGCTTTTTAGTCTTCAGGGACAAGACTTTGAATGTTGCTTAGATTTTGAGCTGGGGTTGCACTGTGTCAATTGAAACAGATCATAAGATGAAAACTAATGCAATGGTCTCTTCATGATTTTCTTTCCCCTGGGGACACCACAGCACTACCTGTATCTAATATTTGACCTTTCTTACATAAAACGTACTTTGTATCACCCTCACTGCATAAGAAAACTATTTCACTGTTATCTTACAAACAGGAATAAAACATGCCCCAAATGTTGAACCTTATAATCAAAGACTCAAAAATCTTCTTTAAAGATGCCTCTTCCGATATTATCTCTTCTGGCCTCTCATTCAGCACCCCAAATACTAGCTAGTATTGTCTAGGATCCTAAGCTTCCTTGTCTATTGCTACAGACAGGCCTCTGCTGGCCCCGTGCATGCGCAGCAGCTCTACTCAGCTGCTTTGATGCATAATCCACTCATCTGTCAACACAGCTGAAATCCCACCACCCTGAAGCAAGGTTTATTGTCTACTCAACTCAAGTCTTCTCTTCCCCCTCTGAATCCCAAAACAGTTGTCTAACCTATCAATCACTTCTGCACGTCATTCAGCAAGTGTTTCTAATTGGTATGCCTCTACCTGTGGCTGGGAACTTTTCAAACTACAAAATACATTAAAATAACAACATGCACTCTTATCTCACACATAAATATGGCAAGCAATAACTAAAACAATATTGAGCGGCTAGTGAAATGCCAAAGTCCACACATTTAACCATTACACACTGAGTCCTGGTTTCTAACAGTAGTTCTGATATATTGCAGGTTTCCTCTGGGCCTGGCACAATGCTAAGAGTTTACATGAAACACTTTATTTTGTTCTCCCATGTTTCTGTAAAAGAAAGCACAGGACATTACTAGCCTTGTTTTATAGACGAGTAAAGTTGGGAACAGGAACATTAAGTAATGTGCCCAACCATTACATTTGTTTACACAGTCCCATGACTCAGAGGTACCTTGTGTACTTGTCTGTGCACTTTCCTGAACTCCAAAACCTTACAAAATGATCCAAATAATAATAAATCATCAAGCAATAGTAAATTTTTTCTCTGCAAGTGAAGGATAGGAGAGGGAAATCAGATAGGAGAGAATATTCAGGTGAAAAGGAGGAGGGAAGGGAAGTGGCTTTGAGCTTCACCATAAGAGTAGGTCCCTGGAGGTGATTTCTTCCAACTGCATCATAAATATTTTTGTACCAAATGAACTAAATTAAACTGCCAGTTTTATGTATTTCACAAATATTTCAAAACCTTATGTTAACCACATGGGAATATTGAAAAACATATTTACATTGTACACTATAGAAATATTGCCATGAAATATGCACAAACCCAAACTATACTTTTGAAGGAGACAATTGGAACAGGTGAGACCACCCCCACATAACCAAAACATTATAAAAAAATACATGACTCACTTTCTTAAGATACTCGTAGTGAAATATGATCAAACTTGTATATAATTTAAATGAAAATCTAATGTAAAATACTTGTGAATTGCTTCACAAACCTGTACAGGATTACAGAAAAGATGTAGTATATGATAAAAAGTCAAATTTGAATGATGGATACAGGAGTTTTATAGAGCTTTATTAAACTTGACATTGCTTTCAAATATAAGACTTGAAAGTGGTGTATGGAGTTTTAGGGTTTTTTCCCCTGGAAAGACATTTTCCATCTCTCAGACCAGAATCTGTATCCTTGATTTGGATACAGTATGACTTTTTCTTTTTGGATACAGCAGCAAGGAAATTATTATTATTATTATTATTATTATTATTATTATTATTATTATTTTGATTTTGAATTTTGGGACAGGGTTTCTCTGTGTAGCCCTGGCTGTCCTTCAACTCACTCTGTAGGCTGGCCTCCAATTCAGAAATCTGCCTCTGCCTCCCAAGTACGCCACCACTGCCCGGCTTTTTTTTTTTTTTTTTTTGGAAAATCATTTGTCTCTTAGATTTTCTTACAAATCTGTTAGTTCCTAGTTCCGTGAAGATGGTGACTGCTTCTGTACTATGACCTTTGCTTAATAAATGTATATTAACTTAATTATTTATTACCTCTTGAAAAGTCTGTACTCCTGTATGTTATTAGTAACATGGCTTCTTTTTTTTTCCTTTTTTTCTTCTTTTCTTTTCTTTTTTTATTTTATATTTTATTTACATTTAAAATAAAACTAAGATACTGAATTTGATGAACAGTCTTTCTCTTGGAAGTTCAGTGTGATTGTTTCTAATATGGAGCTTAAGCCTTTTTTTAAATGTACATTTCAGATGCCATCCCCTTTCCCCATTTCCCTTCCCTTGAAAACTCCTATCCCATGCCCCCTTTTCCTTTTTGCTTTTATACAATTTTTTTAAATGTTAGTCAAAGGCTTTATAGGTTTGGTAATGCTCAATCAGAAGTGTAACCCAATACCCAACCTAGATATATAAACTATCTTTGACTGGTGGAGACACATGGACATCTGCCTCCATGCCCCACCTCTCTTTCTTTCTCTTTCTCTCTTTCATCACCTAGCTTCTTCTCCTCCTCTCCTTATTCCATCTCTTCCTCTCGGTACTCCTTCCCCTTTAGCTCCTCCTACATATCACCCTTCCTGTTAAAATAAAACTTTTCTCTCAACATACAATTAGAGCATAATTATTCCTATTTGTACCAGTGAGGTACAAGATAGTCCTAATACCCAGTCCATCATTTGTAACATGGCTTCAAATGTCTTGAAACAAGGAAAATGACAGTGGTATTAAGAGAACTTTAAAAGTTCACTCTCTTTAGTTTCCATTTAGCTTAAATATACTTCTCTGAGTAACTGACTGAGTAAATAGAATACATACATGAGATTTTTGGTGGTACTGACATTTGAGTCCATAGAATCTCACCTTCTAGGCAAGCACTCTCCCAGTGAATAATAACTCCAGCCCTTCCTTTTAGCTCTTAGTTTGAAAGAGTATGTCACAAATTATGTTGCCCTGGCTGTCCTTGAACCTTTAATATTCTCCTGCCTCAGCCTCTATAGCAGCGGTTCTCAACTTGTGGGTCATGTCCTCTTTGGGGGTTGCATATCATATATCTTGTATATTAGATACTTAGATTACAACTCATAGTAGTAGCAAATGAAATAATTTGATGGTTGGGGGGGGGGGGGGTCACCACAACATGAAGAGCTGTATTAAAGGATCACAGCTTTAGGAAAGTTGAGAACCACTGCTCTAGAGTAAGTGAGATTACAGGACTGTGCAACCAGGCCCAGTCATATTACAGCCATATTACTATTCTTATAGTAGAAATATGTAATAGAAATGCCAAGAAAAAAAAAAAAAAAGAAAAAAATCTGTAGCTCGGTATCCCCTCACACCATTGTTGTAATTGGGAAAGATTTTCAAAACATAGAATATCTGGGCATGGTAATATACACTAACATTGCTGAGGCTGGAGAACTGCTGAGGATTCAGGGCCAACTTGGGCTACAAAACAAGTACCAGGCAAGTCAAGGCCTCACAGTGAGACCCTAGCTCCTAAATAAACAAACAAACCTAAGCATGAAATTCCCTATCTCTGCATCCATATGCAAAGTGCTACATAAAGTTGAGCTTAAACTGGACCCTTTGGAGGAATAATTTGAAGTTCTTAATGGCTGGATCCACTGAAAGCTGTGCTGCATGAAGAAACTCCCACCCCTGCCTGTAAAGTGAACATAGCAAAAGCAGTTTCAGGCTTCAGTTTTAGCGTGTCTGAAGGGGCATGTGAAGGACAAAGAAAGGTCAATTTTCTCTGTTGGCATATTTTCATAAGTGCAACTGGAGTCAAGAAACAAGAGGCGCAGTGTTTTATGTGCACAGAGTAAGAGAGGAATTACTTCACTGTAATTTCTTGGAAACTCTAGAATGCATTATTAATCTCTCTTATATGTCAGTTATGTGGCTCACAAATCCAGTTTTTAAGTAGAGTATGTAGGACTGGAGGGCTTCTTAAAACTCAATTAAAATGATGTTTTGAAATGTCCATGTTTTGATGTGCTTCATTTAGAGGCTGCATTTGACAGGAAGACATCACTTGTTATATTAAACAACAGAATTTAGGAATTGTGAGTTTAATTTTCTCATCGCTTCTCTATATCATGAGGATTTTCCAAGAATAGTTCCTGAAAAGAACAGATTACTGGCATGACACTCTTTCAAATGATGTGAAAGATATTTTTAATATTTTTAGTTTTTGAGACAAGGTCTCTATGGAGATGTGGAAGATTTTACATCTATGAATTCTACATGTTGAAACTTTATGGCATTTTATCTTTTGTGCTTCAGTTAAAGATATCTATGTACAGAACCACATTTCATTTCTGTTTTTGTTTTGTTTTGTTTTGTTTTGTTTTTTTAAGATAGGGTTTCAGTATATAGTCTTTGCTGGCTTATATCTCAATATGAAGACCAGGCAAGTCTTCATTTCATATATATTTACATGCCTCTGACTCTTGCATGGTGGGATTAAAAGCATGGACCACGTTGTCCAGCTATATTTCATTCTATACACATTATATACTGAAATCTAATGACATGAAAAATGATCCCCAAAATTTAGGTTATTAAAGTAAACAACGTTTCCTTGCAATCATATCAGCACAATATGCATCAATATGAATTCCCATGGAGCACAATTTACTTTTTCAGACCAATGTAATCACTACTAAAACATATAGTTCCTTGGATGCTTCTCTTTATTATGCTATTAATTCATTTTTTAAAATCGGCATTTATACTGTACTGGGTTTAGGTGAAACAAGAAAGTGCATATATTCATCAATCTGTGATAACTAAGACCATCACCTCCCAAATGTTCTATATGATTATGTTTTTTTTCTAAAATGAACGGCATGTTCCTGAACAAACATGCTCTGCTGGTTTGTTGTTCATGCAAATGTCTAAAAGCACCTTTCATGGTATAGCTGTAAATAATTGCTCATAACCATATTTTGTCCAACAGCTGTACACGTGTTTTGGTGCATTAGAGGTTGTTGATATGCCTATATTTCTGTAATTAGAAAATAAAATATACAGTGTGGTTAATTGTCAGGCCCTTCCTGTGACAATATCAATACCTGGTAATCCATATGCTTCATTAGACAAATGTACTGAACTTATGACTGAAGACTTGCATTTTCATCACAGAAAGGGCTACTGAAGTATCTCCTCATAAATTTGAAGCTGTTATGTAAATAATTAATGACCATGCTGTGACAGCACATGGACACTGAGCAGAACTTCATTACCAGATGCAAATAAGCAACCTGGAAGTTGTTGAATATACAACCTCATTATGATGCTGTTGTTCTAACAAACAACCCTTAATTTAATGAGAAGAAAACTTAAAGGACAAAAAGGAAAAGAAGACCAAAAATCTCTATTCAATCATTCCAAAGGACATACCGCCCAAGCACAAGAAAGGTTAAAAAGAGATCACCTCAGATTTCACAAGCTAAGAGCTATCTGTAATAATTTCATGCACACTCCTTTTGCTGTTAAACACTTTGATGATACTTTTCTCTGCTGCCACTGTGCAACGCATTACATGAAATATAATGGATGGGTATCTTCCCTTGCCTGTATTACCTAAATTCTTGTGGCAAACTTCCATACATGGTAAAAAGATAGATTGCAGCCACTCACTCCTTGAACATTTGAAGTGAGGTATGCTATGCAGGTATTGCATTTGCTTCCCCCATCACATTTAGAAGCAGGGATTCCCTTTAGCACGCAAACAATCACAAAGTTGAATCCCAGATGTGGTTCATTAATCTTCACCATGGCAAACTCACCTATGTATCCTAAGTAAATAAGTCATTAGTGTTAGGAGAAGGGATAGGAACCATTTGATAAAGGTGATGATATTCTCTGAGCAATGGTACTCTTTGGATCATTTGATTAATTCTGTTTGCTCAACAAGTTGCTCTTTTTTTTTTTTCCCTGAGAGAAAGGGCTTCAGTATATATTTACTTAGCACTTTTAACTTATACTTTCTCTCCTTTTAATTAGTGTCTTGTGCTCTAAAAATTAGCCAATGAACATAATACCTCACACAAACTCTCTCAGCCACGTTTGCAATAATTAGACCCACTGTCAACTGAAGCTGAATAGACATCAGGAGATTTTTTTTTACTTGTTCCCTGCTGCTGTCTAACCTTATTTAGAGAGCATTTTTTTAGTTAATATATAACCATATTAATTACTATCCCCCAAGCTGGAATTTGGATAATTTCATATTAGAAGTGGATGAAATTCAGTCTTGCCTGCAAACTCACTGAATAAACTTACACAGACGAGAATGCTCTCATGAAACCCGAGACTGTCATACATGATAGTTCACCAATAAGCCGAATATCATTTACACAAGGAGGTCACATGTCCTCTAAAATCGCACATTTGGTACAGACATTTGCTACACACATTCTTCTTTCTAGTCTTTTGTTTGTGTAGTAACTAGATAAAGGTACAACATGGGTAAATTACTTTTTCCTGGATGGATGAAGAAAATAAATGTCTGTAAATACTCAGATAAATTTTTATATTCCTCTTTCTCTTTTCTCACAATTCGTCCCCCCCCCATGCTTTCTCTTTCTCCTCTCTTTTCAACAACTGCAGACATTGAAAATGATCCAGAAAACAGCAAGAGTTGAAAATGATCCAGAGTTTTAGAATTTGCCCTCACCTTGACAACACTAAAATTACAAGCAGCAGTCAACTTTTACAAGATACTCTCATTGTGTAACATTTATAGGCTGCCAAAAACATGCTACAACTAATCAGACAACAAAGGTGAAGAGAAATCCTTCACCTGCCATGTAGCTAGCAGTGAATACACTTCTTATTTCCATGACATGTGCTGGCAGAAAAGGGTTGGCTTAAGGCGGATCGGACTAACCTTCAATTTGTCATAGCGCTCACTCAAAGCTGCCACCTGATGATCGCGGTGCCGCCCAACCAGTTTACACAAGGCACAGATTAACTGGTCATCGGTCACACAGTACATATTCACCTTCTCATCCTCGTGCTCCAGGCACATCAGCCCCCGGATGTGCGAGTCCGGGATTGGCTCAATCAGACGATGGCCTGTAAAGGGCTTCTTGTTCGGATGAGTGGCTTTTAGGCACTCATCACAGTAGGACACTTCGCAAGTAACACAGGTCTTCACAGCATCCTGGGCAGGATCCTGGTCACAGAACTGGCAGAGAACCTTCTCGGCAGAGGACATGGTGTTGGCGTCAAAGGCCCGCTCCCTGCGGGTCTCACTGGGAGAATTAGGCCCGCTCACAGATGCTTTCTGAAACCTGTCAATGATGTTTTGTAGGGTGACGTTGCGCTTGAGCCCGTCTAGACCTCGCTGGCTGAGCGTGATGACATGCCGGCAGGTGGGGCACTGGAAGGCGTTGATGGACTCCACAGGCTCGTTGGTGGCACAGTGAGAGACCAGGATGCGGTGAGCACAGTTGAAGCAGAGGCTATGTGCACAGGGAAGCAGGAGAGGGTCCTCAAAAAGCTCCAGACAAATAGGACAGGTCAGCTCCGACTCCAGTGTTTCCATCTTCAGGCAAAACTCTCTGGGGTCATCAGCAAAATCCAAGGAAGCTGATCAGCTATCTGGAAACAGAACGTAAGATTGGATTAAACATGAGGGGTCAGCCAGGGGGGGCTGTCAGCTTCGAACGCATCTCATAATAATTCCAAACATAGGTCATTGAAGGGAAATTATGTGTATGTTCCAAATGTCTGTCTTTAATGGGGGCAAATGATAAAAAAAGCAAACAAAAACAAAACAAAAAACCAAACAAATAAAAAAACACGAGCCTATGATTTTTTTCAAATTTCTGGTTTTTGAAAATGGCAGCTTTCTTTTTTAATGTTTATTGTTGGTAGTTTACAGTTTTTGCAGCTTTGGCTTTTAAAAGGTCTAACTCCAATCTAATTAGTGACTGAAACTGTAATTTCTATAATAGGCGTACGATCAGAGTAATCTTACATCATGAACACATTTTCCTTTGGTTAAAATAAAAATGCAGAAACTTGTTTATGAACTATAGTCATTCACAATTTTGAATTTGTGAACTTAAATATTAATGTATATGCATTTTAAAGACTATGTGTTTGTCATAGCAGGACAGGATTTTCAACTGTACAGATGCACTTGTAATAGAGATGAACATTAAGTTTCTATGAACTCAAATGTATGAATTTCATTAGAAATAATCATGTTTAAATTCAGTACATCGTTTTTCAAGACATTCTTGAGAAAAAAAAAGAACATGGATTTTCCACAAAGATGCTCAGGTTAGAGGCAGTAGTTTTGCCATATGCTCATTGCTCGTATATTGATTAATCCAGAAATGGGATGTGGGGGCAGAGAAAAATACAGAAAAATATCTGGGAGCCTTTTTGAAGGCTGTAATACTGATGACTAATATTGTCACATACATTTGATCAGTTCTAACAGTAATCATTTCAGTTTAGAAAGCAATTTGGAAAGACTATGTAAAGGTTCCTGAGGATCTCAGTGCAGCCCCATTTGGCCCAAAATATCCTCTCAGGCTGGTTCGCTATTGCCAGCAACAGGCCTGGCTGGCAGGAGGTCTTGTCTCACACTTACAACCCTGCTGGCCCAGTCATGACCTCTGCCAGCTCTGTTGCTCCCCTCCAGGCCACCTTCAAGTGGCTCAGCTGAATGTTCCCTTTCTCATAAATACTTCGTTGCTTTTGTGAACTCCTGCCTGCCTTCCCTTCATAAAGAGATGACAAAGAATCCCACACAAGAACCAGTTCATTAGGGTGAAGAGGCCTCATGCTCATTAGCAGGCCTGGGAACTAAGCCTCTGAACCTTCTCCTTTTCCAGGCCATTAGTAGAGGGCTGTAGAATGCTGCCTGGCATATTAGCTGCAGCCCATTGCAAGCTGTGGGAGAATAGTGCAGTTTATCAGGTCAGGAGGTTCAAATCACTCACAAGGGTAGAAAGTTCTCACTTGGGTTTATGGGAAGGCGTCACTTCCAAAGCTGTGTATAGTGATTCTGACAATCAGTCAATTGTATTCACACCTCCGCTTCTATACAAAATGCAGGGTTTCTAGAATCAGGTGACCTTTTATGAAACAACATCCATCTGAAATATGAAGGGTGCACTGCTTTGCTGACACACCATCAGCTCACTAAAGAAAGAAGATCACTAAAGAGTATAAAGTATGTCCTGGGCCTGTTAAAGAGTAGAAGAGGAAATTACTAGCTCAGAGATGACCTGCGACTAGTTACTCATATTTACTGCTTTATAAAGGAGTGGCTACAATTTGAAATGCCCAGTGCTTACTCATCATTTCACAGTCAGCAATGTAAAGACAAAGGCTACTCTTATTAAAAAAAAAAAAAAAAAAAAAAAAAAAAAAAAAAAAAAAAAAAAAAAACTTCACCATTCTCCCTAGGGCCTAGTCCATTGTACCCATATATGGCTCTGAAGAAATTGAAAGATTTGGCCTGTTAATCGAGACTTTGATTAATTGTGGGTAGAAAATTATCTCCTTGTCAAATTCTTTTCCTTTGCAGTCAGAAACGCAAAAATCAAAAGGAAAAATGTAGGCCTTTTCCTATGCTTTCTTACATTATGATTACTATTAATTATGCTCTTTACTTATTTAATATGTTCTTTTTTTGAGACAGGACTTACTATATAGTACAGGCTGGTGGCAAACAATACTGTTGCTTCTGTCTTCTAAGTGTTGGGATCACAGGAGCAAAGCACTATCATAAGAGCACACCACCATGCACAGCCTACTTGTTTTCCTTTAATTTTAACATATACAGTATTTACACTTATTTCGATGGTGTCATATTATAAGTCAATACATAAAACAAAACAACAGCAACAAAAACCAGTGTTGAGAAACTTTAAAAGAAAAAAAGGAAAAAAAAAAAAAAACCCTGAAAGTGGGAGTGAGTAGATAATCAGTGGTTAAATAACCCATCGTGTAACAATATAATACAAACACTGGAGCACCACTTCCCAGAATGCACATAATGCTAGATGGGCATGGAACTCATCTGGAATCCCAGTACATGGGAGGAGACATAGCATCCTCCAGCGAAAGCTAGTTAGCCAGAACTCTATGTTCATCCCCTGCCTTAAGGAATAGGGTGGAGAGCAATCAAGGGAAAGTCCCAATGTAAACTCAGGGTTCTACAAGCATGTACACATGAATGTGCCTACACACATGTGATTATGCATATACACATATACATGAAACAGGAATCAATTTTATTTACATGTGTTTCATGTATATCAGTGTTTGTTAACTAATGAACAGATAAACAAATGCAGTATATACACACAATGAAAAACTACTTGGCCAGAAAAATGGAATTCTATCATCTGTAGCAATATTCATGCAACCAGTGGATATCATGGCAAGTGAAATACTGGAAAATTCCAGACAGCAAGAGATAAACATTGTATGATGACTATGTTTTTAGTGGAAGTGCCAGAGTTCTATCTCATAGTGGTACCATCAGAATTCCCAAGGGTGGTTCTACTGTGCAGCCCAATGTGAATGCTGACATTTTATTTACCTAGTTAAGAGAGGGCTACTTATGCTAAGTACTAAGCTGGTCCAGGAAGGCAGAACCTTGTGCTGTCATCACCCCATCTTTATTATCACAATCCCAACCATCATCACCTCATACCGGGGTTATCACAAGACCTTTCTAAATGCTTTCCTGGCTTCTTCTTGCCCTTCCTCTTATAGTCTATTTTCCCACCCAGCAGCTAGAGAACCTGTTAAAACATGAAAGATTCTGACTCTCTTCTGCTCTTCCCTCCAGGGGCTTCCCATGTCAGTCAAAGGGAAATGCACCACAATAAAACCAGCCCTAGGAAACAGACAGACAGTGAGCTCATTCCCTCCCACGCTACTTCTTTCTTGTTCCGCTCTGGGCAAATGGCTCCCTTGTCAATCCACAAATATGCCAAACACATCCCATCTCCTACTCAGCTCATACAGTCTTTAGAATCCACATGACTCTGGGCTCTACACTCACCTTAGCGGAACCCACAGAAAACTAATTGCCCCACTACCACCATAACTACCCACCAATTATGGAAACCCTTCTTGCTTCATCTCAGTCTGTTGTTCATTATATCTCTATTGTTAACATATTCTATTACTTTGCTTATGATATCTCCCTCTAATAGTTCTAGCACTAGACAGTGCGGTATGAAACCAGAGATGTTTTTTTCTTTTGCAGGATGTGTCAGAAATAGCTAAAATAATGTCCAACGGACAGTAAACTTGAGCATTCATTGATTTCTTCACCTTTAATGGGCTGAAGCTGGATGAATAAAGCATAAATCTTTCCTGTAAGGATCTGTCAATCACTAAAATAGAAGCCAGCCAGTTTTCTATATAAATGGCAGGGCAATAAATGCTTTTTGTTTTGGGAGCCATGGGATATGTATTGCACAAATTAGCATAAAGAACACATAAAAGAATGAGCATAGCTAGATTCCAATACAACTGCATTTTTAAAAACAGGTAATGAGCCAGATTTCACCTGCAGATCTTATCTTTAGAGGAGAGAGATACACACCTGGTCAGAAAATAAAATAAAAATTGCCAGCAGGAAAGTATGAATAAAATGTCACATGGGTAACAACAGAAAAGATGGAGATGCCAGAGTTGGACAAGTGAGTGCATGCTCCCTGTGTTAACAGCAAATTATGTGCAATGGGATTTCACCCTGACATCAATGGAAAAGATGTGAGTTCAGTGCTTGAGGCAATTCATGTAGAAATGATTTAATAGCAGCTGCTTAGATCTGAATCTTTTCCTTTTATTGCCATAGTACTCCACATGGTGTTTTGGGCAAATGTCTACACTATAAATAGTTAACTGAATTAAGTGCTGAGAAGGTAGCTAGATGTGACAAATGAAGTTCAGCCAAATGGTTAAGTCTTTGAGTCACATAATTCCAAAAGGGGAGGGTCTGTGAGTTTATATCTATAGTACATTCCACAGAAGCTGCTACACATCATCTTTATTACTAAATAATATCTACATGTCTTTCCCCTCTTCAAGAAATTAGCCTGCCTCATTTTGCATCTTTCTTTAAAATATCTAGAGAGATTAAAATATTATATATTCTTTAATAAATATTAATGTCTTTCCATGAACTCGGTTCTGGAGTAGGCTTGGGCAATACCTATCCCTTGCCTTCGTGACTTAACAGTTCATTAGGGAGCAAAGTGGGGGGATTCTAGGGCAAAAGAGATGGCTCCACAGTTAGGAGCACTTGCTGCTCTTTGCAGAACACCTGGGTTCAGTTCCCAGCACCAGCATGGAGGCTCACAATGCCCTCATCTGACCTCCATAGGTGCTAGGCATGAATGCAGTACACAGAGACAGCATGCATAACACTCATACACATAAAATATATCTAAAAATGAAAATAATATATTGGGTAACATAATAAAATAGGAAATCCAAAGGCAGAGTCATCAACTCTATACATGAGAAAAAAGATACAGGACAGTTTCCTCAGGGTAAAAGGTGAGGCAATTTTCAAAAATTGAGCAAGGCCCATTGACAAGATTGTAGGGGGTTGGTAGAATTTGTGCGGAAAAAAAAATGTTATCTTTCTTTTTTTTGCCTAACCTTCACAGTTCAGATTTTTTTTTAAGCTAGCTTCTTAGAATTTACTACAATAGAAGGAAATCACACGTGCATATTGTTGTCAGGAAATTCTATAGTTCAACATTTTAATGAATGGGCTGATTGGTCTTTATTCAGGAGCAGGAAGTGATAATCCTGAGAACTCCTTGGAACAGACTGGGAATAGCAGCAATTCAGCATTCACACTTTTGCCTGCCTGCAGTTAGTCTATATAGAACAGGACAGAATAGTAAGTAAAAAGAATTGAAAAGATTATATATATATATAAAAAAAGTAGGACATTCACCATGCTGCATGTAAGCAACCTGCATGTCCTTGAGCATGAGTCCACAGATGTGCCCTACAATTCCAGCAGCCATTCTAATCCTTTCCAGAAGCAGGATCATCTTTAGTGATACAGTTCAGTGAAACCTTGTATCCTTAGATGCCCTGCTCTTCTCAGGAAATGCATTTACCACTGAAAGCACTTCTTCACAATAGCAAATAAATGGTGGGTTTTGTGGATAAAAGAATGAAGTTTATTCACCTCATTCTGATCTATTTCTTCCTTCTTCAGATCTCTCTCTCTCTCTCTCTCTCTCTCTCTCTCTCTCTCTCTCTCTGTTGCTGCTGCTGACTTCTTTCTGTTCATCAAAGCCCTGGAGTGTTCTAATGTTGTGTCCTTCCTTCCAAAAGGTAAGCCAGTGTGTTAACTCATTTCATAGTCACTTTCCATGAAAGTGATTTCTAGGCTTGAGTCTCAAAGCATTCCTGGGATGTCACTTCAGTGTTCACAAGCCTCAGCTTCATGGTCTGTAACTGCTTCAGAGTCAAAATGCAACTCTCAGAGGACTAACTTATTGATGTCCTTCCCCAAGCTTTCTTTTCTACAGGTGTCTCTTAAAGTGCTTCATTTGCCATCGTCAAAAGTAAGAAACCTGCTACATTTTCTAGGCCTTCCTCTATACAGAAGGCAAGGTGATGTTCCCAAAGATGTCTACAAACTATATCTGGGGATATGTATGTAACATAGGTAGAAGGAGAAAATAGTAATTAAAGTTGCAGCAATAATTAAGGTTTGCAAGCCGCTAATTTTGCAATAAGGAGATCACCTAGGATTATTCAAGAGACCCAAAATTATAAAAAGAATTCTTAAAAGTGGAAGAAGCCAACAGAAGCATTAAAGTCAAAGTGTTGTGAGCAAATCTAGATCAATATGACTGGTTTAAAGACAAAAGGCAAGGCCACAATCCTTTAGCATCTAAAATCTGAGGATAGAAGAATGAACATAGATGACACCCCACATCCTCCAGAAAGAAGCAGAACTCTGTAGATACTTCAATAAATACGTAATTTATGGGTCATTTCAGACATCTAAAACTATAAAATAATGGATTTTTGGTATTAAAGTTTCAGGTTTGTTGAAAAGAAATATAGCATCAGTAGAAACAAATACATTCTCCCTCTCCAAAAATCAAAGCATTGTGTAAGAAATGTGTATTCCTCACATTTGTTTCTTTTTCCCTGTTTTCTGTGACTCCATGCTGATCCAGGCTCTCTCTCAGCTACAATTTTAGATCATTGCCTTTCCCTCAAAAAAGAAAACACACTGTTTTTCTTTGATTTCTTTTTCAAAGATTTATTTTATTTATATTAAGTTGCATGCATGTGTCAATGTGTGGGTATGTACACCTGAGTTCAAGAGCCCTCAGAGGCCAGAAGAGGACATTGAAGCCTCTGGAGCTGAAATTATAGGCCACTACTGACATTGGTACTGAGAACTAAGGTTTGGCTCCCTAGAAGAGCAGTAAACATTCTTAACCACTGAGCCACCTCTCCAGCTCCAAATGCAATTTAGTCCTGATCTTTCTTCATTGAGTTTACTGCTTATAACCTGTTCCCTGGACTATAGCTTTTTCACATCACTTTTCTCCATGGTACAAAACAGGAGTTTCCCTATTGCCCAAACTATAAATCCTGCTTTGCATCTCATCTCCATTTTTAAAGTCTTGCCCAAGTTTCTCCAGACTACACCTTCAACTTTAAGACCCTTAAATTCTTAAGCCACAGGTCCAAGAAATGAGACCATTTGCCATTCTTTGCAATTGGCTTTTGTTTTCCTTCCTAGCATAAATCATTTTCCTTAAATAACTTTTCTTTTGGTTTCATGTTAGGTGGTGTGTGTTTGTTTATTTGTTTGGTTTTTTGCTGTCTCTGTGGGAATTTTAGATGAGAATGAAATCTGTCAGAGGTTAAAAGTGTCCTGGCCACTATTGTATTTGGAAATTTCATATTAAATAACGAAGAAATGTTTTAAAAGGCGGCTCTAATAAACAATGTGACATGAGTTAAGTATTTACACTTAATAGCTACAAAGTAACTTTTTAAGCTGAAAAATACAAAAAGGCAATTATCCTACTCAGCAAATCATTAAAATATTTACTGTAAAATATTTCTTCCTACACAACAGAATAACAAGACATAAGTTTAAATTATGTGACTCATCCTATTCTTTCAATGCATTCTAAATCATTCAAGGATGAAATAGGTATGCATGAGCTCAGACATGAGTGTGTGTGTGTGTGTGCTTCCTTTGAAGAACACATTCACAATCTCAAATGTAGGCTTTTTATGGATGTGTGTTGAACCAAATGACCAACATACCCTCACAGGTGATAAAACCTTAGTGCAACAGTACACACTTCATAGAATCAAGGAAAATAAATCAACAAAGAGATAAAGAGCTAGCAGGGAGGGCTGGAAGGATAACAGCATCTTGGCACAAGATGATGGTTAAAGTGATTGATATAGCTGGTTAGCTACCTGAGAAGTACAATTACTGCTCCCTGTATGTTCTAGGCACCTTCCTTGTAAGGTATTTTTACATTGAAGGGTCATTCATTCTATGAGAAGAACTTTCCTGGGGTGGGGTGTTGTCCTTTTTTTATGGCTTAGGCTATGGGAGAAAACAGAGAAGGGGAAAATTTTCAGTACAAGAGGCATGGCCCAGGGACCTCTGCTACGGGATTTGGCTTTAAGAAAGAGGTTTGCAGAATCGTAGGATAGATACTATTAATGATCAACCCATGGCCTTTTGTGCCTATTGTACTCATCTTTTTTATTCTCCTTTGAGGTAAAAAGCAAAAGCATAATATTGACTTGGGAGGTAAATACAGACAAAAGGTATAAACTCCAAGCCTGCACTATCAAAACACTTGGCATCATGTTAGAATTTCACAATGGTATTTTGTGAAGCCTCTCAGGATCTCTCTTTTTATGCAATTAACATAACCTGGACGTCAAGGAAACATCTAATATCCCTAGCACCACTCATTGCAAAGTTCAATCCATGACCAAACTCAGAAGACCATGCAAGTTTCACTTTCATGATCAAGTTTTACTGGGCATGCTAGGAAGATGGCTCAGAATTTAAAGGCACCAGCTGCCAACCTTAAAAACCTAAGTCTGATCCTCATAACTGGCATGGTAAAAGAGAGAACTGACTCTCACAACCTGTTCTTTGACCTCCACAGACATCCAGAGCATGCATGGGTGAATATACACACACATGCGCACATTCAGAAGCAAACACACACATGCACAAATAGATTTAATTTTAAATATTAATTTAAAATAATCAGACTTAGAATTAGGAACCTACAGAGATGATATCTTCTTTTCCCACCTACCCATATTCTGTCTCATATTTGAACACTGCATGAAAGATAATTGTTATTCATTGTTATCCTAATTTGGAATATAGAGAGAAGATCACACATGCAATGCATGAATAATTTTACTTTCAGTCTCTCAGTGAACAGCTGTGAATATTGCCACAATCAGATAAATAAATGGGGTGCTGGATCAAGGAACAACCTGGAAAAACCAACTCTGGGTTACTTGTGATTGATTGTTAATACCAGGTGTTTCTCACCCACTTCCCAGACAATTCCCAAGGTACGTTATCTGGTTCCTTGCCAAATATCCTCTAGACTAGGGGAAACTAAGGTTTACATTTACCAAAATACAACCCAGATAAGAAAGACCCAGTGGTTCTCAGCTTTCCTAATGCTGCAACCCTTTAATATAGTTCCTTATGTTGTGGTGGTGACCCTCAACCATAAAATTATTTTTGTTGCTACATCATAACTGTAATTTTGCTACTGTTATGAATTGTAATGTAAATATCTGATACAACCACTACTGCTTTAATACAATAGAAAGCTATACCAAGACTCATAAAAATGGTTTCATAAAAGTTAGCTCTTAAAAGAATTATGAACAACAAACAACAGTAAAAATGGCACAACGAAATTGTATTGTTTGTTTCAGAAACATGCTCCACATTTCTTATCCTCATAACCTGGAAGAATTAAAAGTTAAGCTGACTTACTGATGTTAGGGCTTTGGGTATGACATTATTATTATTATAGAGCTATAGGTGCAATAGCTTTCAGCGATCGTGGAATGGTGTTTCTATCATGGATCAGAAGAATATAGACTCTGAAAGGCTCAAAATGACTGATGAGAAACACTGGGAATCAACCTGAGACTTTAAGATTACAACAGTCTGAGCTCAGAAGGACATTCCTCTCATCATTCATAGAAATGTTTTAAACCAGAAAATTGTATAATAACTTCAGTAGAAACTGGTCCCTATATGCCGGTTAATTCACTAAGGATATAAATTTTAAATGACATAATAAAAACACTCAACTTTCCCATGTTCTTTACTTAACTTAGTATTTAACATTCAGGTATAAAAGACACCAAATCAACATACTACCCAAGGTCGACTCTAGTTATTATTACCCAGGCAGGGGAGCCAAAAAAGGAACAATGAAAGCAGTCTTGATAGAAAGAAAGGATATTTCCTTGGATTTGAAGCAATTTTGCAAGACTTGGAATGGGAAATACAATATTTGGCAATTTCACACTCCTATTATGGCACAGATCAGTACACAGATAAAACAGATTTTCCATATAAATACTGCAATGAGGAGGAACCTGTGGGAAAAAGGTAATCCAGTGACATTGCACAAGTAATGGACATTACTCTATAATTACAATATCAGTACATGTGCCCTTAGAGTGTCAGCACATCCAAATTCATTTAATTGGTAACAGACAAGTATGGATTCCTGCCAAACAAATTGGAGGGGTCCAGAATGACTGAACGAAGCAAAGATGACAAGCAGATTAGCATCAAGATGCTAGCCTGGAGTTTTCAAACAAGCAATTAGTACATTTAGAACAATTTCTAATTTCTTATTTGCTTTTACATAGGAGAAATCAGGTTGCAATTGAAATCATTTTGCCTGACAGGAGAACTAGGGAGGATTTAATGTCACCAAATGCTCACCTGGTGAAATTTATGCAAATCAAATCAAACTATTAAGCAACCATTTCTCTGTACTTCCACATCTGCCTGTAACACACGCACATTTAGTAATTGGATCTCTAGGACATCCTTTAAAATAATCACACACTTGCCTGACCATGCAACCTGACTAAAAATGAATGAACATTCTTGAAAAGAATCATTTGGAAGCATGGCAGATGTCTGTGGGGATATGAATGTTTTAATGATCAAAATTAAGGGGAAATGGGAGCTAGGTCACACAGTCTGATTATTTTAATTGAAACCCAGTCTTCCAAATTTTAACGGAATGCTTAAATACTCCTGAAAGTTCATCTACACACGTAGGCAAGCAAAAGACACTCGTGGCAGTGAAAAAAAGAGCAATCTCCATCTCACTGCGTTAACAGTTAAGAAAACCCTTAGAAAGCCTTGATTATGCCATGCAATCCATTCTGGTAAGCAGGCTGAAAACAAAAATGGTTAAGAGCCCTTTGAGCACCACTCAAGGTTCTGACAGACAGATCCCCTGGAATACCCACCAACGGACTGCACACTAGTTCTTTTTGAAGAAACATCGCTGTAGGTAGAGGATGGGCTTCCACAAAATGATAGTCAGGCCACTGAGACCAGGTGGTGGGTGGCAGGCAGAGCTGGAGCGGTCCTGTGTGTGTGTGTGTCTGTGTGAGAGTCGACAGTGAAATACAACAGGAAAATCGGTCCAACAATTCCAGGAAGGCCAGCTCCACCTCATCCACTCCGCCAGGGTTGCCTGAGTTGAAGAAATCAACTGCCTTTTCCAGGGCCCCCACTGTGACTTCCCTGTCCCCTAGCTCGGTCAGTGCTCAGCTGAAACAAAATGAAAAGGCAGCTCAGGTCAGGCTAACACCCACTGCCTTGAAAAGAAGCATGATGACTTGGCACTGAGATAGGCACTCTTCCTGCTTACAGGGACCAGGAGTGGTTCAGATGACTGCATGGTGTCTGAAGTCAGAAGCAAACATATCAGCTCTCCATACTGCATACAAGACAAAGGAGAAGCTGGGGGCTTACTCTGGTTGTGCTATGTGCAATTTGCAGCACCTGCTTTAATGGTACTACAACACTTCACAGTGACCCAGCTGGGGGTCAGTCAGAAACTTGACACTTCCTACACCTTGGGTCCTTTTAACACCCTACTGAACACATTATTTCATTATGTTCTGGAGGCTAGTTCATCCTAAAAATAATATGTTCATTATTTTGTTCTTTAGCCTCATAATTCAAGTTTAATTTCTGAAAGAAGTTACTTTTCAGGTTACATTAGGAGAAACAATACCTTGTATGAATGCAATAAACCATTCATGTTTTCTTCCAAAAAGGCCTGTACATTACAATGGATCATCTTAATATACAACATATATGTATAAATTATACACACATATCATACATCACACACATAATCACTCAAAAGTGGATTCTATGTGTAAATAGTCTTCTATGGCTTTCCACAGGAAGTGGTTCCAGAGCACCCCCACTAAAAATATTAATACCCATGGATGCTCAAGTTTCTTATACAAAATGGCATGATATTTGCATATATATACATCTTCTCACATATTTAAAATCACCCCAGAATTACCTATAATATCTAACACATTGCTATGATAAATTATTTTGGAAAAAGTGACAAGAGCAGTCTATACATATTCAGTACAGACAAAACACATTTCACATGTTTTACATTTGGACTTGGTTGAATCTATGAATATAGAACTCACAGCATGTTGATTCTATATGCATCTAATATATGATATACAAATATAATACCACATGTATATACAGACTACCATAAAAATCCATAAATTGTCCCCAAACTTGACGTTACTCTTCAGAACTGATCTCCAGAATGGCAACAAAAGGGTGCACTGGAAATGGAAAGTAATCCTTTAAAATGAAGAAAGGGAAGTAGATTTTTTCTAAGAGGAAGAAGAAAATTTGTCCTGCACTGCAGTTATTTGAAGGATATGGCTTATCACAATATAAGACAAGAAACTGCAACTAAAGTACTTCACCAGGAAAGTGTGAAAACAATTCTGCATGATCCAGTTTATCCTGTAGACAGTTGGGCTCCAGCAAAGGTGATTAAAGAGCATGCAAGATAAAGGGGAAGCTGGGGGCTTACTCTGGTTGTGCAGTGTGCAAGCTGCAGCACCTGCTTTTATGGCATTACAACAGTTCATGGTGAACCAGAACACATTTCATAGGACATAAAAAATGCACTGTATGATATTCTTGCCTGATGTCTCCCCAGATCATACTTTTATTTACCTATTAACAATACAGGCATCAGTCAATTTTAAAAACAGAGATGATTTCCATAAGAAATCTATTTGGTCCACCAAAGACACACATTTATATTATCAAATGAAAAGTTAAAGAAATTTTTATCAAAGATTTTTCTAAATAGCCTCTGTGAACATAATATTAAAATTAACATTTATAAGACAGATTTAACTTGTCTGTGTTCTGGCACTGTGATGGGAAAATCAGACTGAGTGGCTCAAGTTGAAACATCAGGAAACAAAAAATTTACTCCACCCATGAAAAGACAATGGTAAACAACAACAAAACATTATGTAATATTTTCAAGTTCATAACTTGTTAGCCTTTAGTTGAGATTTCTAACAATCAAAGGGTCTCAAATATTTCATGTTTTATATATTATGGTTTAATTTAAGAAACAAAGCATCCTGGGTGTTTCCTCTTTTTTTCTTTTAAAAACAAATAAACAAGCCTAGTCTTGCTTTGTAGTCAAGGCTAGCCTGGAATTTATGATCTCAATTCCTCTGCCTTCAAGCACTAGGATTAAAAGTGTGTTACCATATCGAGCTGAACCAATTCAGTTTTAAAGGCAAATCAAATATATTTTATATTACATTGTAAATGACTTACGTTTTCTACTCTAGACTTTTCTGGATTTCATACAAGATTTTGGGTCTGACAATAGTAACAGACTTTACAGAATAGTAACTTCTTTCTACAAAGAAGAAAAAAGACAGAGGACATATCTCAACTTGTCTCATAGCAGGAGGTCTATGACTAGGAACTTCAGATTAGTGGAGTCACATCATGGTGGTGGCAAAAATCAAAGCTAATTTCTTTAAAAACCACCCACAGGTGAAGAGCACATAATCCTCCCTTCCTTGAGTGTTTTTCCATGCATATTTATATTTGGGTAGACATTTATACATATATCCATAAAACTCTAAGGTTATAAAATCCTGGGTGTATATATAATGGAATCAGTATCTGTATATATGTATACAGGTATATATATTCACACACATATACAAAAGCACCCTTTAAAAATTACTTGAACTTGTTAACAACATTCATTCTCTGCAAGACTCTCAGTTTGTTCATCCCCACTACGTTACAGAAACTCTTTCCTCTATGAAAGACAGAAACTTGTAGATAATGGTTATTTATCCAAGAATGTCACCTGGCTCAAATCTGTCAAAGTTATGAAAATAGTAAGATGCGATCTATTTTCTTGAAGACAATTGAATGGGATTTTTGCAAGTGGATTGGATCATGGAGAAGTCCTTACTACTTGGAGACAAGTTTATTTATTTATTTTTTTTTTACTTTGCCTATATAATATTTCTCTAGGATGTTGACTTCTTCCCTGTTAGCTCCTAAAATGTTCAGATTGTTTTGTGAACACTGGACAGGTTAAGTTGTTCAGCAGCAAAGAACATATCCTTTTGTCATGCTCACGCACATAGTGAAGACTACAAGTAATATCTTTCATACATACATACACACATACACACACACACACACACACACACACACACACACACACACACGTGCATGTGTGCCCAAATAGTGCTTTTCTGGGTAGGTAAATATGACTCAGCCAGTAGGATCACTTGCTGCTATATCTGACGACTTGAGTTTAATCCTGGTGTCTACATGGTAGAAAGAGAGAACTGACTCCTGGAAGTTGTCCCCTAATCTCCCTGACCTGCACCATCCTCATCATATGCATGCACACACACACACACACACACACACACACACACACACACACACACACACAGAGAGAGAGAGAGAGAGAGAGAGAGAGAGAGAATTATAAAAAGAAAACCTCTTTACCCATTCAACTTCAAAGTTAGCTACACACAAAATACCCATATTCCCAGAATCCTGAAGTTACTTTGTGATCTTAAAAAATAAAGAAAACTAACCTCATTCACATCTCCTGGTTAACGACTATGAACATTTCCTGTGATCACTGAAGCCCTACAGTCAGAGGATGAAGCCCCCATCCCCCACACACCCCTCTATTTTTTAAGGCAACCAAAAGAGGAGTGATTCTTTTGTTCTCAATTGTTATTGTAAAGCACCACATGAAAGCCTGGGAATGATGGGAACATGGCAATGAAAAGGGCAACAGCTCTGACGAATGAAAACAGGATATTAAGAACAGCATCAGGACTATCTGTCCAGAGCAAAAGCAAGAGGGAGACTTTTCAGAGAAATTCGAGCAAAAACACTTTTTTTGCCACATTGAAATGCCAGTGGATAAACTATAACTTTTCAAGGAATCATAGATGTTTAAAACATCTGGGGCAATAAAATTGAGTTACCATTAAAATACACACATAGACATTCGTTTTAAAGTATCATAAAATTAAAGCAGCTTCCAAATCTCGTAAAATCCCCTTCCTTTGAAACCATATTCTACTTCCTGCAATTTTTAGATCTATTTTGCCCTTTATAAAACAAGATGCTGGCTTTACCAAATAGCTGGCAGTTAAGGAAATTAAAATTTTTGCCAAATGACTGTCTCTTCACAGTATGTTCTTAACTTTGTGTTTATGTATTTCTCTGCATATGTTTGTGTGTGTGTGTATACATGGACATTAGAGTATGTGCATGTGGGCATATGAGTGTATGCATACATGTATGTATGTGAGTACATGTGGCGGACAGATGTTAATGTTAGACATCTTTAATCATTCTCTACCTTATTTAACTTTTATTTTGACTAAATGTCTCTCACTTAACATGGAGGTTACTTGCTGACCATTTAGCTCCAAGGATTGCTTGTGTTTGTCTAAACAGCACTGGGATTATAGATGTCATTTTATATAATTTCTGGGAATCCCAACTCAGATCATCATACTTACTCAGCAAAGACTTTGACAACTGAACCATATCCCCAAGTCCCCTTAACTTAAACTTTACACACACCCCTTTAGAATTCCCATAGAAACTGAGTAATGAGCACTGTATTGAGAAACAATCTAAGCAACTAAAACAGTATGCTGTTTTGCCAAATCAAAGTAGTGAAACTTTTCCAGAACTGTCAATGTGATAACCTATTTAGTAAGAGATGCTTCGAGTTCAAATAACTTATTGAACTTAACATATTCTTCATTATTATTGTCACTGCAGTCTCTAAGCTAAATGGGTTCTGAAATGTAAGTTTTGCATGGCATTAGAAATTTCCATCTTTTTTTCACTTGTCTAGATTCTGCTGCTATTCACTTTGTTTCTCTTTCCCACACTGCCCTTGCTGTTTCAGATAGAACAGAGAAACTGCTTTGTCTCTGTTGTGCTGTCAGAAATCTTGGGGCTAACCCTTAACCCAAGTGCTTTAAGTCTTTTGAGTCAATCCCATCAATGTGATGCCATACAAAAGAATGTATACCTTGAAAGCACATAACCCTGAGTTTAAACTTGGACTCTGGCATTTCCTTGCAATGTCAGACAAGGACCTGATACTCTATATATCTCGTACACAGACAGTTTCCTACTTTGTTAAATGAGGGTGAGAGAACTGTCACAATCTGTTGAGGATCAACTGAGGTCATTTTTTTTTATCCTTTGTCCCCACTTGTCCTTAATTAATTCTCTCATTCATCACTAAATAATTTCAATAAGTATCTGTATTTTTTCCTTAGGAACTTTTTCAAGCTATTTGGGAAGCAGGAAGAATACCAATTCACTTAGTCTGAGATTAATAATTTAACTAACATTTCTTCTTAAAAACAATTTATTTTAAGTATTTATTGTTTGTGGTTATACCATAGTGTGAGGGTCATCTGAGGAGACTAGAAGCAGCTGTTGAGTCCCCTGGAACTGGAGTTATAGGCAAATGTGAATTGCTAGGTGTTGGTGCTGCGATCCAAATTTGGGTTTTTCTGGAAAGGGAGGGAGAGTTCCTAACATCACTCCAAACCCTGAATTAACTTTTCTGTTTTTAACAAAAATGACTATTTAATAATAGTTTTATGTAGACAATTTTGTATATATCCTAAACGTCAGTAGGCCTCTGTGGCCATTATGATGGTATCTCCCACAAAGACCCCAAGGTTGCATTCATTCTGCTTCGCACTCAAAGTCACCTTTCCTTTGTATATCAGCTGCTAAAAGTTTCACTTTAAGGGAAACAAGAGACCCTAGCATGGGCAGTACCCATGAGCATAGTGAATGCAGAGAAATATCAGCCTTTTTCTCTTTATAAACTAATCTGTCAGCCTTCAGGTTACATGAATGCTGACAGAAAGCATGACAGTCTTGAATTCGAGATTTTAAAAAGCAGTTTAGTTTTCAAGCGAAAACAAATGGTATGTACGTCATGGTCTTCTTTCAATTTGTCCCCCACGCCTCATCTAGTGTACCTGATGCACATAGTAGGGTTCATCCCAGCTCAGCAACCCAATGCTTAAGAAACCTGAATCTTGTATTATGAAATATAAGCATGCTTCCCAAGCCTTGGGAGAAGAAACTATCTCCATTAAGTGAAACTTTCTTGTATGTAAACAGCTTAAATATAGTAACTCTTAAGAGTTACACAAATCTGAGCAATCTGTGGAGACTTATTTATCAGCACACATGGTTCCTGTCTCCACCTACGGGGCAGACTAACAGTGGCAAATGGTTTCTGTCTCTACCTGTGGGTAGCAAATAGAAATCAGGTTATCAGTGGACTTTCTAGCAGATACAGTATAGGCAGACCATCACCTGGCATTGAATGATCCTTAAGTCAAGGAAGTCCACAGGTAAAATAAGTTTGCAAGGAAGGAATGAGATTTTTACCACCCTTTAGAGTCAGCTGCAAACACAGGAAAACTAACATATATCAAGGAAGTCCTACTCATAGATTTAGGCCAGATAATCAAAAGCAGTTAAAAAAAAAAAAAAAACATTCCTTCATGGTCTCAAATAAGCCTGGACCTAGTCTAAAACATCAGCTCTCTAATTTGTACCAAAGTAGTTTGAAGTCTATGGGGAAAGAGGCTGGGGAGATGGTTAAGTGGGTAGGAGTACTTGCTATGGAAAGAAGACATGAGTTCAAATTGCCAGCATTCACATAAAAGCTACATATGGCCACACATGCTTCTCACTCTGTGTTTGGAGATGGAGAAAAGCATATTATTGAGTTTCAGTAGCCAGTCAGCCAGCCTAGCCAAAACAGCAAGCTCCAGGTTCAGTGAGAAACTCTTTTCAACCAATAAGGTTGAAACTGATAGAGGAAGACACCTAAGATACCCTCTGGCCTCTATATGCATGTATATGCAAATGTACAACTACACACATATACCGCACACAAGTATGTGGGAGAGTAGTCTGATTCTGTAAACATTTTTAATGGTAAGCTTACTTGTTTTGGAATAAAAAGCAGATAAAACTCAGCTATTTTATTCTATAGGGATTTGGATTTTTTGTTTTGTTTGTCTTGCCAGCTTTCTGGAGCAGCTCTAGTCACTAGCAATATAGTAGTAAGTATGAGAACAAGGGCCAGCCCTTAGAGAACTTACATTATAATGATGAAAATATAAAAGAAATAGTTTGCAAAAGTAATTCTTTTAAAGACCCATGTAAAATGAAAGAAGTTAAAGAGATTGCATAAAACAACGTTGGCAGGTATACATGGACTATTTTAGCAAAAGAGATATTTCAACTCTTATCTGGGTGGTCTTTCTGGCTATCCTCTTGCCAATAAAAAAAGCAAAAGCATCTTAATTTTAGATTTGGTCACAAATATTTGGGGCAAAATGACTATAGACATATTTTAATTTCAGTACAAAACTTCCCAGCATTTAGGCAAAGAGTTATAATTTCATTCCCCCCCACCCCAATTATTAACTGCTTAGTTTCAGATTAATGGCTTGGTTTCAGATACCAAACATAAATTTCTTTCTCAAGGGCATTAAAGTCAAGCCTTTACAATTTATTGTTTGAAAAGGCAAGATGATTGAGTTATTTCAAAACAGTGACCTCTTGATTTATTTCAGCAATGTGCTTTGACAGGATGGCCTAGAGACTAAGTGGGCCAAGAAAGCAGAAAGCATAGTGTCTTGGGCCACTTTGTCTTTCTATATAGCAAAGCAGATGACTGGGCATAGTATAAAGAACAGAAATTTATTTGTCACCATTGTATAGCATAGCCTGGGCAGTGTATACCGAGACACATGCAAGTGATGACCCTAGCTCTCTCTGTTTTCACGATTGTACCTTGAAGTCTATTTCCTCCATGGGAGAGAAATGATATGTCCTTTGACAGCAGTAGTAAACATAAAGCCTAAAACACTTGTATAAGCCCCCATCTGGAACACCCGAACACCTCTCAACACTACTGGATTGGGAATTCAATTCCCAGCAAGTGAATTTTGTGGACACAGTTAAAGCACAGCATGTTAGTACTCAGAATGTGTACCTGGATGTGTGATTGATCTTAGAATGCTAACTCGAAACTGAAATGCCAGAGAGCATACAAGTATAGTTATAGGGAAGAGAAATGCAGGAAGTGAGAAAAGTGCTGGGGGAAGTGAACATCTGGGACTACAGATTCAAGATTGGTGAGTGTCAAAGATGGGTTACAACTGGAAGGTCCTGTTGTCCTATAGTTCCTGTCAGTATCTGTTTGACAATGCAAGAACTGGCAAGTAGTATCTTAAAATAACATCCCTTCCTGGTTAGGGAAAAAAAAAGTAACCAAGCATAGTTTTGGAGACCACGTTAGTGAGAATTGGGTAGAAGGAATGAGACCCCAAAGGCATTCATTAAGGGAGGAAAAGAGAGTTGCCATTGCATCAACAGCATAGGCTCAGTGAATGCTTGAGAAAGTTGAGAGATCCTCCCCTACATTGAAGCAAATGACAAAATTTACTTAATTATTTTTTTTATTTTGGTATGTATATGTATGTGATCTGCATACCTGTATATATACATATTCACCTATGTGTGGATACACACATATGTGTAGGGGTGTGTGTGTGCATGTGTGTGTGTGTACATGCATGTGCATATGTAAGCCAGATGTTGATGTAGGGTGTCCTCCTAGATTGTGTTCTACTTTAAGTTATTAAGGCAGGATCTCTCATTGAACTCCAGTTCACCAATCAGCTATACTAGCTACCTAGACCAGATTGTCTCAAGACCTGCCTCTCAAGTGTTGGGATTACAGGCAGCCACCACATGGGCTGTCTTTTCTGTGGGTTCCACAGATCCATACTCTGGTCGTCATGCTCTCATTTACCCATTAAGCTATCTTTCTAGTTCCAGTGTTAAGGTTTAGGGCAGTGTACCACATCTTTTAAAACAAGCAGTCTTCTGAGAGTGAATTAGCTCCAATAAAATATAATTTTGAACTAAAACCCAATATCCAAACTGTTTTAGAGAGATGCAATATTTGTGCTAAAAAACCAAACAAAACCAAAACAAAAAAAGCATTCTTTTTTAAAAAACAAAATGTTGGACTGGGGATGTAGTTGAATGGTAGAGCATTTGCCTAGCATGTGTAAGTTCCTGGTTTCCATACCAAGTACCACAAAAAATAATGGTAATCTATAAATCTATAAATTACCATCAGGAGGAGCCTAATGACTTTTAAAACATACTCCTATGGCAGAGTAAGTTGGGTTTTTTTCTGGTATTGTCAGAATATTTCCTTGGTAAGTGTCTAAGAACTATTTACAGGTATTGTTTGTAAAATATAAATACAGGACATTACTTTGGAATTCATATCCAAAGGTATGATCTTGGAGATTTAGTTTATGGTCTTTGTGTTGTTACTTTGTTCTTTTAATTTAAAGAATTGTTTAGGACTTACAGAAAAATCTTGTGTTTTTAAGCATTTTATCCTTTCATTGAGATTCAATCTAAGTGTGCATTTCTTCACATACATTTTATCCTTTCATTCCATCAAGATTGATAAGAGTGTGGCTCCTTAAAATAAAAAAAAGGGTGGGGGGATTGAAAGATCTTAGTACTTCAAATGTAATCTAGGGCTTACAAATTCATTTACAAAATGGTCTGGCTCTAATAACAGTGAACTTTCAAGGTGACAAAGCTGTACAATGGTGGAGCTATATTTATTGTTAAAATATGAATATTAGCTGGAGAAAATATGAAACAATTATATTGCATTGTGAAAAAAATATTTTAATGCTTGATTTATCATCTTTATGGTAAAACTTGATCAGTTATCTCTTGTTAAGCAGCTGCTTTAGCTTGTCATTCTTTAAGTCAACAGGAGCACTTGATTCAAGGCACAGATCCAAACATTTCTGCTAACAACTTCAATCTCTATACGTTTCATTCCAAATTCCTCCAAGTTACTCTCTATTTTAAATGGATGCAAATATTTAGTTTTACAACTTCAGTCATTTTCTTCATTGGAAAAGAGACTGGGAAATCACTCACTCCTGTAGTGCTGGGCAAAGGACACTAAAAGATGGTAGGAATGCTGGTGACTTCCCTGAAGGGAGCTTTGTTGTGCTTGAACCACTGCCAGTTAACCTCCCCCAACAACATAAACTGCCAAAACATCAGTAGTCCAAAGAGGGGCGCTCAGGTCCTGCTTCCCGCCCCCTGACTATCAGCATCCAGAAGCAATTCTTTGCATGGGTGCTTCTTCATCCTGATCCTGAGTGGCAGCTCTGAGGATTAAACTCGGGTCCTTTGGAGCAGTTCCTTTATGCACATTAGCCCCCTGGGGTGATGAACTCCAAAACCTCTATTTTCTGTCCCTGGCTCTACCCTGCTCTCACAAAACCCTAGTTAGCCACTGTGCTACACAGCCTTTCTTGAATTGTAGGCTATCAAAAGAAAACAAAACAAAACACCAGACCCTACAACAATATGATGGATATGGTAATGAGGGTCTTTAGGGTAGTGGGCAAATTCCAAGATCCTTTAGAGCTGAGACTTGGAGACCCATTTTCTCCTTTATCATTGAGACTTCGTATTCTCATCAGCAGAATCTTGCTTACAATAGCACAAATGATCATTTGCCTGAATAAAAATCCTGTGTGTGTGTGTGTTTGAGTAGTGTGTGCAGCCATTAAAGAGAAGTCTGTTAAAATTGCAAAATGAAAATAAAGATGAGTTTTTCCTTAATCAGGCAAAATCTCTTGCTTAGTGACTGTAAAGAAAAAGAAGAAAAAAAGAAGAAAGGAAAGAAAAAAAGAAAAAAGAAAGAAGGGAAGAAAGACATAGTGAAAACAAAAGCAAAAAAGGACACCATCTGGCCTCTTTCTGGGCTACTTTGGAGCTTTTTTGACTCGCTTCCTTGTTATCTTTGAGAAAACATTGCTCTGTTACATAGAAGTTATTTATCCTGTGGATTGTGGTGCAGTTCCTTCTCTGCCAAACTTTAGCAACCTACAAGAAAACACGGCTATATTTCTAGAAAAATACTTGTGATTCTAAACCACAGATATGAAGGGAAAAGTGACTGGGAAGAAGAAACTGGAACCCATATAATTTTAAGAGCATTGACTACTAGTGTGTCTTTAAATGCCTCATATGCAAACATGTTATTTTACATACATGTTCTCTCTTATGCATACATGTTCTCCCTCGCAAGCAGTCCATATATGTGTGTGTGTATGTTAATCATTAATATCCAAAATAAAAGGCACTGCAGTTCTTGCTCATTCAAGGCAATGACTTTGATAATACATCAGAAGACAGAATTAATTTCTGTATGGGAATTAAGATGACAATAAATGTATAAGACTCCTTATTTGGTTGAAATTCTCTGAAAATGTAAGAGTTCTGGTTAATTTAATTTTCTGGTTAACTGAACCTCAAATAAGAAACCTTTTTTTTTTTTTAATCTTCACTGCAATGTGTCTAAAATTGCCAAGTCCACCCACTTTTGCTTATGTAGCTTAAAATCAAGTGCTGGGTCTCATTTAAAGGTTCTTAGTAATTTCAAATCTTATTTTTCCTTTCAGATTAATAATATTTTTTTCATTTCTTCACAAAGAGAGAAATCAGAGCTTGGCTTGGATGTATAACTATGTCCATGTTCATTTTCACATTAATCATACAATCACCTTCTTTTTATGTCAGAAATGCCTCAGGAAAGTATAACAGAAATTGTAATGACTAAAATGGTTCATTTTTTGGAGAAAATTAAGGTGAGGTTAAGCTTTTCAATGTTCACATATAAAAGGAAATTATTAAAATTTTCTTCTCTATATAATGTTAAGTATTTAATAAAATATTTTAATATATTTCAATCCATTTTTTAGTACAAAGACTAATACTGAAACATCTTTAATATGATTAAAGAGTCACATATATACATACACATTTTATATAATGTGTGTCTTATTGAGAAAGTGTTGAATATCCCCAGATGTCTTCTTTTTGCAATGTAGTTACAAGTCTACCTTGGAACCCCCATTCCAATTTCCCACAGATGCCTTCCCTATGCTAACTTGAGCTACCAAAGTCTATCACCATACTGAATTAAACTATTTTCAAGAAAAAGAGATCTCTGGACATGCAAGAGGCTTTTAAACTTGTGATAAAGATTTTTATGGAAAAAATTCCTGCCAATGCAAGATAGGGAAATGGCCTTAAATGTCAGCTAAGATCACTGCCAGCTGTTGGCTGAAGCTTATATTATCATTATCTAACTCACTCTCTCTCTCTCTCTCTCTCTCTCTCTCTCTCTCTCTCTCTCTCTCTCACACACACACACACACACACACACACCTCTTTTTTGGAGGGAGGGTGTAGATATCACCAAAGTAACAATAAGCAAGTTTATTTTGAGTTCCTATTATGTGTCAGAAGTCATGTAAAATACTGTGAACACAGTAGAGTTTTCATAAACTTTTCTATAAAGAATTGAATGAAGGTGAAGAGTATAGCTATACCTCACATCTAGACTGGAAAAAGGGAGACCAATGATGACTATTTTGAAACTGCTACAGTTGTCATATCTTAATTTAGAACTCTACTATAAAACAAATATATTTGTATATTTATCCAATTTACTAATATGACTTGGATACAAAACTATAAATAATTTTGGAGGAGAGATGTATTAATTGCACATTTAATATTTCATATATCATTGTGTGTTGAGGGGGTTCTTCATAATTACATTGCTCAAACTGGCCTCAATTTCACAATCCTTCTGCCTCCTATTTCTAAGTGCTGGGAGTAAAGGCATGCACTGCCATACTAGCTGTCTTTGGATTTCAATCTAGAGCTCCATATGCACTTTGGAAAGACAAGATAAATGGCTTGTCTTCTTGTTATTGTGTGCTTCCATCTGTGTCTTCTGCCCCCATCTTGCTACTTATTGTTGTCCTATGAAAGGTAATGATGCCAAAAGCCTAGTGATTCTTTTTTTCTATGAACTTTACAAGGCCTCTTATGGACTAAACACTTAGAAAGACCAAAAGATACTTTGTAATCTTGAAATAAACAGGATGCCAAATTCCCAAGGTCCCCTGGCTTCTAACATCTGTCATTCCAGTAATTTCAAGGTCAACTGGATGCACGTAGTGCCTAGGTGTACAACATCTGGACAAGTATCCTCATCATTTAGAATAGTTTTCTGTCTTAGAAAAACCAGCATGGGGGAGTACTTTAGATAAGAACATGGTAAATGCACTATTTTCACTGCATACTGCAAGTAACAAAGACATATATGTATGTGTGTATATTATATATTACATATTTACACATAATGACACATTACCTTGATAGAAATAATTACTTGGAGAATAGATACTTATGTGAAAAACAAGGAGTATATTAACATATCTAACATGCATAAACTTTCCTTTCTATTTCTTGTTTTGAAACATTGTTTCATATGACCACACCAAGCATTTTTAGCACCTAAAATTTTCTATAAATTTTACATAAATTGGCTAACCATGACCCAAACATTATGTAGTATGGCTTATTTGTCCAATTCTTCAGAGTTTTAGGGAAGGAGGCTCAGAGTTTTAGGGACTTTTCCCAGGGCCAAATAATTGGCATGTTGTACAGTGCAATTTAGAATCAGAGTTTTCGAGACTCTAAAATCATCTTTAACTATCATGAAGGATGTTACTCCTATATTAGGAACTTTGGTATATGAGTGTGTAGTACATTTGGACTCTAGGCTCTATTAGTTATAAATTAACTTTAAGAGGCTAGTAGTTAAGCATTTTGTCAATCACCTACCTCTTCTTCGCCAGGATCCATTAAAGAATTTCCCATGCTAAGGGCTTATTATTTTCCCTTAGGACAGGCATCTGGAGCTTATCAACAAGAGGGTGCTTTAAGGATGAGAAAACTTAGGAAAAAACTCAAAGCTGGATTATTTCCATGAGTCCATTCTCTGATATCCCTTGAGTACTCCAGTTTTAACATAGCTACCTTGTCATCTATTTATTCCACTCACTGAGCAATGGCTTGTGACCTCCCAGTCAGCAAGTTCACAGGAGAAATATATGCTATAATTAATGTTTACTAGAAGAGATGTAAATATTTAAAAACACAACAGTTACAAGCACATGTGAGTTCTATTTTATTTTATGAAATACTAAAAGTCCACTTGTCCACCCCATTAATTATAACCTGCTCCCCATCTTGACCTGACCTGTATACAATTCTTCCTGACATAAATTAGAACAAGGTGCTCAGAATAGAAGCAGCCTATACTCCAACTGGGTTACAAAATATAAATGTAACCTGACATTTTTCTAAGACTTGAGGAAGTTTATGAATTTAAAAAGGGGGCTTAAAGACTCACCACAGTTAAGCCCTACAGTAACTGCTGAAATATCCAAAGTAAATAGAACTAAGGGAGCCTGGGGGACACTAAAACCTTGTTATAAAAGAAGAAATACCCCTTAGTATTTTCTTTTACAGAAAATAGCACATGTGCATCCAACCAGCATTAAGAAGAATGAATAGTAAACTTTGAGGCTGCCCTCTAGAGATCTAAGGGAGGCATGAATGAGCCATGTAAAATAGTTCTTTAGCTACATGTGAATGATTGAGTTTAGCCTGCCCATTCATCTTGAATGTTAAAGGCAAAACAGAAAATGGTTAACTTTTTAATAGAACTTTGCTGTGCATGAATGCACTATGCACTCATTCATCACAGTTCTCCAAGCAAGTCACCTAGAGAAGGGGTAACCACTAAGAAGTAGTATTCCATAAAATGATCCTTCTGGTCATTTTCCTGAACATTTCAACCACAAAAATGGGATCATACTTTCCAATTTGTTTTGTTAGTTGTCAGTTTAAACATAATATATTGGATGATTTTTCATGTTCAAAGACTCTTCGGACTTTTAAAGATTAATCTTAAGTACCTTTTAGAACAACTGAAGTATTACAACCACTTCACAAACCAAATGGGCCATATAAGCCAAAGATTTAATAAATAGTAGAATATGACCAATCCAACCAGTACAACATATACTGTCAGTAGAAAATAGTTCTTAGTGGCAAATAATCGTACTCTTTTATATAAAACAGAGATATACAAAGATACGCAGTATAACTAGGAATATTACATTTCATTGGATGTGGAATTAGGACTTGGGTTTTTAAAGACCCTTTTGTGAATAGGACTATTAGAATTTGTGTTGTGGAATGCTGCACTGCACTCTTATCAACAAACTGGCTAGTATCTCCTGAGGTTGGCTAATATCTCCTGTGTTGGATAAGATGTTGGTGACCATCTCACAAAAGACTAGGATCAAGTGACTTGGTATCACTATTCCTAGCTCTTGCTCTGTGCTGCCCTCTTGTGCATACCATGTCCATAAAGTCTTCAGATGACCCATTTAAACTCCAGAGCAGTGGTTGTCAACCTTCCTAAGGCTGTGACCCTTTAAGACAGTTCCTCATGTTGTGGTGGCCCTTAGCCATAAAATTATTTTCATTGCTACCTTATAAGCGTAATTTTGCTAATGAATTATAATGTAAACATCTTTCTGGCAGTCCCTATGAGAGGGTCATACAACCTCACTAAGGAATCGTGACCCACAGGTTGAGAACTGCTACTGTAATGCCTCTTGACATTAATAAATACTCCCAAGATGGTCAGATGAGAAGCCTAATGCCAGAATGTGTGGCTTTCCCTGAAATAATAAACTAGTAAGACTTAGTTCCAATTCTGCCTTTTCACCCCAGCAGAAGTAAGACAATTGTCCATAGAGGTACAAAGCAACAGATGAAAATTCCCATGGTAGGTCAACTTTCTAAAATGGCAACCCAGAGATGGTCTCCCTTACCTCTAAAACCTGTGGCTATGGCAAGATACTGCTGTCTGGAGTATGTCATGTTGTAGTGCACAGGTGGTACCAAGGGAGGGAATGAAGTGGCTCAAGTAGGCCCAGCCTGATTATATGGACAATTTCAAAGCTATGTGTTTTCTGTCATTGACAAAATGAGAATATAGAGAGATGTTCTATGTGCAAATGACTCAGTGTGCTGTTGCTGAATAAAAAACAGAAACAGAGAAGGGATGTAGATGGCCTGCAGGATCCCAGCCACCAGTTATGAATTAGTTCAACTTTAGAATATTAGGAAAATGAATACAGTCTACAACTATGACCCCGCAGAAGATTCATCCCTAGGGCCTCCAGAGAAGAGCAGAGTTTGGATCAAAGCTTAATTTCTCCCTGGTAAGACAATGAGCAAAGAACATAGCCAGGGTACCTTACAGAGTCCCGAGCTTTAAAAAAAAAAATGGGTGATGACTTTAAACTGTATACATGTGATAACTTGTTATATAGTATTGGTAAACTAATACATCTTCATCTTTTTACTCTGTAAATATACTGGCAACATTTGCCTCCTATGTAGGTCTCATATTCTGACCAATGACAATTAAAGAAAAAAAATCTATTGGGGGCCTTTGATCTACTTTATAACCCTTGGAGAATCTACAATTAATCTTTCCATACAAGTCCTAGTTCTTGACTTTTGTTGTGTTCCATAGGAGGATTTGAATCAACTTCTACTTAAATTTTAATTTTCCAGAGCTCTCTCCCATTTAGTGTAGAAAGTGCATAGCATATGCTGCTCATATGTCCATAGGATATATTCCACTGTCTATTACATGCTTGAGACTTCATGTTCTCTAGTTTGAACATTCATTCTCCCTGCCCCAAATTTCCATTCTTCTCCATTGTATATAATGGACTGGTCAAGGATTATATAATAAAAGTCTGAATTTTCCTGAATTTTCTTTTGGAAAGCTAGAAGCAGAAATAAGTAATGTATTATGCTGCAGAGAGAAAGGTGTTAGGTAGAAGATTGACTGAATTGAAAACTTTCCAAGTACCTTCTCATTTCTGGTGTCTTTTCCAGAGCTCATTCTACTCACCACTAAAAGAATGATAGTAATATTTAATGCACAAAACTAGACAAAAATGTTAAAAGCCAATGCCAGACACTACCATATACAAATGCTGAAATCACTCCAGTTTGAAGGAGTCAGTCATTTTCACAAAATATTTTTTATTTTTCCCTCAGAGAAAGTTTCTCAAGTATCTCTTCTGTAACCATGAGAGCAAAGGTATTATTACAGTTTTTGAAAGTAGCTCTGCCATTTAGAATGTTTTAGGACATGGAAATAATCATATGACATTAGAATGCTGTATTTCTTACTGTGTCTAAGAAGAAAAAAAAAGGGATTCATAGACTTAGGAAGACAATTTACATTTGCCAGATGCACTAGGCTTTCTATAAACTTAAATAATGGTACAGCGTGTGATAGCAGAGCACATGCTTAATTCATCTTGAATATTTGTCTGTGGGTGTGGCCAGAAAATTATATTCCCAGTGGATACTGTTAAAATGTGAAGTTTTTACTGAAAAACATTTTATCTTTTCCTGATTTTTCTTATTGACATTCTGAGAGACTGTCAATTTGAAATTTTAATTTTTCATCCAATTGTAAATCTTAATGTATCTCTGACCGAACCAAGGGGTATGTGGGAGGTTGTGAAGATACCAAGAGATACTCTTTTAAAATCTTTATCTTCTTCAACTTTGGACTTGTGCTGAAATCTAAAAGTAACCCCAAAAGTGTGACATAAAATAGCCAATATATTTTCTACAGTTTTCGTCTTTTTGTATTTCTGGCTCATTATTCAAGAAGCATTGCCAGCATCCTGATGGTTGTTTTTTTTTTTTTTTTTTTTTTTTTTTTTTTTTTTTTTTTTTCAGGAGTCATCTTATATACTACTAGAATATAGTGGGAGACTTTCTTACTTGAAAGTTTTTCTTTTTCTGCAAATGATTTGTCATTAAAATAACAATGGATACACTCATTAGTTGAAGAGAAAAAAATCACCTCTCTGGAACTGTATCCAATGCAGATATGGTTGGTATAAAGAAGCCTTGTTGACAGTTTTTTTTTTTAGTATTGAATTAATGAATAACTTTGCTGTTAACATGCAGAAGCCAGAAGCAATGAAAAATTCCCATGCCTTTAAAATCCACAACCTTGGCACACTTCATAATGGACAAAGTTCAAGATATTCATGGCTTCCGCGACTTAAAAATTAAAAAAAAATAAAAAATAAATAGAATCACACAAAGTGGCATTATTACACTCTGAATACTCTTTTTAAGGTTCCTATTAGCTGATTTTTCATAATTTCCTTAAAAAGTTGACTGTTAGAACGTGGTCTTTCAAGAGCTCAGCCCTTCAAAATAAAGTAGCACTACTGCTTTCCCTGGTACCCTGTCTTGAGGAATTTAACATGCTTCACAATAATGTGAGATTAGGGAGGTGCCTTTCCAAGTGCCTAGAGCAGGAGTCTGCAAACTAGTCAACAGGGAACCTATTGGCGAAAGCCAGCCCTCTGCTTGTTTCCTGCGGCCCACAGAAAAATGTTTCTCACATTTTTAAATGTAGAATTTTTATATTTTTCTGACTCATGAAAATTACACAGGCTTCAAATTTTCAGTGTCCACAAATAAAACTTCTCTAGGAACACAGTAGTTATGTAGTTTATGGATGCATTAAGGAATCTGACAGATTTGATGGCTCCAAATATTTTTTATCTGACTCACTGTGAGCAAGGGTACTGACCCCAGTCTGGATTCATGGGAAATGAGAACAGTGCAAACAGCTTCACACTTTGTTCACTAATGCTCTAGGGTTTAGATCTGGGAAATTACATGACCCTGCTTTGAACACTACTCTTGTCAAATACACATACAAAGACACATTCACATTTGCATACACCTGCACAATTTACTAAGCATTTAGAATGAGAAAGAAAGTGACCTCCATTCCCTGTATTTGTGAGGCTGTTCTGCTTACTAGAAGCACAAAGTAAAAGTGTTTTAATTTGGGATTATAAGAGAAAATCTTTGAGGAAAAGTGAGATAACTCGGAAGAGTCATACCCTGAATTCAATCCTAACAAAACACATAAAGGTGAAGCGAAAATCAATTCCTTGATGTCCAAATAATAAAATAAAATTCACTTTTAAAATTTTGAAACAATTAAACAAGTGGTTCTTAATATTTAAACCACAGAGTTCCAATACTTTTATTTTAAACTCTGGATGCTCATTCTTTAAAAAAAAAAAAAAAAAAAAAAACAGCTTTAATGAGCTATAACTCACATGTCAAAATACCCAATTCATGTATATAATTCAGTGTTGTTTTAAGAGCACAGAATGGGGTAGCTATAACCAAACTCTAATTCTAGAATTTTTTTATCACCTCATTAAGAGTCATTCCTCATTCCCTTTTACCTCTGGTAACCACTAATCTTTCTGTCTCCTTGAATATACCTCCTCTGGACAGTTCCTAAAAATGGTACTGAACAATATGTGGCCTCTTGTGGTTGTCTTCTCTTACTTAGCTGAATATTTTTAAACCCCTAAACTTTTAACAAATCCCCAATTTGGAATGAAATGACTGATTAAGCCATCATTAAAAAAGAAACTGATTACATGTTGTCCTTAGGGTTTTACAAAATGCTTTTTAATTTTTTTCTTTTGAGACAGGGTTTCTCTGTTTAACAGGAATTAAAGATCTAAAACAGAATATGCTTCTTTGAATGAATTCAGGAACCATATTGAAAAACCTATATTTGACATTAATGATTAAGTCATTTAAAATCTAGTAGGTTTGCATGGCCTTCTGCTAAAACTAATTAGACCTCTGTGTTTCTTGAAATTGTATTTTTTATCCTTGGTTCAAAGTTAAAGATAGCAAAGCTCTTATACAGGCTGCAGTTTGTAGAAGGTTCTGGTACAGAAAAGCAATGAACTGCTGACAAGTAAAATTTTGTTACACTGTACATGCTTTCTTTCATTATACCTTGAGGGACTCTGATGTGATTTAACACTCCAGACCTTTGAAATTTTTCTACAGCTTCCATGACAATGTTTCATTACACAGATATCATTTTTCCACAAATAATAAATGTAGTACATTTTTAAAAATCTACTTTCCTTTAATTCAGTGATGTACACATTCAACAGACAGGTGAATTGAGGAGTATTTCCACCATCCATTGTACCAGTTTTCTAAGACACTGAGTCACTGAATAAAATTGTCAAACTATTGTAGTCTTTTCATATTTTATCTGCTAACATCTTATGGACATGCTGATCTACCTGTCAAGTTGAGCAGCAGCTTTTTCAGGAAAGAATACCCAGTTGCTAATATGAATTCAGCAAATCACACAATAACTAAAAGGTCATCTACAATCAACCTTCTGTGTTTCTGGCCTCAATAGCCTCAGAGTCAAATAACCATAGGTTGTAAAAGCTTGAAAAATCTACACATGTAGTGAACATGTACAGCATTTTCAAAATTCTCATTATTTTCTAAATACTAAAGACCCTTTGCATTTGTATTATAATTCATATTACAAGTAATCTAGACGTACTGTAAACTATATGTAAGGATATATGTGCACTATATATATAGTATAATATGCCATTTTGTATATAGGGACTGAGCACTTATAGACTGAAGCATTGACAAGGGTCCTGGGACCAATCCCATATACATATACTGAGAGGTGACTAAAAGAGTCCTTAAACAAATGCTTAATAATAAAAACTAAAATAAAATAAAAGGAAGGGCAAAGGCCAGCACAGTTGAAGGTCAAGGTGACATTATTAGTCATAGTCTTTTAATGAAACTGTCCTTGTACAATAGACAATTTGGTAGGTAATACTGGAAATTATAGATATGCTATTTGGAGTTTCTAGCAACCCTTTCTATAAGCTCTAAAATGAATGGACCTTTTTTCTCACATTTGTTCACTTTAGTGAACATTAAATTTCTTTTTCTAAGCCTTTTCGTGTTTGTAAATGGAGTAAAAGCATTTTCAAGATATTTTGAGAATTATTTATCACACTCTGAAACTAATAGGTTTATAACTATATTCTCTTAATATGGGAGTCAGCCTGTGTTTCAGTATATTTTTCCTAGTAATTTTCTTATTAAATTCATATGTTCCCAAGAGGTTTGGCTATATTGAACTGTCACTTAAGTTTAGTTGGCTGGGATCACAAACAAATGAACACTTCAAGGCACACCTTCATCTCAAAATAGCAAGACCTCTAGGCAGTTTATAAATCTCCATTTCTAAGAAAGAAATGTTTCATTCTTGATTGGTGTAGCTTTCCTAGGGGATTCATATTACAATACAACATCAGGCCATATTTCTCAGGCACAGCATCAGACAGCAGTAAATCAATGATAACTACTGTCAGAATCCTTGGGCACACTGTAGCAAATAGATATTCTATTACAGAAAATGGGAGAGGATGAAAAACCAGTCTGAATTTAAATTTACAGCCAAGAGGCTTAGGATGCAGCTAAATGGTGGAGCCCTGAGTTCAATCTCCAACACCAAAAGACAACAAAGCATTTTATAATAGGAACATTTTTTCATGAGGGCTTATAATTTACTATTTACACCAGTGACTTTTAATCTGTATGCAAATATAAAACACATTTTAATTCTAATTTCAATAAGAATATAGCACCTATAGTATTTCAATAAATAACTACTTTCATCCTATTTTAATTCTAAAATAGAAAATGTACTTCTTATATTAAAATATATTCATATAAAACATATTAGTTTTACCCTCTTAAAATATAGTATGTTGCAGACTGTATTATTATTCTTCTCATAAAACAATAATTAACTTTTAAGATACTAAAATATTTTTGTCTTGACTATTTCAGAGTACCTTATGCATTTTTAAACTTTTTCTATTAGCATACATGAAGATAAGCACATGCATAAAATCAGATGAAGATCCAGGAATTTTCCCACCTTCTCCACACAATTCTTTATGTTTATATAGATATAGCCTATTGAACTATTTTGTGGCTCATGTAGTTATTGGAATAGCTATAATGTTCAATATATTAACAACACAAAATAAGACACATCTATGCTAGTATCAAGATCTGTTCTTGATTTATTTATGTTAAATTGGTATTTTAAAGTATATGTATAAGTGTTGGGATGCAAGTAAATGTTATCATATTATGCGAATTAGGTCAGACTCAGACAAGTAATATTTTTGTCATTTGTGGATCCTATACATTACACATATATGTAAAAACATATATGTAAAAACATATATGTAAAAACATATATTACACATATATGTAAAAACAGTATGTTTATGTAAAATGAAAGTAGAAGGAAAACTTCTAGGGGAATGAAGATGAAAGAGGAAGAGAAGAAAGGGTAGAGGTGGAGAAATGAGAGATAGAACATAGTCAAAGAACACTATGTACCTGTCTAAAAACGTCCTGAAACCTCGTAGCATATCTCATGAATATAGAAGGGCAAAGGATGAATAAAAAAGAAAAAATGACTGATATTTTCCCTTGTTAACTACCAATATGTAGCTATGATGTGCAAAAGTATTTTTAAAACTTTTAAAGGTGTTGGTTGCTGTCAGAATCAAGGTAACTTGATGATATAGACTCTCCCTCTCATCTATTTAGAATAAGGATCTTTAAAGCAGAGATGTTTTTTTATCCAAGTTGATATTTGGAATATCTTGAGACATTTGTAATTATGCTTGGGAATACTATTGGCATTTAATGGCTTAATGCCAGCAATGCTGATAAATATTCTACAATAAAGAAAACCACCACAATACATAATTAAACATCAAATGTAAACAGTTCTGAAGTTAAGCATCCCTGACCTTGAAGAATCTATACTACATACTGAAACATATTAGGGATTAAAGCCCAAAGAGTTCAAGAGATTTGTAGGTAGACATGGAGCTATGCATGTATCAGCAAGGGAGAGGGGTCATGGCCCTATTCAAATAGAGCAAATACAAAACTAGATAAATATATTGGAAGGGAGAAATTATTAATTTGACAATTTTCACAGATGTATAATGTGCCTATTCCCCAGAAGGAAGATGGATATACATGGGAGTCGGTAGCTACCTATCTGATCCTGTATCAATTCTTTACATTTGTCAGAGTAGAACTGACAGCCAATCAACACAACAGCTCTTTTATTGTCAGTATATTAGCCACCACTCAACCTAACAATACTTGATAGTCCCAAGTATTTTGAACAATTCAGTCATATAATAAGCCCAATTTGGATGTTGGCATTTTACCAAAGAGGTTTTGAATTCACACCTACCATGCATTATAAACTATTTTCTTTACCTTTTAAAATGCAATACAAATGAGATAGCACTACTACTAATCATGTCTAAAATCTAAGTGGAGGCCATAACCAAATTTTAAGGGAAAATTCAAAGAAATTGGATCATGGATGCATTGCTAATACGAATGAAGAAACTGTTCTATCAGCTACTGTGGAATACAGTTTGGCAGTTTGCGACAAAACTGTTTGCACTTCACACACAACCTATCAACTGCCCTCCTGGGCATTTGATCCAGAGAAATGACAACTTGTGGTCACACAGAATCTAGTATACAAAAATTCCTAGCAATTTTATTTGTAATATTATCAATTTAGAAGCAACCCAAATGTCTATCAACAAGGTGAATGGTCGAACTGTGAGACATCCCCACTATCAGATATGAGACAGTAACAGAAAGGAAAAGAAAATAATGGATACTTACAATAACTTGGATGAAACTCCAGAGAATCAGGCTGAGGGAAACAAATGTAAACCTCAAAAGAATGCACGCTGCAATCACACTTACATTATATTCTTGGAAGGATAAAGTTATAGAGATGGAGAGCTGGGAAAATATCGTAATGATAAAGTATCTGCTTGGAGTGCACAAGGGTCTAGGTTCAATTCTAAGCATAGCAATAATAAGAGCAGCAGTGGCGGCAGTGGTAGTAGTAATAGAGGCAAACAGACTAGTAACTGCCAAAGGTTTGAGGATCATAATACAGAGAGTTGAATGAAGAGTTCAGGAGATCTTCCCTTAATCTATCTTCATCAAAATTTTATGATATAAGTGCTGTGTTTATTATTCCCAACCTACTAAGGAAGTAGTTGCAATCATACGTGATTAAGTTATTGGATGATTAACACAACACAGTAAGTACATGTCTACATTTCGAAACACGGTGTGATTCCCACTATTACAAGACTAAATAAGCCAGTTCTAGTGACAAGTGCCTGAAATCCAGCACCCAGGAAACCGAGGCAATATTACAATTTTGTAATTGTAAGCCAGCTTTAACTTCATAGCAAGGACCCAGAATGTTAAGTAAAAGAATAAACACACATTGAAAATTTAGAATCATACACGTGTCCTTTAGTTGCTCTAAACATAGAACACATTATCCTTTAAGATGGCTGATACAGGGCTGAAGGGATGTTTTGGTAGGTAAAGCACTTACCATGCACCATAAGGACTGAAATTTGGATTCCCAGACTTCACATACATGCTGAGCAGGTTTGATAACCCACCTATAATCCCAGCACTCAGGAGATATAGCTAGACCAGTTGAATTTGTGGACTATGGGTTCAAGTGAATGACCATACCTTAATATATAATGTAGAGAACAATTGAGAAAACATGCCTGATGTCAACTCGTGACATACATACATGCATACATGCAAATGTACCCATACACACATAAATGCCCACACATATGAAAATGCATACACATACCACACACACACATACCATACACAGGAAAAAATTAAAGAAGGCTGATACAGAACATCTGACATGTGCATGAATATTTAAATCACTTTAATAAATGCTGTATTCTGATACTTAGTATCTGAGAAAAAGGAGAAAATGTATTTAAAGAATTAATATTTTCAAGGTTGGGTAGTTGTGGTGTATATCTTTAATCCCAGAACTCAGGAGGCAGAGATAGGCAGATTTTTGTGAGTTCCTGGCCAGACTGATCTAGAGAGCTAGTTCCAGGATAGCCAGGGCTGTTACACAGAGAAACCTAGTCTCAGAAAAAATGATGGTAATTTAAGTGGAACATTTTACTAATACCTTGGAAAAGTGATTGTAATTCCAACAAACTGAGTACTAGCAAAACAAGCATTTTATAGGCATTAGATCTCTAGCAGTGAGCTTTCAACACTTTGGAGATTATTTGTATTTTATAAGGCTGAGCTTCTTAGCTTGAATAGAGAGTAAAAGAGAAAGCAGAATTGGTTGTTGGTTGTAGTGGGTGACATGAAGGCCTACCGTCTCACATGAATATTTGCTGCAAACTGGTTTGGCTTCCATTCACACAGAATCTTTGCAACCAGCTACATTTTAGGGGGCTCACATTTGGAGAGTCAACAAGATACATTACTCTGGCAAATGATTATAAAGATAAACTCCTAAATGTTTATTAGGAACAATCCTAAGTCAGCATTGGTGACACACACTTGTAAATCTCAACACTGGGGAGTGTAAGACAAGAGAATCAGGAGTGTTATATCAGTGACTCTCTTATTGATTTAACTAAATTAGAGAGCCTAACCACCTTTTCACTCAGAACATGACTTCTTGTGATCTATTAGACAGCTATACCTGACTGGAACACACTGATGAATAGGAGTCTCCTCCATGTATACTATTTTAATGGCAAAAGACTGGAAGCTACCCATGCGACCAAAGTCAAGTAAGTTATGATAGGATCCTGCAATGGTATGGCAGGATATCATAATGCGATGTTATACAGCTATTGAAGAAAAAGTGTGTACTCCTTAGCCTTGTTATGCAAAGAACTTCAGGACATATCATGAAATATGTGTGGGTGTGCAGGATATTACACAGAGATAGTCACCATGTATAATGAGAGAAATACACTTATGTAACTACCTTCAACCATTATAAAACTTTCTGTAGAAATGGATGTCACCATAGTATATATACAGTGTGTATATATATACAGTGTGTATATATATATAAATATATATACACACTGTATATATACAGTATATATACAGTACATATATTATATATTATATATTATATATTATATATTATATATTATATATTATATATTATATATTATATATTATATATTATATATTATATATTATATATTATATATTATATATTATATATATATATATATATATATAATAGAGTTGAAAATATTTATGTACTCATTAGAAGATTAGAAGGTAAAGAAGACCTCTAAAGAAGTTTTTCCCCCTTTGGGATTTCAGTATTTAAATTAACATAAAGATCAGAAATAGAATACAATACTCAGAGCTGACTCTTTCGAACTATGTTCAAAGACCACATCCCCACCATAATCCCTCCCTGAGATAACACAATTAGGACTGAAGTTTATCCCAATTTGCTTACATACTTTTCTTTAAATTTATTCCAAGCTAATCAGCAATTTACCTGGCTAAAATTCACATGGTTTTACTTTGAAGGGGATACGCCCTTGTTTTTTTCTTCATTCAGAGAGAATTTGGAAAGGTGCTAACAACAAAGAGATTTTTAGCATTCAAAACCTTTTAATTAGAAAACACAGGCAAACAGTAGAGTTCTTGTTTGGTTGGTTTTTTGCAGAGGAAGCACAACTTCATATTCTTTTGTGGTGTTGCCTGATTGCATTTGGTATTAAGGAATTTGAAAACATGTGGATCAAAAAAACTGTTCAGGGTCTTTTGGTAGCAAATTATACTTGTAAATCTGATGTAAGTTGATCACTAGAAGAACTCTTACTCTTTGAAGATTAGAATTCATAAATGTATGAAAGAATTAAATGACTCTTTCCTCTAATGATAGAAAGTATTAAATGGCTGGAAAAAAATGTGTTTGAAATCAACCAAGGAAGCAATTCATTTTGAAGTATATTCAGTAGAAATTTTAAATGAGAAAAATATGTCAAGTCAGTTTCTACTGGATGAACAAGCAAAGAAGAAGCATGCAGAGGATAAATTGAGGAATGCTGGGCTGGGAAATGTCTTTTTCTACCTTGTTTTACTTTTTGTTAACTATGGTAGTCAATTATGTCAAGTAGAGCACTCTTGAGCACCATAATTTATTCTGTCTCCACAGAACAAAGCAAGAAAGACACTACAAAGATGAAAAGAAAGTGGATGTTCTATTGAATCCTTCAAGAGGGCAGTGGCTACGAAACAAGCAGAAATGAATGCCTCTGATGATGCATCTTAGATTGTTTTCTTAATATACAAAATCCCCCCTCTCTGGATCCCAGAAGTCTCATTTTTCAAAAGAAAATACAAGTCAATAAGGATTAGTTTGGCTCTTGGAAGGTCAGAAGTTAGTATACAAAACTAATAACATGACCCTGAAATAAACAAAAATGTGAAATTGCTCATCCGAGGGGATGATGTAACTAATACTGACATAATTTCCAAACAGAAAAGCAAAACTAGGTCAAAGCATGATGGCCTAACATAATAAGCATTTTTGCTTCCAGATTTTTATGATGTAGGCTGTGTCTGCAGGCATTATTGTCTTCTGTTATCAATGTTCGAGGCTGTCAGGAATAATTCATGTCTTATCACTCTTTGTTAGTTAAACCAAAACAATGTAGTGTACATTCAAACTATTCCATTCTGACAGCTTACATGTTAGAGAGGAAAAAAATATTCAGAGAATATTTTTCCTTCTGACAGAAGGGTTAGACAGTAAATATTCATTATTTTATAGCCTATTATCATGTTATAGTTTTCTACTTAGAAAATCATGAGCCTCTCAATTAATCATTATGTGTTTTTCGGTTTGGTTTGGTTTTTGTTGTGTTTTTACCTTTTTCACCCAGTCAGACAGAAAAAGCAGTAGCATTAATTTCATTGGAAATTCACTTTAAGCACTGACCACCAAAAAGAATCTCAACTGAATCACAAGCCAAATAGCATCCATTTAAGCTTTTCTTTCCCCATCATGCATGCCCTAAATAAACTCATACTTTTCATCTCCCTTCTATTTGTTCTGCTTTATTTCCCTGAAACGCACAACTGATTAATGGGTGAAAAAATCATCTCATAAACATTTCAACTAAAAAAACATAGTCTACCAGTTGTTAGCATCAGGCATTTTTATATTTAACATCAGAGCAGAGAAGCTATACACAGTAGTGTCACAAACACCAACTAAAAACCATTTGACTACTCATGATTCTTTGTTTGGGATAGTCTCACTCTGTAGGCCAAGTTGTCCTGGAAAGGGCTATATAGCACAGTCAGGTCTTGAACTTGTAGCAACTTTCAGGCCTAATCCTTTTAAGTGACAAGATTACAGTAGTGACTTACAAGCCCACCTTAATTATTGAATCTCCAAAACCTTGTTAATGTTTTGTTGTGTGTGTGTGTGTGTGTGTGTGTGTGTGTGTGTGTGTGTGTTATGGATTTTAACCATACACCCTCATTCTCCTCTCTTATCTCTCTCCCATTCCCACTGATCCTCTTCTTCCCAACTAGTAAAGGAGGCATTTTCTCAAGATAATACATTCTTTTCTGACTATTCACAACCAACAACCCATTCTAATTGTCTCAAATTCTACAGCACATGACATAATACCATGGGCTCTGAAAGCAGCCAAATTAAACCTTATGAAAAAGGCAAGTGGAATGGACACGAGAGAGAACAAAATTGGGAAGCATAGTTTTCAAGTTCTAGGTATAAATGTCTTCCTGGGTGTGACTAAAGTGCTTCTTGAGCTAAATTGTATCACTGGAGCTAGTGCTGGTAGCAGTGATGGTAGTGGTGAGATATGCTCTTAACTCTGTCAGCCAAGTTTCTCTTGAACATACTGTAAATCCCAGGGTGACAACAAGCTTGTAACAATTCTTCTGCCATGACCTCCTAACTGCTGGGTTTACAGATGTGAGCCATTCTGGACCATATGCTAAACTTTCAACCTATAAACCCTGGTATGATGGTACACACCTGCAATCCTGACACTTTCTGGCTAAGGCAAAAGAATAGTGGGCTCTAGGAAAAAACACAGCTATGTAGTTAAATACCTAGAAAACAAAAATTACTGTTTTTTTTTTTTTCAACCTAAAAGACCAAACCTTTAACTAGCAATTTAATTTTTCTTACTTATTTTCTTTAAAAAAAAAATGGAGTCTGCCCATGAACCCAAGGCTTCCCTCACACCCTTGGTCTTTGTATCTCAGCCTCATGACTGCCAAAACTACAAGTATGCACCACTCACCCTAACCTAAGTAGTACTTTCTGTTTGAATCCATAATGCATTTCCTATATACTAGATCTTATATAAATATACAAATTTTTATTACTTCCATCTCTCTATTGCTTTATCAGGTGTCTTGTCTAGTCAATACTAAGTCAGAAAAAGAAAATCTCATTTTGTTCACATTTTTTCTTCTTACTCAAAAAGATAACTTGGAAAATACACTCAACTCTAGCAGTACTCTAAAATTTGACATGTGATAGAATAGAGAGTCTACTAAGTGTACTCTGAAAGTGTGTCAGCGCTGTTGTCTCTATAAATCACCAAATGAATGTGAAATTTTAGTTCCACAAGTTTAATCCCAACTTTCAGACAGTGCATCACACTGAGAAGCAGTAAAACTTTTTTGTCTTGAATGTCACTCTACCGAATGAAAGCACAACCTACCCCCAGTGGAAAACTTTGGCCTTTAAAAAGATGTACTCTAAGGCAGGCATAGTGGCTGGCACACATCTTTAATCCCAGCATGCAGAAGGCAGTGGCAGGTGGATCTCTGTGAATACGGGGCCAGACTGGTCTACATAGTAAATTTTAGGATAGCCAAAGCCATGTAGAGAAACTTTGTCCTCACTCCCATCTCCCTCCAAAAAAAAGAAAGAAACAAAAAAAGAAAAAGAAGGGAAAGGAAGGAAGAAAGAAAAGAAGGAAAGAAAGAAAGAAAGAAAGAAAGAAAGAAAGAAAGAAAGAAAGAAAGAAAGGAAGGAAGGAAGGAAGGAAGGAAGAAAGAAAGGAAGAAAGAAAGGACACAAGAAATGTGGAAATATTCCCTTTGTTGCTAAGTAAACATGACTCACCATTTGCCTGGCAAAATAAACTTAACTATATATTTGGCTATGACCTAAAACCTCAAGTTAGCTTCAGTGAGAACAAGCTTAGCAGATCCTGTCATGGCAATTTAGGCTTTGATCAGTTAGAGGCAATTCTCACACCAGAATTATTTCTACCATCAAGATAAGCTGCTTGTTAGGTTCTGAGTTGGGTCTTTGGCAGAATACAACTGAATGGCTAGAAAACCACGAATACTTTAAGTTCTTGATACTCATCAATTACTCTTTACTATGCCACTGACCACTCAAACAGTCTTTCTTCTACAGAACCGCTCTGATCTTTATATTTCCCATCTTCCTACTAAGATTTACCTCGAATGTTTCCATAAAACACCAGATAACTCTCACTGTGTTTCAGTCCTTGTATTTGGATCTGAGAATTCAAGGATATCATAAATGTGACTCTTTCTCTAAAGTAACTCTTTCTTAAGATATGCAGAGCTATGATTAACTGGAAATAGACTGTCTCAAAGATGAACGTGTGTAAAACAGGGCCAGAGCCATTTCCTCCTGTCTATTCTAATCCAAATAGATACTTCTCTGCATACAAAGAAAGTCTTCATAAACAACCTAAATACACATAGCGTCATTCCTTCATTGTCACTCCCATATGGTTCTCTGGCTGTCATGCATAAAGGTTCTACTGAGTCCAGAAGTTCAGGGAGGATGCTGAGAAAAGACTAGTGAATAGCTCTGAAATATAAGGTAGGCATGCCAGCAATTCCTGTCTGACAGGGTATGACTTGGCCCCTAAATATTGTCTCCTGACAGAGCAGTCATGTGTTTTGTAGCTCCAGGCCCCACTGTTTGAAATTCTTCACTGTTTGAATTCCCCCAAGATTCATTCTAAGGATTAAAAGGGTATAACAGTTTTATCTTATCTATATGAATTCTCTCTCAACATACCAGAAGACCAGTCTCCTAAAGAAATAGAGATGTGGTATGTGTACAGGGATGTGTATATGTGAGATATATATATATAATAATATAATATAATATATTATATATATATAATTTTGAGCATATCAACATTCTTATTTCCAGTTCAACTCCCTCAAGCCCCCACCCAACAAGGTCCCTTCCCAACTTCATATCTTTGTTAAAAAAAGAATTAATCCATAAGCTACTCCCAGTGGCCACACTCCAAAGAAAATTAACTCCCTGCCATAGCAGCCATCAATACACAAATAGTTCCTCAGCTAAGGGTGGGGCCTTGTGAGCACCTTCCTACACACACAGTTGCAAGTTTTTCTGTCATCTTCCTATTTTGAGACAGTCTTTTATTGGCTTGCAGTTCACTAATTCTGCTAGGCTGTGCTCTAGTAGCCCCCTGTTTCCGTCTACTCATTTCTGGAAACACAATGCATTAGTACTCCTAGCATTTTTATGTGGTTTCTGGGTATCAAGCTCCTTTGCTTGTGTTTGCAAAGCAAACATTTTTCTGGCTGAGCCATGTCAACAAACCCTTCAAAAATAGTGTTTCAAAATGTCCATGGGATAATTTCTCACTGGAAAATTTTGTACTTTCAAACAAGAAACTCGAAGAACACACTTATAGAGGAGAAAAAAGTTTGGGTGAGTCTAGATAATATTTGTATAATCGTGCATCTCAAAGGGTTAGAAGAAAGGATTTCAAAATGTTTTTGCCATAAAGAGTTGATAATTTGAAGAGACAGATACCTTTAACTTAATTATACAAGATATAGATGCACTGAAACATCACATGGATCTCATTAGTATGTACAATTTTTATATTTCATGCATCAGTTAAAGATCAAAAAACATGATACACATGAAATGTCAGTGAAACTCATTATGATGCATGCTTACTAAAAAATCAATTAAAAATAGGAATAGAGTACAAAGCATATACTCTCATATGCTAAAAATAAACAAAGTAAATAAAAATATACCTTAATACACAATAAAAATGGAACATAAAGCATTTATAGAGTTGGGACTCTATTAATTTTCTCTGATAAATTAATTTTAAACAAAATAATTCACAAATGCCTATAAGTGAACATGGAGATAAAAATTAACTAAATGTCACAAATACAGATCATTTCTCAGCTCCTTTAAATTCAGGAAAATTTAGGCTATCATTTTTTAAATGGATTTTCATTCTTACAAATAAACATGGGGACAAACAAGCAATCTGCCATTTTTCTCATGTAATAACCAATATTATACAGTTGGTATCAAACATGTATACTAGATTGGAAGTTCTTTGAGGCCAAGAATCCTATCAAATTATGTTGAGAACCCAAAAGCCATCTGAAATACAAAAATCACTCACTGTGTGGATTCTTCTGAATGAACTAAGAAAATGAATTCTGGAAGTGCTCAGTAAATGTTGAATGATAAGAGATGGGGAGCCTTGATATTTTATTTATCATACACAGCTGACTGAACATAGAACTTTTAACAGTCACTTACATGTTACAGTCAGGACCACTTGCTGCTTTTGTCTTTTTAACTCAGAACCTGGTGTTTTTTTATTGTTGTTGTTTTTTGGGGGTTTGTTTCTTTTCTTTCTTTTTTTTTTTTCACAAAACAGAGATATGTTTTCACGATTTTAGTTTTTCATTATCTTCTTTTTAGTAAAGTTCCCTCTAGATATTTGTCTGTGTGGGTACCACAACTTTTTACCTCCTTAATATCACTTACTGGAGGACATTAAAGATCTTAAGGTTATGTCAAAGAATAGCTTCATCTAAGGGAAAAAGAAATCTTTAATTCTGATGAGCATCTCATATTGTGTCCACTAGTTAAAAGAAATGTCTACATCATGCCAGTTAACAAGACCCAATAAAGAACCTAAAACAAAACCAGTAAGATGAGTTTGCTGTCAGATGAAAGGAGCTGATAATGAGCCAAAAATCTCCCTCATAAACTTCCCCATATCTACACAGAGATTAGGTTCCAGTTTGACCTGGATGTGTTACCCTTGCTTTAATCAAAGTGTATTTGATATTCTCTTCCTTGAATGAACTGGTTTTCATAGAAGATTCAGTCACAAGGTTAAATAATTGGTAACTAATTACTCTTAGAAGCAGAGTAATCTCTGGTTCTGCTTGGGTATGCCTGCTGTGGTGTCCAAGACCTGGGCTTTCACTATGGAAACTTCAAGTCTGACCCCTGCAGGTAGATAAGTGAAATACACACTTCCAGCCAGATCCGGTTGTTTCTTTTAGAGCCTGGAGTTCTAAAACTGACTACACTAAAACTGACTAAGCACAACAGAGATACTGACGACATTGACATATGTTGGACATCTCTTTCATTTTACAATTTGCTCTGGGAGCATAGTAAACAGTTGATTAATAAGAATTTAAATTACTTTTAACAAATATTCTGATGTGGTCAGTCATAATATTTTTTTTTATCTAGAGAACTCCAATTGGTTTGAAAGAACTGGGATACTCTAATCCTGTGAACAAAAAAAAAAATCCTGATTTGGCCCATCTTTTCTTAATCAAACAAATTACTCTCTGACCAAATACTCCCCCATCCCCCTCAACAATGCAAGGCCCAGGTTTCCATAACTACCTTGGATGTCTATTTAACCACACAAGGGATCAAAGCCAGGAGACATCCACAAGCACAGTTAGCCTTAAAACTTGCAGGAATGTCTGTGGATAGCATACAACTACCAATTAACAGATTTGCTTGAAGCCTATGCGGTCTATAGCCAGACAAACTCAGAACATGAGTCACACTGAACACTAAGGAAAAACCAAGTCAAAAATTCCTTTGAAAGGACCAACAAATATCTTTTAGTTAACAAGTCCTACAATGATAACATTTCCTGAAAGAGGGGTAGTATAAAAAGAAATAAAATTTTAACATATGCTGAAGATGTCAAACTCTCTAAAGCATATACAAAAATTTAAAACATCTGTTAAAAGGGAATCATTTCTCAGATACAAATTTAAAATTCTAGTTATAGCATCTTCCTATTAAGTGCCATAAAACTGCCTGATCTCAATGTTGGGACAAAGGGGATCAGAAAGGTCTTGTCTTTTATACTTTCCAAGGCTTCACTTTCAAAGGAATGAAGCTATACTGCATACTTGACACACTGTATGCTGGTAACAGAACAAGAAGAAAGGGAACATAGATGGAGAGGTTCCGTTTTCATCTCCAGAATGCCTTTTGAGGGCCTAAGCCTACATAGGTAGTCTTTCTGGCTGGGTGAATTCCAGACTAGCCTCTAACTTGCTGGTCTCATTATTTTTAACCTCTTCTTTTCTTTCTTTCTTTTCTTTCTTTTTTTCTTTTTTTTTTTTTTGTCTTCACTTCACCATTTGTTCAATGAGGATCAAGTTGCCCTTCATTCTCTCTGTGGAGATGTGGTTGAGAATAAATAGATGATGTTTGTAAAAGACTTTCTAATCCTCTGAGGAAAGATTACTACCAAGACTTTCATTATTAAGCCAGATGTCCTTGGGCATTTTAACTCCAATCTAAAGAATGCAAAATGGGCTGATCAAACTGAGTCACAGCTTCCTCGAATCAGCATCTTACTTAATCTTACAGGGAAAAAAAGCCACTTGAAGACCTAGAGACTAAAAGAAAAGTCATCTCAGTTGCTTAGTGTAGTTTTCAAAAGTTATTGGGATGCAAAAAAAAACCAAAATATGTCTGTTAGGGAATTTCGGCTGGAGATTCTATTTTTTTTTTCAACTTGAGAACAAAATATTTGTTCTTAGTCTGTGGTGGGACAATGAATGTGACTTGCTATTTAGGGAGGGTATTTGCAGTTGTGGGAATGCCATAAGCAAACCTATTGTTTTTGGCTGGACTTCTGTAACAGGTGGCCATGCCTTTCCTTTTGCCTGGGAACGTAGCAAATTCCTTCTCAAAGAAGATTCTGAAAAGTTTTTCATTTATGATCAAAGTACAAAGAGAGGTTGGCACACTTTAAAGTTACTTCCTGATGAACTCAAGCCAGGTTTATGCTTCTTTTTTTCTTTTTTCTTTCTTTCTTTCATTTATCCTATAAGAATTTTGACCTGCATTGTTCTTCTGCTGACAACCTGGTAAAAGCCCAAACTTTCTGAATCTTATGGACAAACATGTAGCCTTCTAATTCTGTTGGCAATTTTTTGCTATGGAGAGTTTCTAACTAGTTAGTGGTAGAGATCTTTTCCCACTGTTTGGTGTTTGCACAGCCCTAGGGACAGATCACTTACCAGCAAAAAGATTGTGTTTCATTGCTAAGCTGATGACACATGGGTTGGTTTGATAGCTAACCCTGAAAATACAGCCAAGGGCTGCTGGGCCTAAGATGACAAATTTGTTGTTGGATGTTATTCCTCTGCATGAATGAAGCAGTAAGGACTCTCTCCCTCCCCCACCAAAAGAAACAAGAACAAATCTGGGACTCGCCCATGCAGTAATGCTACCATCTCATGCCTGGTTTCTTACATGAACAATGATCTTCTACTCTTGCATCTCCTCCCCCAGTCCCTCCCTCTTTTCAAGTACCCAGTAGGCAAAAGAACAATGTTATATATGTATCCAGAGATGTGGAATAAAAAGTTGGCCATTCATTAAATAACTAAAGAATTACTACATGCTTACTTGTACACTTAAAACTTCAACACTGGGCTGTTTTCCAACTTCATACAAATGCCACAGTTACACATGGGAAAAATCATCCCAAGCTCTGGACAAGCCTGCTTTAGGCATCAGACAGAGGGAGTGTCACCCCATTCCAGAGGAACTGTGTGGGCACAAAGATTCTAAAAATTGAGTTCACACATCACCAAAGACAAGACAGGTGGTTGCACACAGCGTCAAATAACTTCTTTGTTCATGCTTAGGACCTTTGTAAAAAATAGTATTGTGTACCTCTTCTCTTTCTTGCTCCTATCCAGTAAGCCTTCTTGCCCCCTTTGTCTATCTTATGTGGCTGCTAGAAACGCAAAGAATGAGGTTGGTCTGTAAGATCACAAAACTTAGAGAAAGCCAGCCTCTGCACCACTCTCCAGCTAGTAGATGCAATTTGCTGAAAGCACACAGTCTTTCATATGCTTTTCTGTACTCGCTGCAATTTGCCAAGCATGACTCCATAAAAGCAAGTTAGGGAACAAGAAATTTGAGGGTCTTTGCTCCTGACCTTTCTGGTAAGGGACTCTGCTTTACCTCAAGAAACTGCAGCAGTGGAAGAGAAAGTTGTAAACCCCTAACCACTAATGGAAAGGTTTATTTTCGCCTAAAGTGAACATTCTGGGGTGGGGCACATCCAACCCAACTGGAAGAAAAAAGGGAAGAGATTTTCCGGTGGCAAAACAGATGCTCAATTTCCCACCCGGAGTTATTCAGCTCTGGCAAGAGTAGCTAGCATTCCTCCCCTTTAATCTCTGCCTTTCCCAGTCACTGAAATACGTTTTTAGTCTTGTCTTCCCCTTATGAGTATCAATCTTGTCATTAAAACATTGACGTGAGAATTTTTTACCACAACTGTGATAGAGCTGTAAATTACACTCTCTTCTAGGCTTTCTAATCCAGTCTTTCCTTTTCTCTTCTTTCTCAACGGCAAAGCTATAAACCTCATAAACTTCTACCTAAGTTGATAAGGAATTTTATCCCCATGCCCTAGAGGGACGGAAGAAGCTGCTGGCTCAGAATTCTTTACAGAGATCCACTTAAGTAACCCTCAAATCCCTTCTCCGTTCATTACTTCCAAGACTGTGTTCTTACGTCCAGCAGCAACACAAAACACAACTCCTAAAGTGATAGAACTAGAACGGTTTTTTTTTTAAACGTCTGTAACACCCCCTCCTTCACCCCCCCCATCCCCCCACCTCACCCCACCCCTGTCCCCCGTGCCTGCCTCGGTTGGAAGTGCTGCTTGTTCTATCCGGACTGGTTTCACCTTCTCAGCCTCATACACACACTAAAGTGCTCAGAATGTGAAAGTAAAATAAGAGTCGAGTCACCGTGTACTTCTTTTGTCAGGTTATGCAGTTGTCTTCATTCTAACCTGAAGCATAATAGGGTAGAGGCTAAAGCTTGAGATGAATCCAGCACAATACATTCCAGAGGCCCGCAAACTGGAATTGATTTGCATATTCCACAACCGCTTTGAACCTTTTACAAAGACTGCCTGACAACAACAACCACCCTTAGAAGCAAAAGCAGGCACGGTTAGTAAGGACGAGGCGGTGGGGCGACGGCAGGTGATGTGCTTTCTAAGATAGCCTTAGGAAGAAAACGCAGTCCCCTCCTTCTACCTAGTAAATCTACTGGGACCCTGAATTTGATCACTCCCGCACGCTCTCGGGAGTAACAGGTCGTAGGGGTCCCAAGCTAAATCCCTCCTTCTGTGGCTGGCGCCAGCACAGCTACAATCACAACCCTCAAGCTTACCTGCCTCATGTTTAGAATTCCATGACCCATCCGGCAGGGAGCAAGCTGCTCGGAAGCGCACCCGCAGGCTTCCAAGCGCAGACACCAAAGCCGGCAGAAAAGCCCACAAGACAAAAGCAACTCGGTGGAATCCACAGGCAGCAAAGAGCACGTTTTTCGTCCCCCTCCCTTTTTATTCTTTGATCTGCTTCTATACGCACTCTACCCAAGACAATGTCAAGTTTCTCAACCTTTCCTTTTCCAGCCTATGAAAAGTCGGGCGCAGGCTAGCGAGGACCGCCTGGCTCTTATTTCAAATCAGTTCACAGGGACGTCGTAGGCGGCGGGCTTAGGTCTCTTAGAGCCTCGCCAATCAGGAGCAGGGGGTGGACCTGGGTGCAGGAGAGGCCTGCCTTTACCAGGATTAGGGCAGCTTTCAGGAGTCAAATGACTGGAAGCAGCTGGATGTAGTGTCAGAGCTCCCAAAGTAAAGGATGGGTTCTATTCTTGTCTAACAGACTGCATCTGCTCAAAGCTTAACTAGCTCCGGGCCTTAAATCCTTGCACTTTAAGAGCCCCCTTAAAAGCATTAAAGCATTTTAAAGGTGCAGAATTATTTCAGCAAAAAACTTCAACCCTCAGGACCCAAGATATTTTTTTAAGTGAATCTTGCTCTAACTACCTAATTTTGTAAAAATGGTGAAGGCAAAACCACACTGCTGTAAGTATCACTTTAACTGAAACAAGCAACCAAGATACACAATGTTACCTGCCTCATCTTCAGGTAAACTCTGTATCCAACCTATGAAAAGCAAACGTTAATGGGATTGAGCACACAAACATTTTGAAATACAGGACGTGAAGAAGAATCTTCACCACTGGTGACTGAAAGCACAATTTCAGTTAAAACATTTGCTAATTAATACAATACAATAAATACAGAAATTTGGTTAAGAAAACTTTAAAAAGAAATAAGTGTATCTACCTCTAACTGTGGTTGAGTTTAACAATGTTGAACTGATAAGCTCACTAATAGGACAAGAAAGGTACAACTAGCTGGCTTCTTGGAAAGTTCAAGCCCAAGTTAAGGAAAATGTCCAAAGTTTTCTTTCTGAGCTCCCCATAAAAATGTAACCCATTTCAAACATCCGTGAATAAAATTCTTATGCAGATCTAGTTCTTGGAGTCAAGGAAACTTGTAAACTGAGTAAAGACCACTTTTTTTTTTTTTTTTTTTTTTTTGGTAAAGCCAGTCATATATATTTTTCCCAAACAAGAAACAACAGTGTGAGGATAATCCAATATATATTTTCAGTTTTGCAGTATTAGTAAATAAAAACGGAGAAAATAATGATTTAGTGACTTCAGGAGTGCTGGAGGTGTGGTTCAATATTGTGTGTGCTTGGCTGAGTTCTCTGAGATTTTGGCAGCAGGGCACGGGCACCTGGGAGTCCACAGCCCTGTCTCAGCTCCCCACTGAGAAGTTTTAGAGTCTCCCTAATCGCACCAGCTGCCCTCTATCCATTTATTTGATCTTCAGAGCCATTCACTATGGCCCAGACCCAAGCTTGCTTAGCCTTTTCACATGGTGACACTGCATGTTTTAAATACATTTATAATTTTGTGTTGCACAGTATTCACAGTCATCCTTGGCCACATGCATGCTTAGGGTCATGGGTTGGGTTAAATAAATTTGGGTAGATCAAGGCTTGTAAACTTTGAAATTGCTGGCATTTGCAGACAAATAATTCCTTACCATGGAGCTAGCTGCTCAGTGTGTTGTGAAATATTTAGCAGCATTATGACCTTTGCCCACGAGATGCCCATAATTGATTAATAAGATATAAAGATATCACTGGATGTCTTCTAGGGATCAAAACCAGTGTTTGTTAAAACCAATTCTCAGTTAAACATGTGAGTACTCGGGCCCTGGTCCAAGAGAAACTGATTGGGTAGGTGCCAAAGATGCTGGGGGTCCACATTTTATCCCACTGCCAATGAGCTTTGAGAGAGTCTCTATCTACCAGTGCCCTCGATATATCTGACCTCAGGATGTACTTTATGTTGGGTGACTATGTTTACATACAAAAAGAAAAGGGAGCGATCTGGATCTAGAAAGGAAACAGATCCAAGTATGGAAAGACTTTTTAGGCAAGAAACACCTAACTAATCACTTGTCAGGGTTTGAAATAAAATAAACCTGATGTTTCATCACTTGGAAATTAAGCATTAAAACATTTTACCTTGTTTTCCTTCAATGTTTTTAAACATTTGTTTAGTGTGTGTGCCTCTGGAATGCTGACATTACATATGTATGCCACAGTCCTGGGCTTCAAGTTTAATTACAGCTTACAACTTAATAATTCTATACCTTTAAGAGATAGAAAGAACTGAACAGTTTCTGTGCTGATTAAATACAGCTGATTCTTTATTCTTTTCCAATAAAAATTTTGTTAAGCCATTCATGCTTTGAATTTAGATTTTGTTTGCTTTGTTTTAGATCTGTGTCTTGCTATGCTGTGCTACCTGGCCTCAAACATCTGGGCTCAAAGAATCCCATTGCCCCAGTCTCCTGAGTTCTGTAGCCTAACTGCACTCCATTGCCCCTATTCTCATAGCATTTCTGTTTATTGGCAATTAAAGCCCCATCTTGACTTAAGTAATCTTTCTCTGCACCCCAAAAGTTACTCTCCTACATTTTTACTATGATGTCACAGCATAACTTTAAGAGGAAAGTTACTTAAAAGTTGTTTTGACTTTTACTAAATCCCTTCCCTAGATCCTAAGGTCATTGAGAACCATGTCAATCAGAAGTCCTCAGAGAAAAAGAATAAAAAATGCATATATATTTCCTATATAGAGAATTGTTCAGTCTTGTATGACTGCAGAGACACACAGTCCTGATATCCATAGGCCAAATGGCAGATGCTAACCCTGTAGCACATTGAGGAAGGATTTTGTTTTTCTTAATCCTTTGTATTAAGGATTTTTATTGGCTGTATGGGCTCACTCATATTATCAAGGATAATCTCCTTCAGGTAACATCAACTGAATATAAATCTTAACATCTACAAAATGACTTCAAGTTAAGCTAAGATTAACTGTGTACCATGGTAGCCAAAATGGCAAAGAAGCTCCTATGCAAATATTTATATGTTCCCTATAACAGGAAGCATGGAGTGTGTATGGTCAATTATATAATAAATATCCATTAAATAGTTACAAGTAACAAAAATTAAAACACCCATTAATAGAGTATGTTCTTCTTTATGTACAAGGAAGTGCTTTCATAGATATATTCTTTTAATTTGCAAGTTAGAAGACACATAAATATGAGACTAAGTGACTTCTGAAAATTCCACGACAAGTTATACTATCAATCAAATGTCAGGAGAGAATGTAATTATTTTTACACCAACTCTCAAAAAAATTTTGCATTCCTCATACTCTTTTTGGAAATCAGTCAAAATGTGTTTTAGAAAACTGGGGGAATTAAACAAGAAAAGAGGAAGTCATTGAAACTAAGCAAACAGAAAAATCACTATAACATGAAATAAGAGAAGTCTAGGAGGAAGAGATAGCAGAGAGGATGCATAAAGTAAAAAATGACACTGACAGATTACCTGTGAGGACAAACGGATACTCATGAATGTAAGTAAAATTGAAGCTATTAATAACTCCAAAAAAGCCAAAAGAATGAAAAAGCATAGTCACAGAAAACTCTTTAACTTGACAGTGAACTCTGATACATAGGAGCAGAGACTGTGTATTATTTAATCAAGTATCCATCTTTCCCTCATTGGTTTGTTGTTTTTCTGAGATTAGATATTTCAAGACCTTACTAGTCCAGGCTCATCATGAATTTGCAATCTTCCTGCCTGTCAACATCTAGAGTGTTGGGATCCTACATGGGCACCAAGCCTATCTTTTTCTGGTTTCTTTCTACTCTCTCTCTTACTTCCTCTTGCTCTGTCTATATGCATGCATGCTCATGTATGCATGTACATGCAAAGGCCAGAGGACTACTATGGTGTCTTTTCTGAGGCACCATGCACCTTTTTACATTTTATGAGACACCATTTCTCACTGCTCTGAAACATACCAAGTAGGCTAAGCTGGCTGCCGAGAAGGACCAAGGAATATAATTTTTTTCTCCTTTTGCTCTTCTTTCCCTTTCCTCTTTTTCCTTCATACACTCTTCCTCCCTTCCAGTTTCCCATTCTCCCCTTTCTTCCTTCAGTCATTTCTTCCTTTATTTTCGATACTAGAGGCTGAACACAGGGAAGGAAAAATTATTTTTTTTGCTTGGATACAGAATAAAGAGATAATGTCTAAAATTCATAAGTCAATAAATGGCAACAAAACAATATTATGTACAATGTGGAAGTGTGTAGCAAATGAAACATTTCCCAGTAGAAAATGAATTCCTCACAGCGGAATGGGGAAGGGCACGGATTCTGTTTTTCATTATATACACCTGCACAAAACCATGTATTATTTTCATAAAAATTAAATCAGTTGATAAAAGAACACTGGATAGTTATTAAATCAGTTTCTTGTCCTTGAATTCATGTTTTTTAAACTGATAATGTTTCACAATTATCTGGCCAATGGTTTCAGCCTAGTGACTTTCTATCAACCCCCAATATAATGCCACCACCTCATGTTTAGATGAGCTGATTGGCACTTTCTGTTTCTCCTACTACAGCTTTAATTTGTGCAAGATTTATGATTAATTCACTATGTGCAACCAGAGATCCATACATTAGCTCTAATCCAGACTGTTTTAGACATCCCTTTTGTACTGCTCTCTAGGAGTGAAGGTTCTACAATCCAAATACCTTAGTAATTAGTTAGGCTAATCAACCCACCTTTTTATTTTACACATAATCGGCATCATTTTTTATTTAAATCCTGTATTTTTGTTGTAGGTTTAAGTGTGGTTAGCAATAGCTGGTTAATCTTGTCCATATTATATCCATTAGACTTATCCTTATTTTTTTCTCACTTACTTTATATTTGAAGAAGACTAGCCCCTAAAACCTTTATATGTTTTGGTGTTTGAATAAGGATGGTCCCCACATGTTCCTATATTTAGATGCTTAGGGAGTGACACTGTTTGAAAGCATAGGAGGTATGGCCTTGTTGGGCTAAGTGTGGAGTAGGTGTGGTCTTGTTGGAGGAAGTGTATAATTGGAGGTGGCCTTTGAGGTTTTAAAGGCCCAAGCCAAGCCCACTGTGTCTGGCTTCCTGAAACCCGTGGATCCAGGTGCAAAATTCTCAGCCCCTTTTCTAGCACCATGTCTCCCTGTATCCTGCCATTCTCCCTGCCATAAAGACAATGGAGTCCAACCTATGAAACTATAAGCAAGTCCCAATTAAATACTTTTCTTCAGAAGAGTTGCCCTGGTAATGGTGTCTCTTCACAGCACTAACCCATGGACTAAAACTGCCTAATCTTGTGTGTGTGTATTTAATAATCAATGATTATTTTAAAAATTCACTTTAAGCAAGGCATCGTAGTGCATACCTTTAAGCCCAGTACTTGGGAAGCAGAGACAGAAGAATCTCTATGAATCTAAGATCCACTTGGACTACAAAGCAAGTTCCAGGCCAGCCAGAGTTACATAGACCCTGTCTCAAATAAAATAACTTTTATGCATCACATCTCTTCTTTCTGTCTATGTTAGAATTAAGCAAATCAGCATGCTTTATTTTTAATCATGTGGACATAAGAATCTGCACATAAATTTTTACTGAAAAGAAGCTTTGAGCAGGATTTTTGCACTCCTTAAGAGAACTGAGTGCTTATATTTAAATTGCTACTTCTCAGATGTACAGAAAGATTGTCAGAGTGACAGTGTTGTAAAAAATTGGCAAATATTCTCTCCCGTTTCACTCAAAGTGTGAATGCTTAGATTTAAAATGAAGATAAAGATATAACATGACTATGAATAAGGATTTACACATCTCTTCCCTTTGTTAGAAACATCAGGTTCCTTGTCATTCTCATTCAATAGCCAAGGAAATAATATTTGCTCTCATTTATTTGTAATTGGATATCTTTTGCTCTGTTGGGAAGCACTTGTGAAAATCCGCACATACTGTGATAAGCTTTCCTGTATTGCACCTCTGGTGCAAGATAAACATACTAAGTTGTTTCATTGGAAGAATTACAATGTGATTCACAGAGATATTCTCAAATACCTGAGAAACTATATCAAATGAAGCTAAACTTATTCTTTTTTTTAAAGCATGAATTTAATTGTATAAATAGTGATGCTACTTGAAGTTACTTTAACATGAATGACTTAACTAACATCATACATGGGATAAAATAACTTTCTTTATATTTGTACCATTATCCAAGGTGAATCAAAATTCCTACTGATAGTTCTTCTAAACTATATTTGTGAGAGAGAGATAATTTTGTTATGTTCACCTTAAGAAACCAACCAATTGGCACATAAATAAATTCATCTTCAACATGAAAATATTAATGTAGCCCAGTTAATAAATTTCAAAATGACCTGATTTAACACATACTAACAGGTCTGGTGAAATTAAAGTGTGGCTATCAACACCAGAGAGAAGTGCTACTTGGTAAAAGAAAAACCCCAGGAGATATTTATTCTGAATTCAAATGCAAGCTATGAATGAAAGGGATTTATTATCTATCATCGATCAATTATGCACCATGTGCACAAAAAGATGCAAAGGTGTTCAGCTGGTTCTTGGGACACTGGTTTTTAGAGCCTGTGGTCATTCTAGCAATGGTACTGCCACCCCAGAGCAGAAGCTTTATCTTTTAACAATGAGGAATTAAATCACAAAGCACCCATGACTGGTTCCCAATCCATCACCCTATATCTTGTATTAGGGTGATAGGATTTAGCACATAGGTTCTGACATGGTTCTGAAATTTCCAACCTCAATCTATCTGCAGAAGTCTTTACACTGTCAAAATAAGCCAGGAGTTTGCCATTTTACTTTGAAAACAAATTGAAACACTTTAATAATTTTTATTTAGTTTAAATGTCTCACCAAATGTGGGCTGTGATCATCCAGTTCTTATTAAGTGAGAAAAAAATAATTCATGCACCTATTGAAAGGGAAAAGATGTCTTTCTTGTGCTAGTCAAGATAGGATGCAAATTTTAGGGGCTATGTTTTGAGAAATGTGAATGAACTTTTTTTTATTATTCAGAATTTCTAAATGGCATCCCCAATAGAAAATAGCTTTGTGATCAATTTTCACAGCTAAAAATGCAGCTTTGGAGATTTGTCGTTACTCATCATTAATTGGTTCACAAGTGGTTTAGCCATCGATTTCATTAGCAGCATATAAATACTTGCAGGTCTGTATTAAGAGATTTGCATTGCTCACAGGACATCCAATGGTCTCTAACATGGAAACAAATCCCTCCTATAAGGAAACTTGTCTGGGCATGGTGGCTTATGCCTGTAACCTCAGCACTTTTATAGGTAAGGCCATGAGTTTCAGGCCTGCCTGACATAGAGTGGGACCCCATCTCATAAAATACAAAGAGGAAATGGAATAAGATTTTTTAAAGGAGGAGGAAGAGGAAGAAGAGGAAGAAGACATTTGGAAACTTGGGAGTGTGGTCTCAATATCTGAGGGACAGAAGCAGGAGGATCATGAATTCTAGTTGAGCCTGGGATACATAAGGAGACATGTCAAAATGGGGAGGGCAAAAAGATCTGTGGAAACTCTCCTGTCTTAAGCTCATGATAACAAAATGCAACAATAAATCTTTTCTTACATAAGAATAAACAGTTCTAGGGGCTGGAGAGATGGCTCAGTGGTTAAGAGCACTGACTGCTCTTCCAGAGATCCTGAGTTCAATTCCCAGCAACTACATGGTAGCTCACAACCATCTGTAATGGGATCTGATGCCCTCTTCTGGTGTGTCTGAAGACAGCTACAGTGTACTCATACACATAAAATAAATAAATCTTAAAAGAAAGAATGAACAATTCTTCATTCTATAAGTATTATTGAGCATTTCCCACATGCCAGACATTGTTTTAGGCACTAGTAATGGAGAGAGATACCAATAAGTACAAACTGCCTTCATAGATAGGAGATAGAAAAGAATAAAATCAATAAATAGAATGAAATTTGTCTCATAGTGACAGGGGTGATATAAGTGAGAAAGCAAGTACTAGTCTGATGAGTAAGATATTTTTAAGGGAACATCTCAACAGAGCCTGAAGGAAACAAGGAAACAAGACTTCCAACTCTGTAACAAGTTAGCCGGGAGGAGCAGAGTTTACTAGCTTAGGACAAACAAAAAAATTTAAAGAAACTGCCCTGGCTGAAAGAGAACAAATAAAGGTGGCAGCTGCAGATGCTGAGATCTTAAGAATGAATGACTATTGTGTGCCTGTGTGCTTGCATGTGTGTGTGTGTGTGGGGGGGTGTTGTTTGACATCCAGTAAATTTTGTAATCACCAGAAGACCTGGGATTCCTGGTGTGGTAAAACTGGGTGACACAAATGATTTAGAGCTGAGGAATAATATCTAATTGGCAGTTATACCTAAGTGGCACTTCTGGCAGAAAGCAGTTGTCAAGGTGAGAAAAGGCTGGGAAGGGGTAGGTGATGGTAGGGAAGTCACTAGTTGTGTTGCTGTACAACTGTAATCTTAACACTTGGAGCATGGAGCCAGGATGATCACAAATTCCAGACTAGTCTGGTGTTAAATAAATAAAAAGTAGGGTTGGGGGAGGCAACATGTGAGTGAGGAAGGGACAGAGGGAGGGGTAGAGGAAGGAAAGAACAGAGAGAGGGAGAGGAGAATGAGACAGGACTGGGACTGGAGGTCAGGTGACTTGTGGGTTTTTGATGGTAGTATAATTTAGAAATAACTTGGACAAAGCTCATAAAGAAAGAGAGGGCCAGGGTAACTTCCATGATTCTTGATTGAAACAGCTACAGCTGGAATGCTGGGATTGGCATTTACTGAGATGAGGCTAAATGCAGAAAGCCATTGGCAGGAGAAGCCACCATCTTGCATCAGGATCTTGTTAGTAGGGAATCTGAAACTATGGTGTAATCATCTACATAAAAATGAGGGCCAAGAGATAAGTGGATAAGCTGCAAAAGGTTGTACTACCTATGGCATGGTGGGTAGAAAGTGACCACAAGTATTTGATTTTTTGTTCCCAGGGAAATACAGCACTGCAGTTAATAGCGTTGATTCTGGAAAAAGCCTTAGTCCAAGAGTCAATCCTGTTTCTCTTCATGGCTGATGTGATGAAGCCTTTTCTGTGAAAATCATAACAAAGAACCCATCATTAGAAAGTTTCTTTTAAACCCTCTCAAGAGTGAGAAATTCTACAAGGATGCAGCTGAAACTGTCAGTGATGACATTTAAGACAGCAACGCATTTATAGACTTCCAGATATGGAACAGGAAACAGTTGTTCGTATACATTCCTGAGGAACTCTAGGGCCACCCATAATGCCTGAAGTTAACTTTTCTCCCTTCCAAGTCCTTCAGCCCAAAGTGTTTCCATTTGAGCTTCTCCTGAGCCTCTGCTCTTCCACATTTCTCCTCACTGTTGCATTGTCTGGCCTATGAGCTTCCAAACATAGCTTTCATTGTATTCAGGATATGTTTCTAGATTTGTTATTGTTGTTGTTGTTGTTTTGTTAATCGGTGCTATATAAAAGAAAACCTGACCCCGAAAGACTCTAATAAATCCAGGTTATGATCAGTATTTAATCCTCATCTATATTTCAAAATGTACATAGGCTACAGCACACCTATTTTTTTCCTGTGTGTCTTGAGCAAGTGACTTAATAAATCTTTCTGCTCAAGCTTGACACTCTCCACTGATATGGCTAAGAATGATGCATAGAAACCTTATAAATATACATGCATTTCTTCAAATATTTTATCTTTGCCCCCAAATTTAAGCCTTTCTTTCCTTTTTAAAATGTGTATCAAGGTCCCTCAAATCTAACCGTTCCTATGCGTTTCATTAGTTTTTCGTTGAAATGTTGTGAACACAAATGTTAATAAAATTGTGCACCTTTCCTCCCAGTATTCTGTTGGTTTAATTTACAGGATTTCTCTTAGTGATACCTAAGAATATAGAAAAAATACTCTCTGCAACCCTTGCTATTTAGTGAGAAGGTGAAAGGGGCATGTTCCTAAGGTGCTCTTTCTCTTATCTCAATTCGCCAACTATACACAAAATTCATTTCCTGATTTTTGCTTGTAGCACATGTCATATGACATAGCCATTAAAAAAACTACTTTATCAGAGACAGCCTTGTGGAAAGCAGGATGTTCTTCTTTTAGATGACCTCACAACAAAAGGACTGTGCAATATGACATGATAATGTGCCCTCTCTGGTTAGCCCCCTCCCTTCTAAGTCCTTCATGAAATGGCCATTAATGACTCAATTACAGCAATAAATGAAGGTTCTTTGTAAGACGGTAGGCATTATGTGGGGATAAAGAAAGGATGGTCAACATTCTAAATATCTGAAACCTAAGGTTATTCAAGTATATCATGCACTTTGACCATACACCATTAATGTATGAAATATAAATTATATATATTGTATGTATACTAATATATTCTATATAATAAAAGGAATATGGTCAAAGTGTATGATATACCATATATATATATATATATATATATATATATATATATATATTCCATATACTGGGTATGGTTACATATGTCTATAATTCCAGAACTTTTGAGGTTATGGAAAAAGACAAAGGGTTAAGACTTTGAGAATGTGAACAGGATCCTGTTGTGATAAAATAAAGAAGACAGAGCACCATGTGTAAAAACATACTTATAATAAAGAAGATGTGAAAACATCTTACTAGAAATGAGCATATAAGCTGTACAAGTTTCATAACAGCCTCTGCTCTGAAATCATGCTCCTAGTTGCATTTAGGTCCAAGTAATATCACAGATAGTTAATGAATTTGCTTTCATCTCTGGATGAATATTCTTTTGGATCCTATGCCCTTAACAAAAGTGTTGCTATGGATACAATTTTTTCTTTAACTGAGAGGTGGTACAATCTAGTAAAGTATACATGATCTGAAGGTTATATTAATTTAACCACCTGTCTTTAAAATTAACAATTTTATCTTAATATAATTGCTTTGTGCATTTGACCCATAAAATGCAGACACAGGTAGAAACTATGTGGGAGATCCTTAAGGAAAAAAAGCAAGTGAAACAATCTTCATATGACTTGCCTAACTGCAGTTCAATCAGTGCATGTTATCCTTGCCTGGAATTTGTCTGTTCTTGGCATGTTTAATAATGAGTCATGCAATGCTTTTGGAAAGCAATAGGGACACCTCCTAGGGCTCAGGGCCAAGTTGTGAATTTCTGTGCCTAAGTCCCCTGTCTTTGTTCAGATAGGTCACTAATACATCCTCCCACAAAGCTGACCTAATGCTACTTCAGTGGGTCTATTTTTCTTCTGTGGCTCAGTTTGCGTGTAGTATTTAGGAAGTCGACTGTCAGGCATGCAAATTGAGAGAAAAATATGCCACATTAAATCATGATGGTTTAATAAGGTGTTACTCATGGGCAAACTTTCTCCCGTAGGGAAAAGTTGAAAAGTATAACCTGCCTGGGAGAAGGGATCCAGCACTTTCACTGGAATTGTACTTCTGCCAGTACTTAGTGAAACATGTTCCAAGTGACACAGTATGGCTAGAGTTTTCTATTTAAGAATATAAGACACTATGTATCCCTTTATTTATGCATATTGTGGATGTTGACTATTATAACTGTATAATGATGTAATCTTAAAGCACAAATATCAATTTCAAAACTTTTAGTTATAGTCCTGTAGATATAATGATACCAAACATTTAAAAATGTTTCATGGTTTCTCAAGAACTTCTTTCTTCTTTTTTTATTGGATATTTTATTTATTTACAATACAGATGTCATCCCCTTTCCCCATTTCCTCTCCCTAGAACCCACTATCCTATCCCCTCTCCTCCTTTACGCTTTTATATCATTTATCAAGAACTTCTTCTTCTTCTTCTTCTTCTTCTTCTTCTTCTTCTTCTTCTTCTTCTTCTTCTTCTTCTTCTTCTTCTTCTTCCTTCTTCTTCTTCTTCTTCTTCTTCTTCTTCTTCTTCTTCTTCTTCTTCTTCTTTTTTTTTTTTTTGGTTTTTTGAGACAGGGTTTCTCTGTGTAGTCCTGGCTGTCCTGGAACTCACTCTGTAGACCAGGCTGGCCTCGAACACAGAAATCCACCTGCCTCTGCCTCTCAAGTGCTGGGATTAAAGGTATGCACCACCACCGCCAGGCAAGAACTTCTTTACAAATACATTATTAAAAATGTGAGGTTTTTAAATGTAAGTTCGAATTAATAGAAAAATTTCTCCCAGTTCAGTTGAATAAACATATATATATATATATATATATATATATATATATATATATATATTTGATTTGACATAATATTTGGGGAAAATAAACAAGAAGAAATTGCAATAATGAGATTCCTCAAGTAATCTGTACAGTTTGTTGCAAAAGGAAGAATTAGAGAAGGAGGGGAGAGGTGGTGGTAGACGAGGAGAGGAGAGAGAGGAGGAGGAAGGAAGCAAAAAGAAAAAGGAAATAAAACACTCATTAATGTAGAATTTGCATTGGCTTCCAAACTTTCTCCCCTCCTCCTCTCTGTCTCTGTCTCTGTCTCTGTCCCTCCCTCCCTCCCTCCTTCCCTCCCTCCCTCCCTTCTCTTTCTGTGTATGTGTGTGTATGTCTCTCTGTGTGTGTCTGTCTCTGTCTCCATCCCCCTCTCTCCCTCCATTCCTCCCCCCGCCCACCTCTCTTTCCCTTGCATTTGGAAATAGGGTTTCTTGTGGCTGAAATTCACAATCTATTTCAGGGTAATCATGAACTTCTGATCCTCCCCTATCTATTTTTCCAGGACTCGGATTACAGCTACGAGCCAACATAACCCAGGTTTATGTAATGCTGAAGATCAAAACGAGGGCTTCATACATGATGGGCATTAGGCAAACACTGGACAAAGTGAGCCACATCTCTAGCTCTGGCCTCTACTTCTTGACCCAGTGAATTTTCTAACTGTGGGACCCTGAAATTTCTAGCACGTGTACCAAAACAATGAAAACAGTCTTTTTAGATGCTGTCTTACTCAGTGTTCTATTGTTGCGAAGAGATAAGATGACCACAGCAACTTTAAAAGGAGCTTGTTTACAGTTTCAGAGGTTTATTTAATCATCATGGTGGGGAACATGGAGGTCGAAGGCAGACATGATGCTGGAGAAGCTACTGAGCGTTCTACCAGGCAGCAGGAAGACAGAGCCATATGGAATAAAGGGTTTTGGTTTTCTTTCTTTCTTTCTTTCCTTTCTTTCTTTCTTTCTTTCTTTCTTTCTTTCTTTCATTTTTTAAAAAATAACAACAGCAAAAGAACCCTTCAGAAGTGTGTTTTGTGTGTGAACGTGTGTGTGTGTGTGTGTTTTGTTTCTGTTGTTTTGCACTAACATGCAGAAGACAATAATGAACAATTAGCCAGTGCCAGTAGGAAAGCACCCCTCTTTCTACTCCAACTAATTCTTTTATTTAAAAGAAATTGAACAAGATTGAGAGCTTAAAAATAGAGAGGAAGGCAAAACACCGATCAATTGTTTTTTTTTCTTTCAGCAGTTCCTCTTTAACTATAATTAATCATCCATTCCAAACAGCAGACCACCAGGGAACTGTATTGAACAGGGAAAAGTCAAAGCAACAGAAAGGAAATCAGTCTGTACAAGCTTCACCAGTGGAATTTGGACCCAGAGTGAAAAGAAGATGACAGCGTCAGAGCAGCCTCTGGTGGCTGAATGTCAAAAGCTCAAGAAGTCAGATCTCTTGATCTCCATGTTTCACAGACATTAGATGTTGCCAAAATGAAAGTTACTACTCATAAGACTTCAGAGAAGCAGCCCAGACTTGCTTTCGTTGGGATGAAAATGAATTCATCAGTCTCAAGGCCAATTGCAGATGGACTGGGGATTAGATGCTAAGAAACTGGACCACTGTTGCCATGGGTTACATTTTGCTTATTCCTCATTGGTGAAATGTACAAAATATAAAATTGTCTCCAACTCTCCAAATATTTCAAATAGATGGTCAACTAGTAGAGACTGACACCTGGAATTTTCATTTTTAAGCTCTGAGAACATTTAAGCAATCTAAATATTTTAAACCCTTGATAGGCCACGTTCAGAGGTCTGTCCGTTAGCAGGACTTAGATGCATTTTTTTGTTGTTGTTGTTACAACTCTCCCAGCTGGAGATAGAGCTGTTTAAGATAGAGAACCACACATTCTTACTGATAGTATTTCCACTGAGACATTTTGTCTATGATGTTCAGAATTTTATCAACTGTGGTGTTCAAAAGAGTGCTCCAATCTTCTGCCCTGTTTCTGATGACATTTATACACATAAGGCTAGAATGCTTAGTTCAAAACCAGATATTCTACATCTTTAGAGAAGACTCAGTTTCAGACTGCAGGAAGGTAAGTTTTTGAACACATAAATACATGTTTTAAAACTGACTTCAATAGATTTCAACTGAATTTAGTTTTAGTAATAAACCATCTCAGGGCTATCAGAACTGATGAAATTCTGATAGGGCCACGTCAATTGGATCAACGAGTCTTCGTAGTCTCTTGGTAGTTCAGTGTTGAATTATTGCTCATTCAGAAAGAAGTATCCTAGTTCAGAGAAATGTTAATGTTTGGCTGACCTGGGCTCCTATTTAATGTCAGGAAAAGAAACAATAGTTACTTGGAAGCACAAGGAATCAAGAGTAATGTACCAGCAGCACTATGCTTCAGTTTTGGCAAATGGGTAGGTCATGGGAATTGTTCACATCGCAGAACAATGACATCTGAGAACTTCTGATACTCCCCACACTGCTCTTTATAAATCATAGGATTCCTCCCAAATCAAAAAGAAATTCCTTTTTGAAAAATAAAAAATGGAAAGAATAATCTAGGCGACTAAAATTCAGGGATCAGGGAAAAGATAGAGAGGGTTCTCTTGTACAAAATATCCTTATTGTTTGTTCTGCACTGGGAACCTATCTATGCATCTTACTGCTAGCTCATTAAAATGTTTCTGGATAGGGCGGCTGACTTACGTAGTCCCAATACTTGGGAGGCTGAGGCAAGAAGTTTGCCATTCATTTGAGTTCAGTGTGGGCTGCAAAGTGAGGCTCTGTGTCAACTCCCTCCTGAATAAATAGTGCCCTTTAAGTGCACTGAGAAAGGAATGTTGACAAAATGAACCTGTTTCTAAGAAAAATTCCAGAAATGTGATACTTAAATTTCAAAAGACCATCCTTTCTCTTTTTATTTAATCATTTCCCTATTTTCCCCTACATGAGAAAAGTGGGGGCAAGGGAAGCACCAGTAGCAACATAAAACCCTACATAGAGTAGCCTTCAGTGTGGCCACAAAGGCCCATTAAACTTGATCCGTTCTTTAGCATTCCTCCATTATTACCTCAAATATTTGTAGAGAAAGAACAGGCTCTGAAGTTTCCATGATGACAGTTACTCAGCCCAACTCCCAAGCACGACACAAAACTGTCACTTTTAAACTGAGAAAGTGAAAGAACCCCAGATGATGAGAATCCAAGCAAGGCATCAAAAGCCCCATTTCATTTAAGCTTCTCTTGGCTTCTTTTCACAGTCATTCCTTTCATTATAAATCTTGTTTTCTCATGCATTCGCTTCTTATCATTACTACTACACAAGCCTGAAATGTCTCTGGTTCTGCCCAGACTCTGTGGGTACAACAGCATAGAACCTTAGTTTCATGATTTGGTACCACACCAAGGGTATATCCTTGACAGAGGCAGCACAATGGCCCGAAGTTCCAACATAAGAAGGAATCAATCAGAATGTCTGGCTTCCATTCTCTTTACCACCAAAAAACAACCTTTGTGATCTGGGATAACCCACTGAACTCACCAATGCAGTATTTGGACTTTACTCTGATAAACCATTAAACCCTGGCGACTGGGTTTTTGAGCACCCAGTGCTGTCTAAGGACCACATCAAAGACTTTTTCTGCTAGCCACTGCCAGAGTGACCATTTTCTACTTGGGTTTCAACACATTTCCTTTGGTTCAACTTGAATGCTTTGCCTCTCTCTATGTATACATGGACTTCTCCATTTCAGGCTTTTCAGGTAGAAATAGAAATCTCATCCTTAGGCAGTCCTGGATTCACAACCCCAAAACATATGGAGTTGATTCTCATGGAGCCATTACTGTCAAGGAATGGGACCTTGTTATCTCTCACAACAAGGAAATTTAGAGACTCATTTTTCTAAGTTCACCGGAACATTCCCTGAGATGAACCTTAGCTACTGGGGGGTGGGGTAGGGCATGCAACTTGATATTGCTCTTTACCTGCCTTTGCAGTTGTGTTTGATTTAATACTCAAGCCTCAACCATAAGATTGCTCCTCCCTAAGACAACTTTGCCTGCAATATTCCTCCAAGAAAGTTTGGCTTCAGGATCTGCTAGGGAGAATACGTGCATGTCAAGCTAAGACAAGCTTCTATTCTATATCAGACAGTCTCATCCTTTCTTGCTCCAAATTATGATGGTTCTACAATTGTTTGCTGGCAGAGTTCAAATCTGCTCAGTGGTCCTTGTAATAAGAACAAGCTGGGATGGGCTGAGTGGTCAGGATCATAGAAAATTACTTCCAGCTTTTTGACTAACTTCAAGAGACCAGTGTGTATAAGGGTCTGATAGAGTCCTAGGGAATATTTAACTACATAACACAACATGCTAATAGAAATGGAAAGAAAATTTAACAGAGAGTAATTTAAAAAGATATACTTAGAAAATGTACAAACTCCTTTTTCCCCATTTCCGGAAATTGAGGAAAAATTTAGGGGGAATGTATTTTAACCCAGTTTCTACTCAAAACAGAAGTTTCAAAGTTCAGGAGAAAATTTTTAGAGAAGTGCATATTTGTAAGTTGCCAAAAAAAAAGTGTTTCATTCTTTCTTCTAAAAAAGTTATGGGAGGGGAAAAGTATTTTTTTTGTCAATTAAATTTGGTAAATAAGTGAAGATTTCTTAACAAATGGCAACATCTTCACAAAACTTTAAAACAGTGGTTCTCTACCTGTGGGTCATATATATCAGATATCCTGCATATCTGATATTTACATTATGATTCATAACAGCAGCAAAATTACAGTTATGAAGTAACAACAAAATAATTTTAAGGTTCTGGGGAGGGGTCAATGCAACATGAGGAACTATATTAAAGGGTTGCAACATTAGGAAGGTGGAGAACCACTGCTCTAAAATAACATATATTGTAATTATTTGAAAAAAACTGTTTGGAACATAGCCTATAACTCATTTATTTATTCATAGAGGTATTTGTTTGTTTATTGATTGAGACAAGGCTTCAGGTAGCCCAGCCTGGTTTCAAACTTTGTACATAGCTTGAAATGAGCCTTTTGGCTTCTGTGTGCCAGGATTACAGGGCTGTGCCACCACACATAGCTCACAATAATGTGAAGGTATCTCAAATTTCATCAGTTAAACAAGAAAACAGCATCGTTTTTAATTTTCAATTTTGTGAATTTGTCAGCCACAAAGCCAGGTAGGCAACTTGGGGGACAAGTTCCTATATTAATGCAACATCAAAGTAACCTTTCATTTTCTGTGTATGTGTAGAAAAGGGTGGATATGCCTAGAAGTATTTCTGCCTGCCATCTTTCCCATCGAAAATGAGCACTTCCAAAAACAGTTCTTGTCTTCCACATACATTTAGTACTTTGATTTTAAGTGACATACACTACAAATTGTGTGGGATTTCTTCCCTTCTCTAACTATGATTCAAACTGAACATACTTGGGAATATATTCCTTAATTGCAGGGCTCAGGAATGTAGCCACCTACAAAATTCTTTCCTACGTGAATGTTTACTGTGTCCTCAATAAAATCTATTCTTCCTTTGTTCAGGAATGACATCACATTATTTCTCATGCTCTCCTTACCTGTTGCAGGTAAGAATGTTTCTCCAGTCTTTTACTTTTTAACTATACTTGTCTTGGCTTTACCTCCACTGATATGAAAACCCACTATATTTGGTTAACAATAACTTGAATAACTTTTTAATTGGAAGAGAGAATAATACATCAATACTTGAGATGACTTCACTCACTATGCCTCTGACATGGTGTTATTGGGTAAGATATACATATGACCTAATGTTTATATGGTGAATTAAGGTTTCTCTGACATTTTCCTAGGTTACCCACACACTTTAGTAGAAAGGGTAATCCTTCAGAAGTAGGTATACAACAGTAACTCTCATTTAAATGTTGGCAAATGTTCATCTACTAATCTGTGTCTTCTAGTTCCACATATTTTTATTTACCATCCCCATATCTAGATTTTTGCATTTATATCTGTTTGTCTAGTATATCATTCTATAAAGTTTGTGGTATTTTCCCAGTATTACTCCTAAGAAATAAAATTTATGTGTGTATGTATGTACATATGCATGTATCTACACATTTAGGATGTATATATCACATTGTGTTAGGCACCATTCAAAACTCAATAAGATGCCCTTTTCCTCAAAGAGCCTTCAATTTCTATAATAAAAATTATACAAAGGGTCTGGAAAGATGGCTCAGTGTATAAGAGCACTTAGTATACAAACATAAGGGCCTGAGTTCCAAGTCTCAGCATCCAGGAGAAATCTGCAAGTGCACATAACTCCAGCATGGAGCAGGAGGTGGGGGGCAGACAGATCTTGCAACCTCACTGGCCAGACAGCTTAGCAGAAGCAGTGAGCTTCAGGTCAGGAAGAATCTGTCTCAAAAGACAAAGTGGAATGTGATAAAGGAAGATCCCTAACATTTTCCTATGGCATTAGCATGTGCATGCCCGGGCCCCCATGTGAGTGTACAAATACACACAACCAAGTAAGAAATATCTACCATCATATTCTATTCAATAGTCAAATGACTACACGTAATGGCATGTAGGTTCACATTGAAATGGCTCTCTCACACACAAAAAGAATCACTTTCAGTTTTATCTCTGCATTTATCAGCTACATAAACTAATAAAAATCAATTAACTAGTTTGAGACTCAGTTTACACATTTGTAAAGTTAGAGGGTTGAGGAAGATCATTTTTAAAGCATTTTAAAATTCTTTCTTGATTCAAATAGATGTTCTCTAAACTATCTTATGGTACAGTATAACTAGGGAGTGGAGCTTGTCAAAGTCATTAACACTTCTATGTTATTAGTGAGTGACTAATTTGGGAACTGTTGACTTTACCAACAATTAGTTAAAGGACTGGCATGGGAATTAATTTTGACCAATGAGACAAAAAGAAAAACCTATTAGTAGGTTTCTAGGAGAAGTTTTGAAAGCAGATTAAAATGTGGCAGTGGAGTGCATGTGCAGAACAGGTCGGGGCCCGGATCCTACTTCTTGCTCTCAGATGTAGTTAGTGAGGCGATTATGTATGAAGCTAGACAGCCATCTTCTAGCCAATTGCTAATACATGCTGATTTACTGAAGATAATAGAGCGAAAATTGGAAATGTATACTCATTCTAATGACATTATTATACCAAGGCACTAACCAATCTTGCAATTTTGTTTGGACTTTTGTGTGTGAGAGATAATTTTTTAAAGAAGAAGGTCTATGTTGTTCAAGCCAACCTATTACAACAAATAATCATAAAACAAAATTATGGTACTTTGAAATGTTTGTTTATCCATCCAAAAGCCAAATTTAATATGGTGAAAAGGCCCATTTGTTTCTTGACAGTAACAGGTGAATGATGCAAGGAGAGAAACACTCTTAACATATCTGAATTTTTCTTTCTGTATCTGCAAATTAGAATCCAAAGAATTCCTACCACACTAAAATTATGAGTGCATAGTAAGTTACAATAATTATTATTTTATTGTCAATCAAACAACTTCTATGTCAGATATTCCAAGTGCCCATTAAACCCTGGAAAAGTTTGTTTCCTTCCTACGAACAGAAGCAGACCATTTTTCAGTATCCCATGTAGTTAGTCTGACATCACATGACTGAGTTCTAGGTTGTGGGAAAAAGTAACAAACTTTCCATCTGACTTGTTTCTCATTACAGCTCGAAGTTATGCCACCATGTTCTTTTTTTGTGTCATATTACCAGTATATTTGTAAATTTGAATCTAGTCATGAGATGGATAAACACAAGTCTTCATATCAGCCACTACTTAAACACTGAATAGTTGTGAAATTGATTCTCAAATCAGACCTGAACAAAGACAATTTCAATAATTGGTTATCCAATGTGAAGTGGTCACCACTGAAAGCATATACACACAAACAACAAAAATGAACTCTGTAGTGTGTGTGTTTGTGTGTGCACGCACACACTTACGCTTACGTGTAGCAATAGTAACAAGAAAAAGCGGTCATCAATTTGAGAGAGAGTGGAAAAAAATAGGAAGGGTTAGAGGAAGGAGCGTGATGGAAGAGTGATTATATTTTAATTTAAAATATAATTCAAAATAAATCAACTAATTAAATATCTCAAAAGATGTACTCATATTTTCCAGGTATGATACCTGCTTTCCATTTAAAAGGAATACTTATAATTAAGAAATCTAGTTCAGAGGGGCTTAAGAGAATTAATTGTTCCTACAGAGGTCTCAGGTTTGTTTCCCTGCACCCACAGGGTGGCTCACGACCATTTGTAACTCCAGACCCTCTTCCAGCCACCACAAACACTAGATACACATGTGGTGCACTGACATACATGCAGGCAAATACTCATACACAAATAATAATAATATTTTTAAAAGAAGCTCAGTTCAATGTCTATATTGAACAAACATAGGAAATAGGTTCAAAATGTCTGGTGGATTTTGCAAGCTCTTTGTGAAAATTCTCCTAGGGTGTCAAAACACCTTGTAGCTCTCTAAATAGGTGCATATAAACAGGAATCATTTAGCTTTAAATGTCTGCCAAAACGAATAGCTGCCTGATGGAAAGAAAATGATGTATCAAAATATCTACATGGCTATGTTTTATTTGTCTTTATTTCCCATCATTTGTGTCCTTGACATTGTACCTGCTCCTGCAACGTTTAATACACTTCCTACATATCCATCCTGCATAGTATGGCTGTGCCTTAAAAGAAAATGCAGCACCATGGGGAACTGTTGGAGAATTCCACTTACAATGGATCATAATGTGTAAGATTTGAGCAATTAACCATAAGCACGAGTGCCCACTAATGTCAGCATAGCTGTCAGTTTGTGAGTCATTCTATATTTAGAGTAATATTATTACTCCTTTTACACATAGGCACAATAATAGAGCCACAATATTTATCTATCCATTAAAGAAGAAATCCATGAAAATGATTTCTATACAAACAACCCTAAGAGACGCAGAAGAATCTAACACATTTCAAGGACTTCTAGCTGCCATTATAATATAGCTTTTAGACATGGGTCTGGCAATATAGTTCAGGGTGCCATTGAATTCTTGCTCTTCTTTCCTCAGCTTTCAAATTACATAGGTTACTGGTGTTCACCACTATGCTCTGCTCAGACCATTATAATTTTAAATATAAACCATGCAATGTGAAATACTATTGACCTGACATAGGTAATGATATTTTTAACTTTAGCTTCATCAAAGTGACACATATGCTTATTTGAATTTTTATTTTAAGACCTATTTGAAAGGTGTTTGTGAGTGTATTATTTTGATAATAACGTTGAAAGAATATTTAAAAAAATAGTAGCTTTTGAACACTTCCTGGAAGATTTAAAGAAAAAGTCACCACAGCAGCAGAATGTACTTGAGTCTGTATCTCTCTCTCTCTCTCTCTCTCTCTCTCTCTCTGTGTGTGTGTGTGTGTGTGTGTGTGTGTGTGTGTGTGTGTGTGTGTGTGAACAATACAACATATTTGAAGGTCAGAGGACAAGCCTGGGTGTCAGTCCTCACTTTTCACTTTGAGATGGGAGTCTCATTTTGGTGACTTGCTGCTACATTTGTGAAGCTATGTGGACTGCAAACTTGGACAGATTCTTCTGTCTCTGCCTCTCACCTCTATGTTTGAACACTGGAATCACAGATGCATGCTCCTATGCCATATTTATTTCATTTCTGGGGATTCAAACTCTTATGCTTTCCCAGCAAGTGTTTTATGAACCGAGCTATCCTCCCAGGCTCTTGCATACACTTTATGTGTTTAAAATGAATAGGCAGATCTGATAGATTGTAGAGAATAGAGAAATTGCACTGATCCAATCCACCATAATCTTAAGCATCATTGCTGTTTCTTCCTATGGTATGCCTTCTAACATGCATTCTCCTTGGACCCTTCAGCCAGCCTGCTTAGAAGCTCTACTCAAAGCTTTTCAATGGCTCTCACCTCACAGACGAAAATCCAAAGTATTGTGATACTTCAATGCTCTATGGTGCTATTCCCGCTGTGACAATTCTCTCAGTCTCCCCTGAATCACTGTGTTTTAGCCACTCTCTAATCCTGTTGGTCTTTCGCAGGCAATATGTGAACTTATCTCTTCACCTTCATACTTGAAATCCTTCCTTCCTTGAGTTCTCATCCCCGGGATCACAACCCTCAGGAGAGGATTTTGCTCTCTGAGATTCTCCAGGTCTCTGCTCAACTCTTATGTCTATAAAATGGCCTTCATAATCAATTATATAAAAGGACAACTTCCTGGCTTCTGTCCTTCCCAGGAGCCTTACGTTCTGTACATTGTCTATCTCTCTCCATCAAAATTTAAGCTGAATGACAACAGGGCTTATTTAATTGACTTATATATCATTAGCTTTGTTGTTGGCATTCAGTAAAGTTTGGCTAGAAAAATGTATAAATGTTTTCTGTCCTCAGCATTCTCTTTACCCTGGCTCCACATACTGCCTCACAGTTTCCTGTAGTCTACATGAAGAAGTTACTCCTACAACCTTGAATTTGTACCAGAAATCCTGGCTAGTTCTTTTCTGAATTACCATTCAAATATGTAAGTACCTGAATCAAAAACGTAAGCTTAATTACAGACTAGTTTAGACTGAAACTGCAAGGTACCTTAGATAATCAATCACCATTTCTTATATCTTATTGTTCATTGTTGACTCCCAACATAAACGAAACCTTGTGCAGTAACTATAGTTTTTACTAAGATATCATTGTCATTCATAGTGCTTCATTGAAAAGATTTCCTTTACATCACTGTGTATAATGCTTACTCTTTTAAGGAAAAAGATCAAAATAAAAACCTGAATTTTTAAAGAAAATGAAAACAATATTTTTCTAATCAAAAAAATCAAAGGGGTAAAAGATGAAAACTGAAATTTTCAAGAAAATACTTTAAATTGGAAAACATAGCAAACTTGACTATTTTGCCATTAGAAAACTGTACATACATACACATATGTATATCTATATATTATATCTAAATATATGTCAATATAATATATATTATCTTGTCTATATAAGTATAACATTAATAAAGTTATAGTTATAAATAGATGTTAATGATCTTATTTTGTATAATATAATCATTCATGTATTTTTTAATTGGCTATTTCATTTATTTACATTTCAAATGTTGTCCCCCTTCCTGGTTTTCCCTCTACAAACCTTCATCCCATCCCTATCTCCTTTGCCTCTAAAAGTGTGCTTTCCTACCCACCCACCTACTCCCTGCTTACTCCTACAGCATCCCCTTCTCTGAGGAAACAAGCCTCCACAGGACCAAGTGCCTCCCCTCCCATTGATGCCCAACAAGGCCATCCTCTGCTACATATGCGGCTGGAGCCATGGGTCCCTCCAGGTGTATTCTTTGGTTGGTGGTTTAGTCCCTGAAAGCTCTGAGGAGTCTGGTAAGTTGATAGTGTTGTTTTCCTATGGGGTTGCAATCCCTTTCTGATATTTCAGAAGATTTGACCTTGAGAATTCAATACTAGAGAAAACAGTTTGTATTTGTGAGAGGTAGTGACCCAGATCAAACCCATGGCTTGTGAATGCTAGACACATCCTTCTTGATTACCTGAAACAGGATCTTACTATACTAGCCAGGTTTTCTTTAAGCTGGTGATGCTCTTGCCTGCATTTCCCTAATTGCACATGTTACTGTAATGCTTGGTGAGAAAACACAATTTTCCTGAAAAGGAAATTTCTCCATTCCAATAGCTTTTGTCTATCCTTAGTCATAAAGTTACTCATTAAAAAAATAACTTATGAAGTTCTGCACATGCAAAGGTTAGCATGGCACTTCAGATGTAAAAATGTAGAAAACCATCCAAACTCACAGTACAGTTGAGAACAAGGACACAGACAAATGGTGACAGTAGGAGACAGAAGACACCTAAATCATAAAGTCGATTCAGAAGTATTTATCAAGGTCTGTCCAGATGGCTTCGCAGGTAAAGGCACTTACCACCAAGTTTAACAAGTTGATTTCAATCCCAGGGATTCACATGGTGGAATGAGAGGACTGACACTAGTAAGTTGTCCTCTGACTTTCAGATACACAGTGTGGCAAGCACATAGTTATGCACAAAATCAATGCATGTAATTTTTAAATTTTAAAAGATAAAAATTTATTAAGTGCCTGACTATGCACCAGGTACAATCTAGACACTCAGGACACATAAGGAAAATCAAAAGACTAAACTTCTCCATTCAATGTGCTTCCATAGCAGGAAAAGGGTGTAACAGAAAAGAATGCAGAAACAAGAAACAACAAAATCCCTAACATCTTAGAAGATATGGCCTGCAGGGGAAATAAAATAAGGTACTAGGAGAACTTGGGCAAAATATTATTTGTTGTTCATATAAGAACTGATAAAAGACCTCTTATAAAAGTGATAGTCATGTCTCTCAATTCGTGCAATATACCTTCCTAGGAAACAATGTGTTACAAGGATAACAGGAAAAAGAACCACACACTTGAAGGCAACCAAGATAGCTGAGAGGATAGTTTTTACTTTGAGTAAAAACTCTGATGAATTGAGTCACTAGAACCCATGTAAATAGGAAGGAAAAGACTGAATGCACATACTCTCATTTTCAAATGAGTGTCATGTCACTTGCACTGTCCTATTCCCATGTACCATAATAAAAAACTAAGCAGCAGACTTGGGGTGGTGAATAGGTTAATAGCTGCTTCTGAGCCCAATTCGCCCTCAGGGACTCTTTCCTGGTAATAACTGAATCAGTGATGAGTACAGAGGTAATCTGGGATCACAATCTGGTTCATCCACAACATGTGCATCTATCATTTTCCCCAATAATCACAGCACAGTAAGCTGGAAGGATTTAATTTCTTCTACTCTGAAGCTATTTCAACATTTTATTTTAATTTTTTGAGAATGGTGTTCTGACATAGTCATTAATCTAAACACATATATAACTTCATAACATAACCAGAGACCATATCTAAGCCCACACCTTTGGCAGAAGCCTCCTACCCCACTAAAGTCCAGACCAGCATCCTGTATCCAAGGTAAGATGGCTTCTTCACCCAACCAACACCTGCTCTGCAAAACTCCAACTACTTCTCATCTCATTCTCACCATATCCCAGCTCAAACCTCTGGTGGAAGCTTTCTACCCCATCAGAGGCCTGGTCACCTCCCTGAAAATCAGCTAAAGCCTCCTACTCCATAAAGATGACATTTAACATCTATGCCCCAATGCAATGGCACCCACATTCGTAAGTGAAACATTACTAAAGTTTAAGTCACACATATACCCTCATATTTGATAGTGGGAGATTTCAACACCCTATTCTCATCAATGGATGGGTCATCCAGACAAAAGCTGAAGAGAGAAATAATGGAGCTAACAGATATCTACAGAACATTTCACTCACTCAAACAATATATATATATATATATGTATATATATATACACATATATATGTATATATACATATATGTATATATATATATATATATATATATACGTATACATATATATATAACTTCTTCTTCGTACCTCAAAAAACATTCTTCAAAATTGACCAAATTACATGGTCACAAATCAAGTCTAAAAAGATACAAGAAAATTGACATGACCTCCTCTATCATATCAGACCACCATGGATTAAAGCTAGATTTCAACAGCAATGGAAATAACAGAAAGCTTAAAAACTCATGGAAACTGAACAACTCTATACTGAATGACTACTGGGTCTATGCAGAAACAAAACAGAAAATTAGAGCCTTTCTCAAATTCAATAAAAATGAATGATATACAGTATATCCAAACTTATGGGACACAATGAAAACTGTGGTGAGAGGAAAGTTCATAGCTCTAAGTGCTTTCATGAAGAAACTGGAGTGATCTTATAATACCAACTTAACAGCACTCCTGAAAGCTCTAAAACAAAAAGGAGCAAACACAGCCAAGTGGAATAAACTGGCAGAAAATAATATAGTACTTGAAGTTCTAGCCAGAACAATAAGACAACTAAAAGATTTCACTAGAGATTCAAATTGGAAAGAATTTAAAGTATATTCATGGGTGGTATGATATTATACATAAGTGTCTCAAAAAATTCTACCAGGGAAGTCTTACAAGCTGATAAACACCTTCAGTGAAGTGGCTGGATACAAGACTATACAATGATATAAAGGGGCTAAGAAAGAAATCAGAGAAACAATACCCTTCACAATAGCCACAAATAATATAAAATCCTTTAGTATAACTCTAACCAAGCAGGTAAAAGACCTGTATGATAAAAACTTCAAGTCTTTGATGAAGAAAATTGAAGAAGATACCAGAAGATAAAAAGATCTCCCATGCTCATGGATCTGTAGAGTTAAAAGAATAAAAATGCGCACTCTACCAAAAGCAATGTACAGATTAAATGTAATCTCCATCAAACTTTCAACACAATTCTTTTCAGACTTGAAGGAACAATACTCAACTTCATATGGAAAAACAAAAATACAAGACAGCTAAAAACAATCCTACACAATAAGAGAACTTCTGCAGGTATCATCATGTCTAATTTCAAGCTGTACAACAGATAAATAGTAATAAAAAGCACATGGTGTTGTCATAAAAACAATAAAAAAAATTTAATCAAAGACCAGAATATAAATACACATACCCATGAACACCTGATTTTTTATAAACAATCCAAAAATGTACAATGGATAAAAGAAAGCATCTTCAACAAATACTGTTGGTCTAACTGGATGGCAGTATGTAAAAGAAGTCAAACAGATCCATATTTATCACCCTGAACAAACCTCAAGTCCAAGCAGATCAAAGGCCTGAGATGCTTCTGTAAGGCAAAGGGCACTGTCAAAAGGACAAAACAACAGTCCAGAGAATGGGAAGATCTTCACCAACTCTGCATCTATAAAAAACTATAAAAAAAACTCTGCATCTATATATCCAAAATATATAAGGAATTTACAAAACTTCACAGCATCAAACTGAATAATCCAACTGAAAAATGGGGTATAGATCTAAAGAGAATCATCCAGAGAGGAAAGCCAAATGGCTGAGAGACACTTAAATGTTCAATATCCTTAGCCATCAAGGGAATGCAAATCAAAACAACTCTGAGCTTCCATAGTATACCTGTCAGTATGGCTAAGATCAAAACCTCAAATAGCAGCCAGCTCATGCTGGCGAGGATGTGGAGGAAGGGGAACAAGCCTCCATTGCTGGTGGGAGTGAAAGCATGTACAGCCACTTTGGAGATCAATTTGGTGGTTTCTCAGAAAATTATGAATAATTCTACCTCAAGACCCAGCTATATCATTGCTGACATATATTCAGAGGACACTGCGTCCCACCACATGAACACCTGTTCAACTATGTTCATAGAAGCTTTATTCATGACATCCAGAAACTGAAAACAGCTGAGACATCGACTGAGGAATGTATTTGTTAAAAGGGGTACTTTGCACAATGATGCATTACTCAACGGTTTAAAACTATGAAATTTATAGTGGAAATTTGCTGGAAAATCGATAGAACTAGAAAAAAATCACTCTGAGTGAGGTAACCCAGGCCCAGAAAGACAAACATGGTATGTACTCACTTATAAGTGGATATTACCTATAAAAGATAATCATGCTACAATCCACAGACCCAAAGAGGCTAAGTAACAAGGAGGACTTAAGGGAGAACACAGGCATCTCTCTGGGAAGAGAAAACAGAACAGATATCGCTGATGGAAGTGATCAGGTGTGGAGAGTATCCTGGAAGAGACAACTAAAATTGGGGAGACTTTCAAGGGTGAAGCAGAAGTCTAGTGAAATGGAAATGCCAAGGAAATATGAGGGTAACACTAGCAAAGACTATTAATGGACGGCATGTAGCCTAAACCTGCCCTCCACTGTAACCAGGTAAGGCCTCAAGTAGAGGGATTCGGAAACCAACCCATCCACAAAACCCTCAGCCTACAGTTTGTCCTTTCTGCAGTGTTCTGGGACCAAAGCATCTAATAACAGTCATGTGAGACACCAGAGAAACTTCATCCATGGGATGGGAACAGACATAGTGACCCACTACCAAATTCTCAGGGAATCCTGAGGAGGAGAGAGAGAGAGAGAGAGAGAGAGAGAGAGAGAGAGAGAGAGAGAGAGAGAGAGAGAGAGAGAGAGAGAGAAAGAGAGAGAGAGAGAGAGAGAGAGAGAGAGAGAGAGAGAAATGGAAGAGCCAGAAGGGTCAGGGATACTACAGGAATATAGGCCACAGAATAGATTGACAGAGACTCAAGCAGGCTCACAGAGATCAGAGAACCTATATGGGTTTGACTTAGATCCTCTGCATATATGTTATGGTTGTATGGGTTAGTATTCTTGTGGGATTCCTAACAGTAATGACAGGGACTCTTTTGTTTGCCTTTTCCTCCTAGTGGGTTGCCTTGTCCAGCCTTGATGTGCGAATAGTGCCTGGTCTTACTGTAGCTTGTTATGCCAGATTTGGTTTCAGTCCCTGAGAAACCTGCTCTTTTCTGAGATGTGGAAGGGGAAAGGGGAGGTGAAGGGAAGGACTGGTTAGGCATCAGGAGAGGGAGGAAAAAGTGAAATTGGGAATCTAATATTTGAAAAAAAAAACAAAATGGAAAAAGAGAAAACATAACTATAGGGTATTCTAATATATATATATGTTATAAAATATTGGCTTTTTCATTACATGTCAAACTACAAAGTTAAAATAGTCTACTTTTATTGCCAAATGCCTTCAGACTTAATTGACATTTTTTTTTTTTTTTTTTGGAGCTGCTACTAAAAGAGATTTCATCCAAGGTTGTACAAAGATTCTGTGTGGTCCAGAAAATTATGAGTCATTACCCGTGCATTCAAACTAAATATTATTCATGTTTATTCTCTATCTCTTGGAACAATAAGCAATCTGGGTCTCAGGGTGATTGGGGACAGACCTCTTCACAGATCTATGACCTATTCTTCTAACAAAAAGAGGAAAAATCCTTAATAGTTCTGAATGATGAATTCTGTAAGGAAAAAAATAGCAATTTTGGCAACTGAAGGAGGGACACTGGTAACCATTTGAATAAGGCTTCCGCTACTTGCAGCCAGTGTTGCAGCCATCGCTTTGTCAAGGAGTCTGAGATTCCTCAAGCATGAAAGGAAGGATGGGGAATCAAATCCTCTCTACTTAATAGGAAACGTCTTAGAACTGCTTCAAAATTAGCTTTGGCTCAGCTTAATGAAATGTACTCATTGTTGAGCAGCAGCCCACGAAATCCACAGCATTCAAAAGGCAGCTCTTGTGACTGTTAAAAAAAGGCTTGAAAATTGCAGAACATACAAAAGTAAAGATTTTTATTTCACCCACTCCCAGATTCACAAAAAAAGAGCTTGGTGTACTCTGTCCTTTGAGTAGCTAAATGGAATAAGCAAGCCACCTAAAGAAGCTGTTCTTTACTCTCACAATATGAAATCTAACATCTGTGATAAATGGCCCACACTGTCTACAATGAAACTTATCATTGCCATTGGGCTCTGAAATCATTTTAGAGGATGGAAAAGTAACAAAAAACACACACAAAAAAGAATCATTTCTTGAGGGAGTTCCTGAAATGGTTTCATTGGTGTTTTGTGGAGAAATCCCTTAAAACTTTTCCCAATTCTAAATAATGCAGTTTGTCTTTATTAGACTGGAATGAGAAAGTAGTGACTGCTTTTCTACACATCTTGCCTCCTACTCTGCAGCCACCCACTATCTATATGTCATCCAACTGCTTTGTAATATAACTGCAACAGCCAATATCACTTTCTTTACATCAGTATGTGTATAAGTTTTGACAGTGATAGGCCACCATTCATTACTCACTATGCATCGTCAGTTGGCCCGAGTACGCATGTGACTAAACTGAGATTCTCAAGAGCAAAAATCAGCACAGCAATGCAGCAAACAAAGGATCTCCTTATTGAATTGATACCAATGTCAAATACTGGAGTGTATACATAATTAATTGTATTTTCACTGGTGAGCCCAGTTTGATCTTCTGTTGCTTAATGACCCCTGGGGTCTTTGGCTCCCCAAGAAGCAGGAACACTTAGGCTATTTTATTACAAGCTCATTATTAATTTATAGATTACTATTGAGTCAGGTGCACAGGTTCAGGATTTCATCCATCACTATGGGGAGCTCCAATATTAAGAGAACACCACTGACCAGAAATCAATGAAGGATCTTAGAGATAAGAAAAGAAGACAATGGCATACAGGTGCTATACAGAAGGCAGATCAGGAGCATAAAACATATCACAATCGAAAATTTCACTTTCTTTCCCATCAGCCAAATAAACTAAAAAGTGCTTCAATTACTTCCTAAAAGTAAAACTCATTAGTATAATGCATAGCAAACTATAATCAATTGTTATCAAGCAGTTAATTTTTTTTCTTTTCTTGCTATGCCTTATGGTAGTATTTTTTAACTAGACCAACTGTTATAGATTTACAATTTTAAAGAGGTACTATTGCTTTTAAAAAGAATGAAAAAAAGAAAAAGAGGATACTTTTTTTTAAATAAGAAAATTATATCTTGCCCCCAAAATAGCCTGAAAAGAGAAAATATTGGTATTTAATTGCAGATTTGGTAACATATGTGCTATATCCTTATGATACAAGCATTGAATATGGAATTCATTTCTTTCTGATTGTTCAAAGTGTGTTGTGGTAGATGCACATGTTAAGATGTGATAGGAAGAAGCAAAGAGTGCAAACACTACAAAGGCCATTCGTTCATTCGTTACATGCCGTACAGGAAACCCACAATGACTTCAGGATGTATATTACATTCCTGAGTTTTACACGATTTCCTGAACAATGTTAATAGCTTTCTGAGAATGTTCTCAAGAATTCCATTTACATCACAGCCAAGTACGTACGTATTCATGCCCTCTGACCCCTTAGCCATGCCTCTCCTAACTGCTGTGCAAAGCCTCTTATCATGCAACAGAGGAAAGGTGGGCCCCATAAATAAAACCTAAACCCAGTGCAATCTGAAACAAGCATAGTTAAGAGAAGAAACCTCTGAGCATATTCATAAGGAGTGGTTCTTCATGAAACTTTTCTGTGTCACAGGAACACCATGGAGGCTGTGCCACATTCTGCAACTGTTGCTATGGCAAAGTGTCTTGGGCTATTGAGTAGAGAACACATTGTTGTGTTTAAGTCATGTAAATGATCAGGACACAAAGGAAGCAGCCCAGGCAGCCCCTGCTCCATCACTGCTATCCTGAGGTCTTTCTCCCTTGACACATGCCATTTACATTGCATGGGAAGGCTCCCGCACAACCCCTGCTGCCCAGAAAACCTTACTCCCTGGGTGCTTCCAACTGGCCTTTGGAGACATTTATGAGATTCCCTACCCCTTTCAGAATTGATTCTACAGGAGAAAACTACACAAAGATAAAACCCCTTCCTCTGTTTTAACGCCAGGATATTTCTATGTGGGTTTTGTATTTTGTTCCAGGCAACTGATCCTAATATTGCAATTTTCTATCAATTTCTGTCTCTTAGAAGGAAACTGGGACAGTTTCTCCTTTGTTACCCACTTATATCTCAAATATGTGTATTTAATTAAGTATTTTACTGCAGAATCAATTCCCACTGATTAGACATAATTGTAGAAACAAACAATGCAAAATACCTTTTAATAATTCTACCACCTCTAAGGAAACAATGTGGATCTAATTTAGTGATCTGAGCATTGTTCAAAAGCAATGTCTAATTTAAAAAATTGTAATATATTTTAAGTGGAGCCTATTAGTTTTTTTTTTTTTTTTTTTTGGTTGAGTGATGCAATTAAAAATGTACTATTATTTAAGATTCAGTGTTTCTAAGTTATAAATTATTATTTAAATGAAAACTTGAACTGTAGCCTTAAACAATAAAAACCTCCTCCCAGTGAAAACACTCTGAATTTTGTGACTTGATACTTGGTATGCTGCGCTCATTTGTAGCTCAATTTTGAGAAAGAATTATCCAGCACTATGAAAATCTGAAATTTTGAGAGCATTGTGTCACTTTCTATGTGTTGACATTTGCCTGTGATTACAACAGACTACATCACTGACAGAGTATCTCACTTGTGGACATTTCATAGATAATCCACAGGAACTTTCTGTTAGCTTTGCAAAGCCTTTTCTATCTTCAACTATTAGAACTTCTAATAGGGTTTTGTTATTTTTTAAAAAATTCTTTTTGATGCATAGTATGTTTTTCCTATTTGTATAGGAATGGGCCATCTCATAAGAGCTCAGAGAATTACTATCACATACTCATATGCTATTTGTCTTAGAACATGTCTAATCTTGAGTCAAAAGAATTTAGGTCAGTGAGTTCTCAGTAAAAATTTGATTTACCTGGAACTTCACATCCATTCAGAAAAAACGTCTGTAAATACTTAGGAATGAGAATCTATTTAGTTTTATTGATTCATATGCTCTTCTATGAATTATTTAAACAATATTTTCAATTTTTGTAAATTGTAAGGCATAATCTGACATTTTATTTTATCTTTTTAAAAGTGTCTATAGTTATACCATAGCTTTCCATTTCTTCTTTCCCCATCTAAAAAGAATTTCAAATATTAGAAATACAATATAGTAATGACTCTCTTGAGAAGTCAGCAGCCGTATTTTGGGTGTGATCTACCATTTTCCCAAATGCCTCTCTTAAAACTTTTCCCTTTTGATACAAAAGATAAGGTAAGGGATAAACAGAATGCTTGTCAATTATATATGAAACCTTAGTTTCCATCTTCAGCACTGCATATGCTTGATGTGGTGATATACCTCTAATCCTAGTTCTGGGCAGGAAGGGCGGGAATATCTGGAGTCTAAAATCATCTCCAACCACATAGAGTTTGAGGCTAGCCTGGGTTACATGAGATTTTGTTTCTACTACATAAATGACATAAAACATCTTAAGTCAGACATGGTGGCACATACTTACAATGCTAGTACGTAGAAGCTGAGTAAGGAGAATTGCTAACAGTTTGAAGCTATTCTGACCTACATAGTAAGTATCAAGCCAGGTAGACCTTTATAATGAGACTCAACATTTCAAACAAACAAAATTCATAAAATATATGATACTGTAGCATAATACCTTTGTCAGTAGGCTATGCTTTTTATGGTTGGATAGCATTCCACTGCCTGACTATATACCTTTAACTCAAGCCTTCATCAGCTGGTGGACATTTGGTATACTGACAAATTTCAGCTATTATGAATATACATTTTTCTTACACTAAAGTTAAATGTTTCCATTTCTCTCAGGTATCTACTATATCTCAGTGTGTTCTTCTCATTGTTTGTTTGTTTGTTTGTTTGTTTGTTTGTTGTGTGAGTATATTTGTGTAGGTGCCCATGCATGTGGAAGGCAGAGAAGAACTTCAGATGTCTATTCTTCATGGGTTCTCACTGAATGTGGAGACAGATTGACAGCCAGTGAAACTGAGCTATTTTCTTGCTTCCAGTATTGGAAGCAGAAAGGTTACAGGTGTGTACACAGTCGTGTCTGGTTTTTAACCTGGCTTCTGGAGATTTGAACTCAGGTCTTCATACTTGTGCAGCCAGGATTCTTGCTCACGGAACTACCTCCCTAACCCTTCTACTTGCTGGTTCACATGGTAACTTTTACAAAATATCTGAGAAATTTTCAGACTGTTTTCAATGTGGGCTCCACCATATTACATTCCTTCCAACAGCCCCTCGTCCTTGTTTTAACCTGGGCTATTGTAATGGCTCCTGAAAATTTCTAAACTTTGTGGTTCATTCTTTCACACATCACTATTCTGAGTCTGACCAGGTCAAAGAAGAGAAAGTGTAGTTGCTTCACCAAGATATCAGAATAACCACCCAGAATTATAATGGGAAACAATGACATTCAAGATGAGCTTATAAACTCTATATACTATGGTAAAGAAAATTTAAATATCACGTTGTAGAAAAGATATATAAATTTGACTAGCTATACAAAAATAACAGAAAAAGTTAGCCAACCAGCCAAAGAGAATATCTCAATGTCAATCTTGCATGCGTGCGATCTTCCACTAAGCTCCTGAAGATGTGACACTACAATAAGATATTTATGAACTGTTTTTCAAGTTCTGAAAAGTAATAGATATGTTCATAGGGGCATCGTTTATAGGGACATCCATGCAGAGTTCCTCACATTTGATTCTTGCTCACACATGAACAACTATTCTTTTTTAAAAAAAAAAAAATTCCATAGACATATGAATAAACTTGTATAAAATTACTAGGATTTTAAACTTCATATAGATCCTAGCTTTTAAGGCAAGTTCAGGCATATTCTGGAATTGAAACATAAACTTTGCCCCTGACACATCAAGACATAGTCTGAAAGTGGATTTGTGTAGTTCATTTACACACATAGCTAATATCACTACGACTACCTCTTTTCATATTGTCTGGATGATATAAGCCACAAGAGGGATATAAATATTTCCTGATCTGCTTCTATTGGACCTGTGGGAGCAGCAGTGACCATTTTTACTTCTTCACTGTAATTTTTATAATATCAGTCAGTACTTTTAAATATTTCTTTTCTGTGATTTGTGTACATCTCAATTCCAACTAAGGCACTAGGAAGCCAGAATGGCACATTGTGTGGGGGTGTATATCTTATTCACTGTCTCTTCTTGTGTAAAAATTGACTCTTACAATTATACAAATGTTCTTGATGAGGAAAAAATGACAATTATGTGTGTCTGGAAGGAGTAGAGTAAAAAAATGAGAGAGGGAGGAGGAGAGAGAGACAGAGATACAGAGAGAAAGAGAAACAGAGAAAACACAAAATAAGGAAAGAATATATTATCTTAGAAAATTTGAAAAAGGGTAGTGTGGCAGAGAATAGAAAAACAATGGAAATAAGACCATGGTTTGAAGATGTTAGTAACATTCTACTGAGATTCTCTCAAGTGCCCTAGAAGTCTTCATTCCCTTGGGATATGCAATAATTTGTTGGTAATAATAGAACTGAGTTTGCAAACTTAAACTTTAGCATCAGATATCAGTAGTTTATAAGCTTGCAAAATGAAATTGAAACCCAAATGCCTTTGATAAACTGCAAAAAGAACATACAAAGCAAATAAAAAATCCTCTCTGAGATATGAAATGACACACAAATAGAACACTCAAATTATTAACTTTTGAATGGAAAGGGAATAAGCCAAAATTGCTAGCTAATAAAATACAAAACAACAACAATAACAAGCATCTCCCCCAAAAAACAAACCAAACCACCACCACCACCACCAACAGTAACAACAAAAACAAAAAAATACAAAAACAAAAAAACAAAGAAAACACTACTTTCAAAGGCAAATTGAATGCAGAACTACAGGAAAATATTGGGAATTTATCCTCAGAGAATCTGGCCATACAAATTACTTCAAAGGTACTCTTCCTAGTTCTGAGTGCCACAGTTAAAGAGTGGTGTAGAGAATTTGGGAAGAGCTTAGAGGAAAGCAGGAAAGAATATCAAAGAGTTTGAAGAAAAAGGATCCCAGAGGGACTTAGGAAGCTAGAAGCACACAACATAAAGTAGAGAATATTGGAGAAAATTGAATTATGGTCTTCAACTCAGACAACCTTTCTGAGCCTGGAACTGGAACTGAGATGGGAGACTGAGGATAGTCTCACATTCTGCAAAAATACACTTTGCTATGTTAAAGGCCGGTATGAGAAATTTTCTAACATTATAATTGGCAAATAATGCAATAGCCCCCTGCTTATGAGTAGGAAGAAATAATTGTCTCTTCTGATGGACTTAGAAAATAGGGAACAGGTTCACAGGATCTGGATGACTTTATAGACCTTGCTATCTGGAACTGGGGCTGAGGTGGAAGAATGGGTATAGTCTCACATTCTCCAAAAATACACCCTTCGACTCTGGTCACGCATCAGCCATAGTTAGATTTCTCCCATTTCCAGGGCGTTCCATAAAATTTCTTTCCTCGCCAAACATTTTGAGTTGGTATCATTTGGTCTTTGAAAAAGAGCTCTGGAGAGATGGATTGAAGAGTGGGAATCTGTTGGAGGAAAAGGAAGCTAAACAAGACCCACCGGGTGGGGGTGGGGTAAGGCACCTCAGAGTGCATGCTGGGATGAAGGCTAATTAAGATGTTGACTGAATCTATGCTAATCATGTCCCACCAGACTCTGCTGGATTAGTATGTAAATTGGTAAACTCTGTTCTGAAATTGCCCTACCAGCTGAGGTCTAATTACTGACTAGACATAACAAATAATAATGGGATTTGTATTTTAGGATGTTTAATTATGGAAATACATGTCTGCAAAAATACCAGTTGTAATGAAGAAAAAGAGATTTCATAATGTTTTACTAAGGGTTTATGAAATTTTACAGCTTTAATAATAAGACCAGAAACAGCGGTGGGTAGAGGGAGACCTTTCAGAGAGCTGGCGTTTGTGAACAGGGACCAGAATCAGACTGATTAATTCACTGCTTAAGAAATTTCCCCTAAGCATCTCAAAGACTAATTGTTTCATTGGTGATACACAGCATCTTGTGGGCTTTTAGTTCTATCACTAAAAGAACTGGAACTGGTCCATGAAGAATAACAGAGCCACCATGAACTCAGAGGGACTCCTCTGGTAGCATGCATTCAAATGGAATTAAAGACAGCAGGCCGACAATATTCAGAGGAAATTAAGCCACTAAAATAAGGTTTTCTTCACTGAAGTTATTCTACAATGTAGAAATCATGACATTTATAAATTAGAAAGTGGTTAGTCCAATCCCAAAGCTAGAGTGCATATTGCACGTAGTTTTAGAGAAAAGCAGCTTGATTTCTAGAATCCAATGAACGGATATGCTGGAATAGAAAGTGCTCTGTAACTATTACATCATCATGTGGCCACACCTTTTCAAAAAGTTTATGAAGAGGTACGAACAAAATTTTAAACAGACTTGTAACTGCTGCCTATATCTCTCTATGTTGCTATTGCATCATTAGAAGATATAAATAAGCAACACATCCTTTACCAGAGTGTTCATTATATTTGTATTTATTTATTCCTAATATGTATCAGTATCTTTTAAATGCTCTGCCTATATTTAGTACACAAATCTACTCATGTATGTTTTTTTAAATTTAGGAATGTTTGATTAAATGCTTATTGTGTCCCAATTATATTCCTGTTTCCATGTTTTTCTTAAAATTTTCATGAAATTAAAAAAGATAGTTTACTTTTGTTATAAGACATCTTAGACTATTTGTTTTTATTATATGGCACAGATATCAAGAAGTGAAATTCAGAGGGAAAACTTGTGTTTTCAATATTTCCATGCCTTAATATATTTGGAGTTACACATGTATATTGAACATACATTTTTTCATCACCCTAACACAAATCATCCACAAAGCAACTATTAATTGACACTTGCAATGAGAAATATAGGAAAGAATGGTGCAGTGGGATTTTGATACGAAGATACTAAAACTTTATATTAGAAATTCATTTCATCAAGTAAGTTTTATTGGAGAACTCATGCTATCTATCTAAAATGTAAGCTAATCTAGGAGTTGTCTCATTCTATAACAGTGTACACATACATCTGAACAAACCTTTCCTACCACCTGCCAATCTGCTACTCAGTTCACAACTTCAAGCACTGCCATTAAGGGAAAGTTCATGTAATTAAAAAAGATAGGTGATTTTTCTTTATTACAAGACATTTTAGATTATTTGCTTTATTATATGGCACGGGAAAAGATACAAGCATGTAAAACTCAGTGGGCAATCTTGTATTCTTTTCAGTAATCTTAAACCTTGATGGATTTACAGTTAAACGGTGACATCGAACAACACAACACCCAAAAGCCTTATTTTCAATGATATTTTCCCATGCTCAGAGGCACCAATCTTTAATTATACCTTATTTAAAACTAACCAATGATGCTCTCCTCTAAGCAATGAACAGGTTGGAAGCCAGATACTTTGATGCGATCAATTCAACTCTGTCCCTTTCTTGGCATAACTTTTAGACAAGTTTATGGAACATTCCTCTGAAGTGCTCTGCTCACACATAAGTAAACACGGATAAGCCTGCCAAGGTATCATCTTGAATATGAACCTCTCAGTGCTTGGATAACAAGTAAACCTGAGTTTTGGGAATTCTCACTCACAGGTAAATTACAATTTCAGAGAGGAATGTTGAACAAATGGATTTTAATATTTTATCATTAAATCAAGCAGAAGACTACCTTGATAAATAATAATATTGGTTTTAATACTACAGAGATAATTACCCCAAAATATGAATACCTTTTGACATGAGACATAGACAAAATTCCCAGGTATGCTGTTTCAGATGAGAAAGGTCATAGAGCTTTCCACCATGGCTAAGTAGGGCAAGGGGAGCCAGGTTTCTGGGTCAAGGGGGAAGAAACAATGAGTTCAAATATGGCCGTGTTATTCCATAACACTCTTCTCCTTTCATTGCACAGAAGAGCTTTCCTAATGGGAACAACCAGCAACAATCAAATGCGAGCATAATAGTATAGATACCACACAATTGTTTATTAAGTACACAGAGACTCGAAAAGGTTGAGCCAATCTAAATCTTTCTGTTACAAAAAATACAAAACACATTTAGTTGGCATGAACTCATATTACGGGTAGCCTAATGATAGAGAGCAACAGCAACAAAAACAGAACAAAACAAAACTCATATCATTATCAGTAATATCTCTTGGGGAGGAGGATTTTTTCCCTAGTGATCATTGTAGGAAATTTTATAGATTCCCACAGACAAATGTTTCATAATTTAACATGAACCCTTCTACAGTGATTATAGAATAGTTTGGAAAAGATAAAAAAATGTAGAAGTTTATACTCATTTTTTCTTGGCAAGGATGATTTTTTTTTTACAGACCACCTACATTGAGTGATGTTCAAATCTTCACAGCCAATCAAAAACAAAGATAATAAAGAACAGTCAAGTCAGAGAGCAGTACGTTAAAAATCATCCTAAGACTTCTGAGGTGCACATGTAGCAGAGTGAAGGATTTTGGGCGTTCATACTTTGCTATAGTCTTTCAGCATTATTGTAAGCATTTGTCAAGAGAATGCTTGGAAAAGACATAACACATTATGTCATTTGATGGTTGGAGAAAATGTCCATGCATCCCATCCCCTCAACTCTCAATGGCTTTGCCCACTTTCCTATGTAAAAAGAGTACATACTAACTTCAGATTTACGCAGAAAGTCTTGGAGCCATTTACTTTTCAGTAGTCTGTTTTTCAGGAGTGTAATATGTTTTTTGTTTCTGTGTTGATATCAATTCTTAGAAAGCAAGGACTATAGAAAATTTTTAGTTTTCCCTTTTTTTTCAGTCTTACTTGTCCATACAACTGTAACATTTCATTGTGACTCCACCATCTTGATGGCCAGGACTCCACAGGAATTTTTCACAAGAAAATGAAACAAGCAAATTTCAACTTATCATGATAGGAATAACCTCTATTCTTCTGCCCCCACCTTGGAAATGTACAAATAATTCTCATAGGAAACACATAACATAAGACTATAATTGGTAGTATAACAAAGCTGTCAGGAATAAGAATTGAAACTATGAGCCCTGGAGCAAGGACATGTGCCTTCAATTCCTTCCCCTTGCAAAATTTGAAACCTAGAACAAATCTATTTTTTAATCTGAAAATATGATGACAAAAACAGAGATACCTATCTAAGAGTATTGGTATGAAGATTCATTGTATTATCCTTGGAATAAATCAATACACTAAATAAACATGCTATCACTAATTCTATCAGTGTCTTCACAGACAGATTTTGAGTCACCAGAGAGAAGCACTTTCTAGACAGTGCTATGGCACCAGCTCTTATGGCAGCATACATATAATTTCTTGCAGTCATCCATTAACTCTCCCTCCCTATTATTCACATGAATTATTCTGTACTATAATAGTTTCCTCTCAGTTATTCTGTCAAAGCATTATCTGCAGTATCTCTCAAAGTCTTTTTTATCTTCTCATCACACTCTGAGAAGCCACACTCTTAACCTTTCACCTGTACTCCAGCTTAGCTAGCCTAGCCGTCATCTACAAAGTCTCTGTCAGTGAACTTTCTAGTATCATAACATGGCACTTTCACTTCTTGCATTGTTTCCCTATCTGCATTTAAAATGTGTGGCATTGAAAATAATGTACCCCACAAAATCATGTGCTCTTAAATGTCTGAATCTTTGGTGTCAAAATTGGACACTTTGTTTTATCTGTCTTTATATGTAGTCATGATGCAAATAATTCTTATAATGGAAGGAGGGAGGCTGAAGAGTAAGAAAAAGTAATTTGATGGAACAAAACTCCAAGAAATGCAGGACCAGAAAACAAAGAATGCTTGTGACATTCAGAGGCAGAGAAAATAAACTAAATTCCGTTTTAGCATTTCCAGAAGGAACACTACTATGGCAGTGTTTCACCTTTATTTTACTCCTGTTTGGAGCTTTAGAACTTCAAGAATATAATAAATTTATGTTTTAACTTTTTTAGTTTATGTTCCCTAACTTGTTGATAGGCAAAGCAATAGGTAAGCATGTGGAAATAAATTAATTACCATCCTATGAATATAACAGATTATCAGGACAGTTAGTAATCATTTTTCTCTAGTAGTCTGACATGATTTTGGTTTTTGGAAGTAGTAACTTTGGATGGGAGCAGTGGATGCAGAAGAAAGTGAGGCTGAGTTATGACAGAGCTCTCTATATACAGTAGATACATATGGATCCCAGTGTCTATGTGGACTGGTGCCATCACCAGCTACCTAGCTGAATCCAGGGTACACATGATAGAAAGCCAAGTTAACCTTTCATTTCTTCTAACAAAGTAAACTAATATGCTCTATTCTACATGCCAGTTCTATATACTGATTCTTTAAAAACTATACTGTTTCTTCCTTGAAACTTCAAAAGCAAGGGTTTTTTTTTCACCATTTTTAAAGACAGAGATCCTCACTCTTTTGCTCAGGCTGGATTGAAGAACTCATTCTGTAGGCTTCAAACTTGGGGCAATCTTACTTCCTCAGCCTCCTGAGTTGTCTGTATGAACCACCACACTTAGCTCAAAAGCACTTTTTTTTTTTTAAATACAAAATTATGTATAGGAACTACCTTGTCCATAATTAAATGTATCTGCTCACAAAGAATTTCAAGGAAGGGAGCAGGCAGGGAGAGTATCTAAAATAAGCTAAGCAGTGTAGAAAGACCAGAGTAAACCCTGTTTTAACCAACCAAAAAACAAAAAACAACAACAAAAAAAAAAACAACCACAAAAAAAAAAGAAAAAGAAAAGAAAAGGAAAAAGAAAGATAGACCGGAGCAGTAAGAGCAACAGAAAAATGATCTCAAAAGAGCATTGATGGAAGAGGTGATGAATCCTCATCTGCTACACTCAACTCCATTCTTAAGTTCTCAGGAACTAAGTTCCCTCATCTTTAAAATTGCCACTGTATCCAGTTTTCATTGTTATTGAGAAGAGTAGGTGATAACATTTTTGTAAAGGACTAGGGAAATATCTGGTACATGATAGATCCAAGAAATTTTATTTCCAAGAAATGTATTTACCTATCATAATTCCCATTTCTTGTAGGTATAATCATAAATTATATATTTTTTCAAATACATCCTAATATCATAACAAAAAATATCATCTAACATGAAACATGATATTGCAGAAAAATGTGAAAGAATAATAACTTATAAACTGTAAAGATTATTCTTATCAAAAAAATTATCTGTTTCCCCAAGTTGTGCAACCATCAGATTAATTCAGAAGAAAAAATTTTTTTAAATTATTTAAATGTCCATCAATGAGAACAGCACACAGAGGGTCCTAGTCTATGTGAGAGGATTATTGATTAGTTTCGCTTTTAGGTTCTAAGTAGCCAGTATTATAGTGTAATTTATCAATCATTCAGAAGAATTAGTGTTTTCTGTTATTACTGAAAACATATTTGCAATTGAGACACATGAGTGGGCAACCAATCATTTGTACATCAAGAGATGGTCATTCTGCCCCTGGCCTTGGCTACCTCTGCAGCAAGCTCCACCAAAACAATGTCTTCATGTCTCACAGAAAATACGGGTTGCCTTGGTGACGACAGACACTCAATAATATATGCCAGATGAATGAGAATCTCAGAAGGTGCTAGTGAAAAATGACCAGCCAAAGTATTTTAAAATATCAACCTGAAAAGAAAATCAATTCTAATAAGCTCCACGCTCTCAGGCTCAAATATGATGAAAGTAAATAGTCTTTCAAAGTGGAATGAGCATGAAGCCGAGAATAGTGAATGACATTGATCAAAACCTGCAAAGCTTGGAGGCATCCTCACAGTCCACAGATAAATTGATTTACTGTTATCTCACGCCCCAGCCCCTCCCCCAATTAACTGCCAGCATTCTCTAAACAACTCCTAAAGGGGGAAGAGAAGACTATTTGGTTTAACTAACATTTTCAGTTGATAGAAGAGGGAAAGTCTGAAACTGAAAGGAAATTGAATTACTTTTGGCAAATAATTAGCTCATTTTAGAGAGACCATATTTTTAAGTTTTCCCATTAATATGGGTGCAGAGTAATTTATTTAGATACATATTTTTTAAAACCCCGAATGTTATTTAAAATGGTGTGTATTTTCAATTTTGAAAATAACCAGGTCATCTTAATACTGCAATTTAATTAGAAAAAAATTCTATGGACCTAGTTTTTAGCTGAAGTCATATTGTGGACCTACATAATTAGTGGAGGGATCATTTTACTGGGTCAGTATTTTCAAGTAAGCAGAGTCAACCAGAATGATAATTAACTGCATAACATACATACATACATACATACATACATACATACATACACACATACACACACACACACACATACACACACACTAAGTTTATAAAGAAACATTGAACACCAGAACATTTCATAAAGCAAGGGTTTTAGTTTGGTTTTAATAAGCAGGGAGATACGTGGGAAGCTAAATTAGGCAGCAGCTAAACTTTTTTCAAAGAATCAACAACAAAAATTTTTATGTTGCCCTTCCTTAAGGTGGGGGGAGGGGTGGACAGGGATTTCAGGAATTTGGTTGCAGCTACTAGGAGAGGCTTCCAGACTTACTGATTGGCACTGCTTTCTCCTCTATACACACCCTCAAACTTTGAATACACTCCTCAGTTTATTGCTTGTGAACACTTTGGGTCAAACAAAATAACAGCATTTTTGAAGTCTTCATGACTGTTCAAGTATCTCAGGAGGAACTAAAAAGATATATATGTATCCATACATTAAAACAGTATTTACAAGTAGTATAAATATATAATGTATATTTGCATCTTCATACAAACAACAAAATCCACTCCAAATAATAACATAGTGGAATCAGAGAATAACATCAGTTGTCAAATGATGAGTGGCAGAATCCTGGACAATGCTGAAGGGATGTACTATCTACTCCTTCTGATTATAATGGCAGCTTGCTCATTTCTTCTTTCCAGTGAGCACAGATTGATGTGGTCAGATTTATATAAATATAAAATAGGATGTTCTGCACAGAAAGGCCAAATCTATTTTTCTCCACCTTTTCTGGGAATGTTCTACCCTGTTCTCATTCTGTTTGGAACTTACTCTTTCTTGACAGGACTTGGGTTATTAACCACTATTTTGGCCCACATAGCTCTAGTTACAAATGTAACAAAACACACAAGGGTAAAATACATTTTCCCAGGAACATAAATTTTCTCAAAAGGTCTGAACCCCCACCCCCTCCACCAATTCCCATAGCGTTATACTCTCAAACTGTTCAAATTTAGATAAAAAGGTTTTAAGATGTGATTATCATTCTGATAAGTGAATTCCAGTATAGGCCTTGGTGATTTCATGTGCACCCATTTTGTTTCAGTCCATTACTCAAAAGTGATGCTAATCAAGTTTGGGAGAAGTAAAATTGTTCTCTGGCCGCAAGCCCTTTGTGCAGTGAACAGCGACTTTCTCAAACACTAGGCAGAGACAATGCAGGATGTCCCCAGAATCACTAACCAACTTCCTTCCTTAGGACCCACCCCCCAACCCCCATCCCGCACTGCACTTCAAAAGGCAACCGTATGCAATAGCTTCCTAGTGTAGTAGGAAAAAAAATGCCTTACCAGTGTCTCCAATGTGGATGGAAGAAAATCCCTAGTTGCTGGAGGCCAAGCAACTCGGCCACTTGACTGGGGGGACTAGAAGAGCTGAAATCTTCCTTCCCTGTTTGCTTTCATCCCAGCGACCTCTCCCAGGATTTTTTCTCACAAAGCCCTCTTCTAATTCTCTAATCCTCTCACAAGAAGAAGCAGCACACACACCAAATGACTTCTGCAGTAGCGGCTTTCTCGGCTTTCTCGGGGAAAGAGGAGGGTTCTCGCTCCTGAATTCTGCCAGGCCAGTCCTCTGAGTCCTCGAACCCAACCCAACCCTTTGCACCCCTTTGTGAACAGAGCGCACAGCAAGAGCAAGTGCGGGAGTATGACAGGCTAGGACAGGCGACAGGGACAGGCATGCAGGTGAGCCTTGGCTCCTTTCTGTGGCTGCCAGAAGCTCTGCTGTCTCCCAGGGAACGCCTCAGCTTCAAACTTCCTCTGAATTTTATAGCTCCATATTTCCTTCCTGAACAGAAAGAGTTCCAAGGAGTTATGGAGCCACCAGCTAGGATCTGCCTACATTGGGCTGGACCAAAAAGAACCCTTGGCAATGCAAAATGACTACTTGTTTTTAATTCATCCTCAAACTGAAAATGAAGTGAAAATAGCAAGGGAAAGTAGGATATCACCAAACATACTCAGGAATGCTAATTTTTACAAAAAGTGTTTTTTTTTTTTTTCAAACAGACCTTTAAAATATTAAAGAATCTCAAACTGCTAAGTTGTAAGGCATGACCTTTTTTCAAAAAACAATGACAAAAAGTTTATCTTATTTTCCCAGGACGGGGGCCACACTTTATGTTATTAAATTATATTTATACTATAAATTCAAATATACATATAACTCAAATGAATATACTACAGACATTTATTTTTTATTTTATAAAAGAGAAGTCTTACCTTTTGACTACATCATTTAAAACTCTGAAGCGAATAAATCACAGAGGAGACAAGCAGATGGCACAGTTCTACATTTCAGAGCAAAGGCTGTTTGGAGTCATTATTTCTAAGGAGCGCGCTGTGCTTGTGCCTGTGTTGGGCAGCGTGCCACTGGGCCTTTGAAATGAAATGAATCGCCTTCTCACCAGCAGCCCCACTACAGACTGACACTTCAGTATGCCTAAACTGAGGCATGCTGCCTCTTTCCACAGTGACCCTACACAGAATCAGAGGTGACGGTTTGATGGATGAGTTTCCCAAGAGAGAAAGCAATCTGTGACATCACAGTTCTGGCTGTACCCCCACCCCAAGTCTCAATCCTGCCTTGTCTCCTTGAAAAGAAAAAAAGTCCTCTGCTTAATAACAATGTCAACTGAAGAGCAAAAATAAGCATGGAGTGCAAAGCACCTATATAACTTATCTGCCTTAAACTTCAATTTTCTGACTCTCCTCTGCTCGGGAAATGGAAGAAGGTCGAGATATGAACTAAGCAGAGCATTCAGATAAAACAAAACAACATCACAGAATACAGTGTTCTAAAAGTTTGCAATCTGAGAGAAAAATAATAATTAACTTCAAAGGGGGCACAGTTTTTTTTTTAACCATTTAGTATTTGTATTAGTACTGAACACTTGTCCACTGATATTACTGCCATTTGTAACATGCAATTTAGAAGATGTTATAGTTAAATTAGATGCAAACAGCTGCAAAGAGAAAGTATTAGAATAAAGGTTCAGACTGACTGGAACTCCTTGAATATCACATTTATGTTTTACATTAGAAATGGTTTCCTAGCCGGGCAGTTGGTGGTGCACGCCTTTAATCCCAGCACTTGAGAGGCAGAGGCAGAGGCAGATGGATTTCTGAGTTTGAGGCCAGCCTGGTCTGCAGAGTGAGTTCCAGGATAGCCAGGGCTACAGAGAGAAACCCTGTCTCGAAAAACCAAAAAAAAAAAAAAAAAAAAAAAAAAAAAAAGAAAAGAAAAAAGAAAAAAAAAAAGAAATAGTTTCCTAGTCTCTTATGGTGGCACAAGGTTGTCATTCCAGTATTAAGGAGGTGGGGTCAGGAGGAACAGGAGTTCAACTGGGCTACATATAAGGTTCAGCCTGGGCTCTACAAAAGTTCATCTCGAAATAAAGAAACAAACAAAAATAAATAAATAAAAGAAGAAAATAAAGGGAGAAAAATTCCTATCTATTATTGTATAAAGAGTAGCTTGTAAATTAATCTTGGTCATGTGGCTCTGCTCCATGTCTTATTGTTTTCATTGTTTATCACACTGGTGTTAATGTTTAAAATGACACTCAGCAAATTCATTTGAAATTCTGATGCAAACTTTTATTTTTTCTAGACAGTGTTTCTCTGTGTAGCTCTGGGTGTCCTGGAACTCTGTAGACCAGGCTGGCCTCGAACTCAGAAATCTGCCTTTCTCTGCCTCCCAAGTGCTGGGATTAAAGGCGTGCGCCACCACTGCCCAGCTTGACGCAAACTTTTTTTTGCAAAGAAAATATATAATAGTTTTCAAGCTTTCACCACTGTCTTTATTATCTTCTTTAAAGTTTTCATATTAAAATTATAACTCAGTTTACTTATTTTGCATGTACATGTGTGGGGACAAGCATGCCATAACATGTATGTGAATGTCAGAGGAGAGCTTTCAGGAATTCATTGTCCCCTTCTACCAGGTGGGTCCCAGGGTGTAAACTCAGGTTGTCATGATTGGCAGCAAGTACCTTTTCATGAAAGTTACCAGTCCGAACCTTTATAACTTTCATCTAATATTCATCTCAGATGTTCAGCACATGGAGGATATGAAAAATCTAGCTATTTATGTCTACTGAAAATATCTGTATCTGCATTTCTATTTATAATTCATCTCTATATTTTATTTATTTATAGTCAATAAACCTATCAGCAAAAAATATTTTTTCATGGTAAGAAAACAGAATAGTCTAAAACTATAAAAAAAAAACAAACAAATTACTGAAGATAGATGACCAATCTCTATCATGTATAATTAGTACTTAAACTTCTCAAGGTCTAGCACTCCATAGCAAAATGGACAAAGATTGTAAAACAGGAGACAAATAATTTGTCTAAAGCACATTTTAGTTTTTTTAAAAAAAAAATCAGTAGAAATTGCATCTTTTCTCACCTATCAGTAGACTAAAAGTAAAAGTTTGAATCCATTCATCATTAGTGAGGTTCTATAGAAACGGTCTCTTACAGGAAGGTTGCTGGTAGAATGTGATTGCAGTCTGGAACAAATTTGCATATGTATGAACCGTTGTGCTATTGGTCCTACTACTAGAGAGTTATTCCACATAAACACCGGGGCATTCATAAAATGTCACATGTTCAAGTAATATAAGGGAAACCATTCAATTGCCAGGGGTAAATTCATGAATCTGTGACATAGCAATATAATAAAGTAGTATGATACTGCAAAACAATGAATGCCAGATACCTATGTACTAATAATATGTATTGATGCCTGGGAAATGAAAATCAAGTGCCCGTCAAAGGCATGGGGCTCAGGGGTACAAGGAAGGAACATACACAAGTTAGTGGAGGAACAGAAGTGAAGAGAGGGGGGAAGAGCGAGAGCAAGAGAGAGAGAGAGAGAGAGAGAGAGAGAGAGAGAGAGAGAGAGAGACTAAAGGATATACAATATAATAGAGTTTCTCATAAAGGGAAAGAGTGAATGAAATGGAAAGATTTGAAATACACATGCCATTTCCTATGTTTTAATTAACCTTGTATATCAGGGTTCAAGGCTTAGCACACTACGACCCTCTGCATTTTTTAAGCAGATGTCTACTAGAATATAGCTATACCCATTCATTTGTAGACAGCCATGATTGCTTTTATGACTACATTGTCATAGGTGGGCACTGAGAGATGGCTCCGCCATTCAAGGCTAAGCTCACAACCAAAATACAATGGCAAAGGTATATAATTGTGGTGGTTGACCACATGGTTTACAAACCTGCCTCCGTTTACCATTTGGCCCTTCAGAAAAGATTTATTTACTCTTCCTCTGGGTGGTACAATTTTAGCATAATGCAAGTGACAAAAGTCGGGAAGGGGTGGCCTCCTCTGGTTTCTACTTTCAAAGGGCTCAACTTGAGATAGTAATACAGCATTTGTTTTCAAGCTCTGGCTGTCTCTGCCTTATGTCTTCATTTTCTCAGACACACTTCACCATCAAAGTAGTTTAAAAAAGCAATGCTGATTCCTTTGTTTTGTACTGAAGATTAGATTAAACAATGAACACAAATGGGCAAGCACTTTGTAACTTAAAAATGTCCACCTTCAGATATTAGGATTGTTAATGTAATGAAATGAGAAGATTATAACACACATAAGCACTTGACATTAGAATAGCCACAACACTTTAAATTTTGCTTTAAGTAACAAAAACATTGCCTTTTAACTTTCACTTGCAATTATTAGGTAATACATATATAAGTTAACTCAGTTCTTGGCAGTTCTCTGCAACCAGTTGAGACTTTTGCATTTGATTATTTGACAGTATGGATTGAGAAAATCCCTACATAGAACAATTTCTTTAGAGTCTAGTAAAACTATTTGGCCTGGCATGGTGGTACAAACCTGTAAATGCAGCACTAGGGAAGTGGAGGCAGAAGGATCAGGAGTTCAAGGACAGCTTCGACTACCTGAGTTCAGGTCACCTAAAACTGCATGAGTTCAGACCAGCTTGAGCTACATGAGATTCTGTCTCAAACATACATATTTATATGCGTGCACACGTCCACGCACAGAGTTATAAGTGGAAATTCAGACTAAACAATGGTTGACAACTTTGGAAATTTAATGATTGTTAACAGTCAATTATTACAGTAGTAAATTATAATTATCTCATATCTAATTTATAATATATTTGATTAAATCTCTTATTCCCTCAGGAACCCTGTAAGAAAGATTTTTCTACTTTTAATTTCTCCCAGGCTTATAAAACTAAAAGGATTCATGTGATTTATAGTTATCCTTTATTTTAAAAATTTTAGTACACTGATACCTATAAGAAAAAAAAAAGAATTGACCCATAAAAAGCACATGAGAAGTTTCTTGATGTGAAGAGACTTTTATGTTCTAGCAGTTTAAAGTCATCAGTAAGGGTTATTATACCATGAAGGAGTGGCCATGTGAATTTGAGGCCTGTCTGAGGATTGTGTGGGACAGAATGAGAACAAAATAAAGACATCTTCAAAGTTCATGATCACTTTTGTTATTTGAAATAATAGAGTGTATTTTGTTTTATGTTAGTTTAATGCCCCCTGTCATACTGTTTTTTTTAAATATGTAAGTGCCTGTCATTTTCATTATTGAGTTTATAAGGATTTATTTTGCAAAACCACTTTAGGTATATTATAACATTCTTTTGCTGCTCTCTTTCTTTCTTTTTTGAGCTAGACTCTCACCTTATAGCCTATGTTACCTTCAAACTTACAATCCTCCAGTACATCCAGTCTCCTAAGGCACCATGGTCACAAGAATGTGGCACTATTCTTTGCATGTATATGTGTGTTTGTGGTATGTATATATGTGCACATGCATGTTTTCATGTGACTGCACATGTGCATCTGTATATAGAGGTGAATTTAGGATGTCTTTCTCAGTTAACCTCCATCATAACTTTTTTGAGGCAAAATCTTTTTGCTATTCTAGCTAATCTGATTGCCACAGCATGCATTACCATAGTTTGTAGAAGATAGGTTAAGTTCTTCCTCTCAGCTCCATGCTCCCAGAAATAGACTCAAAATATACTTACAAATACCTTGGCTCTTCTCTGAGTAGCTCATAACTTAACATACTCCATTTATTTTAACCTACATTCTGTCATGTGGTTATCTGTGCTTAGGTACCTTGCATCTGTCTTATCACATCTTCCAGGACAAATCTTCCTGCACTTGGCTCTATCCCAGAATTCCTTCTGCCTCCTGGATGTTCCACTTCCAATTTCTTGCCTAAGTCATAAGCCATCAGATTTCTTATTGATGCCATATCCATACAGAAATAAGATATTCTCTCAATAATACTTAACATTTTACGTGAGTGCTTAAGATTCAAACTCTAGATCTGATATTTTGGCAGAAAGCACTTTATCAATTGAGCCACCTCCTTATCTCATTAAGTATAACTATTTCTAAATCATATATGTCTGTAGACTGTTTACATCGAATTGAACTACTAAAACTCACATCAATATTCCTTAAGATGTTCGTAGTCTTCAGATTGTGTTTTCCTCCTAAAACATTAATAGTGAGAAAACAGTGTTGTATATATTTTTGTGCCTAGAGATGTATAATCTAGTGATATAACCAAAGTGACTAGAACAAAAATAAAACCCTTTATAATAATATATTTCTAAAACTAAGTAATTGCCTACAAAAATGTGGTGTGGTCACTCAGACACATTGCTGATACTGTTGCCCATGATTGGGTAACAAACTGTGAGGACACCTAATGACTTAACAAGCTGCTGGACCCCTAATAACTTAAAGAAAGCCACGTGTATTTTGCTCATAAATCTGTGATTTTGAAAAACTTCAGTGGGTACAGTTGCTTGTGCTCTGTTTGTGAAAATCTAGACACTGGAGTTATCTGAAGAGTTGCTCTTCACATGCTGACAGTTGATATTAGCTTTTGCCTGAGACTTCAGCTGGGGCTGTCAGGCTTTCTCGTAGCATGCTGGCTAGGTTCCTGGAATGAGAGTCCCAAGGGATGGCCAGCCATATCATCTTTTATAATCTCTTTTAGAAGTCATCTGGTGTTCCATCTGCCAAATTGAGGCACTCACAAAATTTCACCGAGGTCCAAGGAAAGGTGACACAGATTACATTCTATCTCTTGGGTGTGGAAAGGTTTGAAAAGTATGCATGGTGAATGTGAAGTTTTAATGCCACTTTTTTGAAAGTATATCAATAATAATTATACCCCATTTATAAAATAATATAGCAAGCTGAGTATAGTCACACATACCTGTAATCACAGACTTCTGTTTACGGCCAGTCTGAGCTATATAACAAGTCCTTTTATCTCAAAAACACCAAAACATGGCTGAAGAGATGGCTCCATAAGTAATGTCTCCACTTCATAAGCCTGAGGACCCAAATTCAGATCCCCAGCACAAAGATAAAACCCAGGTATGGTGGTATTTACCCACAACCCAATGCTGTGGTAGAAGAATTCCTTGAGTTCAGTAGCTAACCAATCTAGCCAGTCAGTGAACTCTAGTTTCAGTGACATATACTATCTCAAAAATGGTGGATATGTATTCAGAGACACCTGATATTAATCTCTTGCCTCTACAACGCATGTACACACACACACACATGTACCTACATGCAGATGTACATATATCCAGACTAATATGTATATATACTACACACACAGGCACACACACACAGAGACACACACACACACAATTGGAGCAGAGGTTACACCCACTAAAAATTTAATATTACAGATCCAAATTGGGTTAAATGATGGATGTTCAAATCATGGTAAATTCTTAGTGGGCACATAAAAATGATGCCACTTTCTAGAAATAACCTTTGCTTTTAATATATTTAGCAAGCACATGTTGAATACATATTTTGTGGTTAAATTTATATTTAAAACATTCTATGAGAGGCTACATCAAAACGTTAATATTGTTATTAGTTCTATAAAATGTTGGAATTAATTTTTTTATTGTAGTTTTTTGTTTTTTTTTTTTCAAGACAAGGTCTATCTGTATAGCCCTGACTGTCTTGGAGCTTTCTTCTTAAACCAAGTTTTTCTCAAATTCAGAGATTTACCTGCCTCATTCACCTGAATACTGGTATTAAAGGTATGCAACACATGCCTGGCTTAAAATTGAACTTTTGTTCTTTTAAAAAAGCAAGTTTATAATCTTTACAAAGAGCATGAACAGAATATTGAAACACATTTTAAGATCAACCTCAAAGGACAATAACCTGAGTTGAGTTTCAAAAACGTTGACCTGATTCTTTTTTTAGCTGATTAAAAGCTAATTAGCACACTTTATAGTAAAGCACATTTTCTTTTCTCTACTTGTTGAATTTATTGATGAGCTAGCTATAGGAGTTGACAATGAGTATGAAACATATAAAATATTTAAGGAATATGAACAGATGAATTTTTGTTTCCATTTGTGAAAAAAAGGCCGACTTTCAATATAAAAGAACATTAGAAAGAAAAGTGGTGGTGTTCCCTCATAATCCCAGCACTCAGGATGTTGAGACAGGACATATATGAGCATCAGACCAACTTTGGTGATGTGACATGAACTTGTTTCAATAATAATAAATGAATACTTAAGCTAATAAATAAATGAAAGATGATAATCTCACTTAAACATTCTGTTTCTAAATTGGAATATGGCATCTTCTGAGAGTCCAGTCATGTGTCAAATTTTACCTTAATAAAGTTATTCAATTCTAAAGCAATGATACATAAAGATAGAATATAAAAATATGTACATTGTTCTATGAACATAACTAGACAAACTTTTTTTTTCTGTAGGGGGTGTGGAGATAGAGTTTCTCTGTGTGTAGCAGCTTTGGCTCTCTTAGAATTCTGTAGCCCAGGCTGGCTTTGAACTTTGCATCCCAAGTGCTGGGATTAAAGTCCTGCTCCACCACTGCCCAGTAATGAACTTGATCTATAGCTACTTGTTTATCCATATATGTACCAAAGTGCTAATAGTGATTATCATATTTTTGTATCCCACAGAGGTGAAGACAGTAGTAAAGGGAAATACATATTTGAATCAGTTAATTAGTCATTCTACAGAGGCCTACATAATAGAAAAGAAGTGTGTGGATTACATAATGAATTAGGTTTCACTCTTTCTATCTCTCCTCTAAGCATCAATATCTTGAAAAAATATTAAAGTATAATTTGTGTTTAAAGCAACATCTCTATATTTGAAAGTGCTTTTGAACAGTTAGGAGCAATACAAAGGCAAACTTGAGTGTAGGATTGCACTGTGGCCAGAGAGCAGTCTATAGCAAGAGGCACAGATTTAGAGTATTCATGAGGGGAGGCTGAACCAACGACCCAGATTAACAAGAATCATCAGTGAAATGCTAGAAAGAAATGTTTTAAGGAAAAATTTTAGTCTAGCAGTATTCATATTTTAGAAAACCTCAGCAAGCTGAATTCACTTGTAAACACTTTGTGGTCTTTGACCCTGTCTAAGACTTTAAGCTAAAGTATTACTTGACTCCTTGAAAGGTCACTCCTCTAAAAGAATGCATAGCTGAATTAAATCTTGATTTTCAAGTAATGAAAAGAACTCCACTTCAATTGTTTCTATTAACTTGTAAAGACAATACAGTTGCTCTTGTTTCTGCTAGGTAGGCTTTCTAGTCCTCTGGATTTAGAACTTTTCTTGCAAATTTCTTGAAACACACACAGAGAGAGAGAGAGAGAGAGAGAGAGAGAGAGAGAGAGAGAGAGAGAGAGAGAGAATATGAGAATATTTTATTCAAATAAAGCATTAATTATTCATTTGGAAATATAACCTACCACAAACAGATACTCTATTCTAAGGCAGAGGCTAACTGCAGTGCTGACCACTAAAACCCACCCAATGTGAAGGCAGGGTATGCTCTGCATAGAAAGAACTCCATTTCCTCTTTCTAAAAATCTGTTTTCTATTTGTAAGTTTCTGATGTATTTAATACATTCTCAAATAGAAAATGCAGGCATTAAAAAATTTAATAAACTGAGAAGTTTAATGGATTAATGGATCCACCTTTGTAGAAAATGAATAGCATCCATTAGCTGCTTGTAGCTCTTCATCTAGGTGGGGGCACTTGTTAAGATTTGTCTATCCAGATTGGCACAACTGGTCTTGTCATTGTGAGTACTTGTATAGATAACCATATTATTAAGAGTTTATGAATGTGACTCTCTGTTACATATATAAGGCAGTATCTCAAGAAAGTTTTTAATATGTAACTTTGTGGCTTTTTCTTGTCCTTGTTGCTGCGCTATTTTAGTACAGGTGATTGAGCTGAGGACATTCCTCATACTTGTCAGCTACCACTGAACTACATCTTCAGCCCATCCCTTTTATTTCATTTTGTGACAGGGTCTCTCTAAGTTACTTAGCTGACCTTAAATCTGTGATGTTCCTTCATCTGTCTTCTGCGTAGGCATTGGGCCTAGCTATAAATTTTACCTTAATACAACTGTTAGATTCTAAAGAAATTATACATAAAGACGTAATATGAAAATATATACAGTTATGTTATGAACACAACTTGATGAACTTTATCTCCATATCCCTGTTTATCTATGTGTGTATCAGAGTGTTAATGATGATAATTAATTTGTGGTTTTTAGAAGAGTTATTTATTTATTTTTTTTGTATGTTGCTGGGATTGAACTCAGGACCTCTGCAAAAGCAGTCAGTGTTCTTAACCACTGAACCATTTCTACAGCCCTTAATTTGTGTTTTTAATAATGGATAATTTTTATTATTAGAGTTTTTGTTTGTTTTTAAGGCAGCCTTTTTCTGTGTAGCCCTTACTGTCCTAGAACTCACTATGTAGAGCTGGCTGGCCTTGGCTTGTTTATGCCTCATGAGTGCTGAGATTAAACATGTGTACTTTTATCCTACTTTATATTTCTGATGCCAGGTACAGGCATCTGGGAGGAAGGTATCCTTGGGTGAAATGACTTTTTACAGTTGGGCAGGCTCTGGGCTTTAATTTGCAGACCACACAGTTTGTCCTTCTACAGTAGGGGCATCAGGGCAGAATCTGCAATCAATATCCATCCTGGATATTATTTTCATAAACAGAACCCCAGTTTAATTTTTTTTGATCTTTAAGTTAGGGTCTTGTCTTATTAAGTACCTAGACTGGCCTTGGGGTTGCAAGTATGTGCTACCTTGCTAAGCTTCCTGCAGCTCTTTATATATCCCACCAGGCACACACTCTTCCTGCCCCAGTATCCGGATTACTGAGTTGTGGGTATATGCTACTTTGCTTAGCTCAATGTGCTCCTTCCACTTTTTTTTAAAAATGTGGTTCTTTAAAATCATTCTCTGCTCAGTCCTATTTCAAAGATGGAAGGGCCAAGTAGCCTAATAGTACTAAGATAGAGAATTTCTGGAGATAGCATTATTTTCTGTATAAAAAGGAAAAGCCTTCAGAGATAATGACAGTTTTATTTTATTCTTCTTTCTCCCAGCCTGGAAATGAAGATTGTGAAAAAAGAATTACAACCCGAGGAAGACAGAACAAGAAGCTACATGGATATTTTTCTTAAACAACTGTAAAAACTGGAGACTACTTACTGTTTGGTTTTTTTCTGTTTGAGAATTATCCCTCTCCCCATCTGTTTAATGTACTATAGCACTGGGATTTCTGTTACATACAGCCAAGTGCAATGCTGTCTGGTACAATATATCAAAACATCTTAGACTATAAATGACATATACATTGGTAGTATTTGTTTAAAATTGAATCTAAGTGGGAATGCTGAGTCAATATATTTCTGAAGTTATAATGTCTTTGTAGAAGGTTTCCCAAATTTATATTTCAATCAGCAGAACATGAGATTCATGCCACACTATGCTACCATTTCATATTTTTGAATAGCTCTTATTAGGAGAAAGGACAAAATCATATTGTTTTTGTTAGCTAATGAATTTTAGTAACTTAGCAGGTTGTAAAATATTTTTTTTTTGTCTATTCTTATCTAATCAGATTACTTTCCTTTTTTTACAACAAAAACTGGGGTACTTTCACATTACTTTGAACTCTTTGTGTAATATATATCTTTATTTTTGCTTGTTTGTTTGTTTGTTTGTTTGTTTTGAGACAGGTTTCTCTGTATAGCCCTGACTATCCTGGAACTTGCTCTATAGACCAGGCTGGCTTCAAACTCAGAGGTTCACTTCTCTCTGCCATCTTGCAAGTATGTTCATTCTCTTTAAAATTTACCTTTTAACTTTGTTTTTGACACTTCTGGACTTTCAGAAGGCAGAACATTTGGTTCTCAAATATGGATCATTTTGTTATTTTCCTAATATAGTTGAACCTCAGCCACTCTTCTATATTTAGTGATCAAACATCTCTAAACCAATTTTGTTCTTTTACATTTTATTTTTTCTATTTGATTTCTGACTTCAATTTAATTGGTTATTGAATTAAATGAGAGTCAATATTTCCCCACAAATCCAATTTTCTTCATAGCCATTTGTCAAATAATTTGATACTGTATTATATTAAATTCATATATTATAGGAAGAAAATGCCACATATTAAAGCAATCTCTGCTCCTTTCCACATTGGCACATATGAACTGACACAAGCAGTTGGCAAATTATGCCCAGTGGTCTCCATCTGGCTTACTACTTGTTTTGTAAATAACGATTCATTGAAATGTAACCCTGCTAATTTGTTGACAGTCTTTCTATAGGAGATTTCTATAGGGATCTTGCTCTAAAATGGAAGAGTTAAATTGTTCCAACAGAGAATATATAGCCTAAAAGCCTAGAAATATTGACCCTTTTGTTCTTTACAGAAAATCACACTAAGCCCTTAGTCTTATTCCTTCAGCTCCATCTTGTGAATATTGGTGTTTATCTAGTAGGAGCCTGAGGAAACAGAAGGATGAAAGCAATCTGACTCCCCATTTGACAGAGAGTAGGAAGTGCACTTCTGACCTCAGGAGATTGCTATGTTGCTAAAGAATATGTAAAAATCAATCTCATTTGTATGAACAAATTCATGAAACTTCCTTATCTCCTGTTGACTTTTCTAAACATCCTTTTTTTCTCCTACAGAAGTCCAATTGCTGTTGTCTTAGGACTCTTTCTCCACTTTCATTTTCCCTTATCAGGTTACCCCCATCCCAGTTTTTTGATGACACGTCATTAAGTACTCCCACAGGCACATTACATGTACAAATATATTGTCCTTGTTCATGCTATTCTACTTAGTTAAAAAAAATGCAGCTCCATTCACTGAATACAAGAAGGTAAATTTGGGGCTGAGGAGGTGACACAGTGCTTAAGAGCACTGGCTACTGTTCCAGATTACCAGGGTTAAATTTCCAGCATTCATGTGCTCAGAATCACTTGCAACTCTAGTCCCCAAAAATCCAATGCCCTCTTCTAACCTCTATGGACACTGTCTTCTGTGGTGCATAAATATACAAGGAAGCAAAGCATCTATTTACATAAAATAAATGATTATTTTTTTAAGAAGGAAAGTAAAATTTTTATTTATAACACATTGTTTGGATACAGGGTCTTTATACGCAGACCTGCCAAGTCTCAAATTTGCAGAATCTTGCCTAAACTATCTGAGGGCTAAGATTCAAGGTGTGTGTGTGTGTGTGTGTGTGTGTGTGTGTGTTTGTGTGTGTGTGTGTGATGACATGCACGTGTGCCATCAAGTGTAGCCTCCTTAGCAGTTTTCCAGACAGCTTTCTTGAGGAATATGTGTAAATTAGTCAGAAACAACTGCTGTCAGGATAGTTGAGAAAGCATATAGCTTGTATTGTATTTCTATTGGACAAAGTTTGCTCTTCATCAGAACAGGCCTTAAAAATCAACCAAAGTTAGGGATTGCTTAGGAATAGCAACATATGAAAATATCTGTTAATAAGTGATGTTTGTCAACAATTTTCAATGAACTATATAATTCAACAAATGGGAGACTGACCTTTATTCAAAGTCAGTAAAGTGCTCTTTCATGGAGATCTACTTAGTTTCAAACCACTCTTTGAAAGTCACTCTTAGGACATTTCTAACCTATATTAAGAAATATTTCATTTCATTTTTTTGAGTCAAATTGATTTAGTCATTTATTTTCATTGTTATTAACTTGTGTGAAGATAAAGGAATCTTTTCTTTCTTAGGATATTGGTACAACATGCTGGATCACACCTGCACATAATCCTAGACCTTGGGAGACTTACAGAAGAAGGTGACCAGTTTGAGACTAGCCATGGTTTCATAGACATATCCTATCTTACAAAAGTAAAGCCCAAATAAATAAAACACCAAGTGAAAAGAAGCGAGCACAGGATATAGGAAGACGCTAGAATCCCAATGTGATCTTTCTCATTTGTGAGAGATGAGAAACTGGAGACACTCTTTCATTCAGAACAGTGCCAGTAGTGCTAGAAATCTGCTACTTCCTCTAAAAGTAAAAACACAAAGGACTCACAGGGCTCCTTTCAGCTGGTGAAAATGCTGACTTTATTTTATAAAGGGGCACTACCAGCAGCTCTTAATAGCTCTTTAATGATCCACCCAAGAATCAACTCTGAAAACACAGGATCTTGGGGTGCCTCAGGGGATGTTTCTGAAGCTCAAGGTAGACCAAACAAATCAAAAAGAAGTATTGAGAGACTCCAAAGGAAGCTGAGAGCAGGGAAAGGGAGGATGAGAAATTTCCCAATTAGTCAGGAATTCTCAGAATAAAGAGAAAGGGAGATGATTTACACATGAATGCCTGTGTCCTCTCATCTCAGATAACATCTTTTTCCATGAAATCTCCATGCAAAGGAGAAAAAAAAGCACTGTTCAAAAATCTTTGAGAACCAGTGACATAATTCAAAAATCTTTGAAACAATTAGTGGTCTTTTCAAAACATAGTAAAAATCATGAGTTCATTGAAGGTTATGGTCTCATTCAAAACATCCAGCTTGGTGTCTGCTGGTGCACTGACAGTAGTGGTTTGTTTTTGGAGCTGTGGTCAGGAGGTAGGAGGCAGCTACACACTGACATATGGTGCAGGGTGATCCAAAACAGGACGTCTTTCCTATGTATAACAGCAAATTTAGCAGCATCCCTGGAGTATACCCAACTAGAGGCCAAATACTCCCTGTAGGCAAAATCATCCCCACCCCTTACTTATTTGAGAACCTGTGATAAAATTTCTTGAAGTTTGTTGTGTTTAGAGGCATGGACTTCAACATATTGATGTAGCTTTTCCTGGTTGTTTCTTATCCCTTGGTCCTCTGATACATACCCTCTTACTTGTGCATTTCAAAATTCATTCTAGCAAGATGGACAATGATCAAGAGAATACAATTTCCATTGAGCCATGATAACTTCAGGCAGGCTGAGACATCAGCAAAGGTCAGGGAGGAACATTTAGTAAGGAAGCTCTTGTCACATTCTGATGTAATGATACTGGCTCAGATTCCTGAAGAATCCATAAGAGAGAGAGGATATGAGATAGTCTTCTAACACCCACATAATTTCAGGCTCAAATAAAAAAAATGACTTGTCTCTTTTTTCAGAAGTACTTATGTTTTAATGTGCAGCAATGTCTTGACATGGCTCCTAGGAGAGTGTCCACGAAGTGGAAGCAGGAAGATTATAAAAGTCAGAGGACTAGAAAAATCTGTTGTGAGATAGTATTGTTTTATATGCAACAGAAAAGGTACACCTATGAAATCTCAACAATTAAGCCACCTAAAAAAGACCTGCACAATAACACCACCTGTTGTCATCCCAGCGAAGATGCAGGAAATCTCAGAAGGCAACCCTGGATAAAGAGCTACAGGCAAGTAAGCGCTGCTGAGGAAGAGTCAGTATTCTCTTTAGGGACAAGCCTGCTGACAGGTTATACAATCCCACAACTTAAGCCCTAAACTCATAACATATACCAACAACAATAAAAACATTAAATGGACTCAGAAGGATGTGTTTGCATATACATACATACATATATTTATATGTAATAATAATAATTAAGAAGTACTACCCCTCCATTCAACCTCCACAAAGACTACAACTGGGAGCTTTGTCCTTATGGCTTTTACCTGGAATCTCACTTATTTCCCATGGTCCTGTTTTAATAGATGTGGCTAGTCTTGAGTTTGCCCTTTCTTCCAGAAAAATGAAGTTGTACTTGTAGTTGCTGTCTGAAGTCCAGGATTCACTGTCTGTGGTGTAACATAACTACCAGACAGAATCTGCAATTTTAGTCAGAAGACTACAATTATGCTCCATGCAGATCTAAAGGCATTGTCGAGATTTCTCCTAGAAGTATGCAAGAAAACATTTGCATGCAAATTGAAGAAAGTAGCTAGCTAAGCTCTTTAATGGAGTTTTGCTGTAATACATTAAAAAAAATAAAGTTGGAGTGGTGAGATGGTTCACTCTGTGAAGGTGCTTGCCACCAAGCCTGATGACCTAAGTTCAATTCCCAAGACCCATATGGTAAGAGGAAATAACTGGCTACTGCAACTTGTCCTTTAAGTTCCATGTACACACTATGACCACATCCATGCACATGTAGAAGTATACAATAAATAGATAAACAAATGTCAAAAAATAATTTAAAAAGGAAAGTTATTCTGTGCTGTAGCAAAAATGGTTATTTTCCCACATATTTAATGTAAGCATGGATTATGCAAAATGTGAATAAAAATATAATTAAAGGAAATTTAAAAAAACAAACTTCATCACATTTTGGACAGCATAATTTTAAGTGACAAAGGCCCAGTCTTATTACAAAAAAAAAGAAAGCATTGAGGCATATTAAAGAACTAGAGTTGCCTTGCATGTATGGAGTGAGGGAAGAGTCAATATATTTGATTAATGATTTGCAGGAAGTTAGGAGATCAATATTCAGGGTGAGGTCTGCATATACAATACTACTGGCTTGGAAAATCAGCAGGAGAAACAAATTCATCTGATTTTTATGCTATTTTATATGTCATCTGTGAATAAATTTCTTTGAAATTCTAAAGACAGTGCCACTTCTTTTTTTTAAAGTAATTTTTTTGCAAAGATAGCAAAAAAAAAAAAAAAAAATCAGTAGTTTGTAACCCTGAACATAAACCACTGAGAATATAATGCTAAAAGTCTGCTTTTTTTGAAAACATAAAACTCAAAAGAGGCAGACTACCAAGCTAGAAAGATAAATTAATATAACTTCTCAGGCAAGAGGGAAAGCAAATATGTGTCCCAAAGCAGCAGCTGTTGATGCAAGCAAAGGTTAGAGCAACAAGACTATTTTCTAACAAAGTGTGAATCCCATTAGTGATGAAGTGTTATTCCCTGCTTAGATCTGTATGTCTTAGTGAGAACAGATTTAGGATATACCTCCATTTGCAACTTAAGGCTGGTAACTAAAAACTACAGAGACATGCAAAATCAGGGAAGCCATTCAAAAGGCATGTTAAGTTTCTTATAAGATGTTGATTCATACACAATGGGCAGTAGGTAAAATGTGCAAAATCCCTCCTTAACATTAACACAATGGGGAGCTGGTCTTGTCTAGTTTCCCCACAATCCCTTGGGATTCCTATTCACTGTCCAAACACAGTGATGCCATTCTGTGGTTGGTAAATTAGTGATGGAGCCCTTGGGAACATTTTTTAGGGGGAGATTAGAGTTTAAACTTCATTATATTTAAAGAAGACAAAGGTAGAGAAAGAAAGGAGATGTGGTAGCACTTTAAAAATGGAAACATCTGGAAATCATCAGTGACTTACTTGTATACACAATACCTAGGTGCTATACTAACTTTAATAATTCAGAGAAGAGAACATCGATAATTTATTACAATTTTATTATTAATATTATTATACTTCATGTACAAAAACCTGTAATCTAAAAGTTTGCATTTTTCTCACTATCGAGATCTGTCAAGCATGTCTCTGATATCATTGAGCAGAGTCAAATAAATTTTAAAAATTGAAGTTAACTATCCACATAAAGAAAAGGAATCAAATGCATGAAAAGCTCACACCTTACATAGATTCTCAACATGGATAGAACTATTTATTTTTCAGTTGCCTAAGGAAACCAAATGGTCCCCATGAAACAATCTGCTAGAATTTTTTTAATGCTCTTTTAAATTTAAAGGTGTAAAGTTAAGTGTTCAAATTCAAAATTACTGAATTTGGGTCCATGGAATACATTCATGTAATGAAAATACAGGATAACTATAACATTCGGCATTTGACATAAGAAACATTCCTATCTTATGGAAAAACTGATTTCCCACAGCATAGAGCTGTACCAGCTTGCCAAGAATGAGGAACATTTTTTAAAAATCTACTGGAAAGCATTTGGTTGTTCAAATTAGCATTGAAGATGACTGTGGTTTAGAAACTTCCTTTTTTTTTTTTTTAATTGCAGGGACTAAACTATTTTGCCAACTCTCTTTGGGCAGCTCAATTTTCAACCTAGCTGACTGGTCTGAAAATGAGCCGTCAAGAGTCCTACACTGAAATTCCTTTTCTGAGAAGAATGTTTATTGTGGTGTGCCCTCAAAAATTGTGGAGAATCTGTTTAGAAAGAATAGTCTTCTTTCAACTGAATCTGGTGAACAGTTTCATTAGACAAACTGAAGATCATGCGAAGGGATCTTTTTAAATAATTTTGATTCCCCGTACATCTATGCATTCACATTTTCCTGCTTATTTATCATACATATACAAAGCTTGGATCAAATACTTTGATCATTTAACCACCATGAAAGTTAGTCGATAGTTACAAAAATTGTATTAAGAAGATTACTATTTCTGCAATTAATGTTATACATTGAATGGGCCTGTCATGTATTAAAGCCCTAATTTCCAATGTGACTATATTTGGAAACAGGATCTTAGTGAAAGTAATTAAGTGGGGACATAAGGGTGGGGTGCAGATTTAGTGGTATTTGAGTCCTCATAAAAAGAAAAATGAGATCACTTGGTTTTGCTTTAGGGGGTACACAGAATAAAAGGCAAGGGCATGGACATCTCAGAATCTAGACTGTCTAAAAGATTGTATTTTTGAGGCATTCCATCTATTATATCTTTCTGTGGTAGTCCAAGCTGGGTAATTCAGTGAATAAGACAACGTAGCAAAGTTTATTTCACCAATGTTTTGTTGGACATTGTCATTTTATCAGTGTCTCAGAAGCAAACCAGAAATTTGTTGGCATTCAAGAGGAGAAAGCACCCAAAAACTATGCTACCTGAAATTTAAAATTTTAAATACAACTATTATTTTTTGTTAAACCTTTATAATTTTCAGTATCCAAACAATTAAATATTATACTTAGTTTTCAGCATATATATTCACAAGAAATTATTATTCACTGTGTTCATTGTATCTAAAGTGATATTTTTAGCTGTTTTGAAGGTAACATTTGACATGTTCTTTTGTGACAAAAAAAGAAACTTGATAACTCATAAAATAAAATAAGATATAGGCAACAAATCTAGAGTTCCTTTGAATGCCTCATTCCTATACTACTTTTGTTATTCTGAATTTTAAAAAAAAGACCTCAAAATGGAAGGAGAAGGGAGAAGACCACAAAGTAAGCTCAAAAGTTCAATAGTTTCCCTTTCTGTCAAAATCAATATATAATGACTCATTGCCGGTTGTGCTTCATGTCCAAGCTCTATGAACAGGAATGGGATATATTCTAGTGGAAATCAGTAAAACAATTCCATTGCCAAAACATCTCTCAGAGAGCTGCCATAATGCAGTTTCGATAGCCTAGTTTTTGCCTTTTTTCACCAAAACAAAAACCACACAATGTTAGTTTCCTTGGAAAAGATGTAAATGATGACTTTAAATCAGTACACAATGAAATCCGTAGCACAAGTGCTTTGTTCAGTAGGCACAACAACCCCACTAGCAATCATCTCACATTTTGAAATGGTTATAAAACCTTTCTTGTTTATATTTTATTTCTCCTACTTAATCTTGACATTTTAAAGGCACAGTTAGCTTTAATGTGTAGTTATGTCGTTAGCAGATGAAAGTTTTCCTATGAATTTTTTCAAATAAAAACACAGTTCAATGAGAGTCAAGGGACCACTGAGTTGCTACTGTTATGGTCATTGTTACCGAGGAATCAAAGGAAAGGTCTGAGTCAAAATGGCCTCCCACCCCTCCCAACACTGGGGAAGCTCTGCTTCCTTATGTTTTATGATCCCCTAAGCAATTCTAAATGCTGTTTTAATTTACTATTCTTTTGATCCTACAATGTGTCCATCAAGCTGGTATAGGATATATCCAGTGAAATATCAGTAAATCTTATAACAAATCCAAATGCCATCCTACTGACAAAAAACCCAGGACAGAAAAGCAAGATGAGCCCAGAAATATTAAACTGAGAGAACAAGAAAGGAAGAAAAGAACATGAAAGATTAGAATCTCCTAGTCTTCTTTCCTTTATTATTTCATTTTGTTTTCATTCACAAAACACTGTTATACTTAATTTTCTAAATCTTGTTAACCACTAGATGAATATTAGATAAGCTTTACTAGGAAATTTGAGACTTTATTAAATCTCTTTGTTACCATGAAGTCACTGTAAGTTTTATGATACTCTAAGGTTATATTTTTGCTTCTTTGAGATTGAGATAACTATAAAATCAGTATCTAAATAAGTTGATTTTTTCCCCAGGATGCCCACTGTAGCATGGCAGTAGGAACACTCGAAGAAGTAATGCCTTGCTTTAAGCTACAGGTCAGGTATTGCTATAAAAGAACCAAAATACAATACACATTTACAAAAAAATTTAACATCCAAAGATGAAATAGGGTAACAAATAAAGGCACACTTCCTTTTTAATAATCCTATTTGCAACTACACGATATGGGGCCTCTGATTTGGTAAGCTGCTGGATTTTATCCAAAGTATATTACAACTCTGGTTGAGAGTTCCAAAAAAGTGAAATAGTGCCCTCTTGCTCAACAAATATGCTCAATACCACATACAGGAAAAGCAGTAAAGGCAGAATGGATGGCCTTCCCACCACCAAGCTCATGTGAAAAGTCTGTTTCATGAAGCCAATGTGTTGTTACAGAGAGAACATAGATTTGGGAGTCTTAGGATTTCTGGTTTTGTTTGTTTGGTGTGTGTGTGTGTGTGTGTGTGTGTGTGTGTGTGTGTGTGTGTGTGCTTTTCAATAACTACAGGATTTGCAGCATTTTTAATACTCACTTTCTTTTTTATTTTTGTTTAAATCCTAAATATATTATTTAATGCATAGATATAATTGAGAAAAGTAAATAATATTATGGGCATCTTTATTTTTTGAGGTAGTTTAAGATATTTTTTTAAAAAATTATTTATTCTATGTACATGAGTACATTGTGGCTGTCTTCAGACACACCAGAAGAGGACATCAGATTCAATTACAGATGGTTGTGAGCCAACATGTGGATGCTGGGAATTGAACTCAGGACCTTTGGAAGAGCAGTCAGTGCTCTTAACCACTGAGCCATCTCTCCAGTCCTACTGTACATATCTTATTTTACATTTATAACATTGATTTGGGGGAGTGTGCTTAACCCCCAACTTATAGATAAGAAGACTAAAATTTTGAAATATAGAATTACTCAATAATGGATTCCTACTGAGTCATAAAGCTAAGAATCCATCTTCAATTTCAACTTGTTCATTGCCCAAGTATAATCCCATTGACCTATTTGATATGCAGGATGTTCTCACAACATTTGTTCAAGAAACAAATTCTGATGAATGTTCACTATGGTTTTAGGTACTTTACCATGTGTTGACCAAAAACCAATGAGTAGAGAAGATATATTTCTCATTCTTAACCTCACAACTTAACCCAGGGTTTTTCTAGTCACATGACTACCAGCAAGTACTAGGAAGCCTGGCTAGCAAAATCTAACTGTATGGTAGAATTAAATGGAGAACTCTTTGATGAACATATAAGGATACTTTAATCAGTGTGATTAAAATTATTGTCATTGCTCAAGAACCAACCAAGCTTTGTCCAATTTTGTGGTTTATAAAGTCAGTATTATATACTTCAGCACAATTCTGTGAGAAATAATGAAAGCTATATAAGCTACATTCTTTCCAAAGATTTGTGCAATGTGTATGCATATTTGATATCTGGAGAATAATATTCGGTGCTAGTTTATAGCATCATTATAAAGGGGCACACTCTTAATCTATGGCAGACAGAATGATATTGTTGAACAATTATCTTTTGTTAAGAAAAGGAGAATGTGTTTTGCAGCCCAGAATTCATGTCCTCCAGCAATGGTGTAATATTTTCTTTTGCTCTCATTGTGTAAATTATTAAAAATAAGCTAGGTACAATATCATCATTTTTAATTATATCAAAAATGAAAGCAGAGATAGGATTCCTTCCAATCTGTGAAGTTATTTAGCATTTAATAGTCCCTTTGGGAAATCAATATGGTTTAGAAAAGATTATTTATATACCACCAGTCACGTGTGGTTTAAATAAATGCAGAATGTTGCTAGGGCTATGTGAATAATCTTTCAATGTCAAGACCTTACTATTGAATAAGAAGGTAGAATCATAAATCGGCTAATAGGAAAATGGTTAGTAGAAATTATCTCATCATTTTTTGATATGAAAGAATAAATTGGGTTATACTTTTCCAATATTTATTCAAATCATAAAAATAAATGGGTACTTCACATCAACAACTTAACATTTATTAGATATTTAAAATGTATATGCTAAAAACACTAATATTATTTTGAGAGTGAAATCTGGACCTGTGGTTAAGACATATATAAATAATTCATGTTTTTTTAAAACCAGTGAAGCTTTAAAAATTAACTTAATAGCAACAAAATAACTTCTGCTTCTTGGCAGTCAGGGTTCATTCTGCATAATTCAGGTTCTGAATCAGCTCCTTCCAAGAAGAATAGTTCGGAGCAGAATGGCTAACTGACCACAGAGGAAAAGGCAAATCACTCATTAATTTCTCCCCAGACTATTTAAGTGGAACCCTGCCTCTTATTAGAAAAAATTGAAGTTCTGGGGGGTGAGTGAAACAAAAGTGAACCAGAAGGGGTTAGGTCTTCCCAAGTACCCTTGAGTGCATTTTGGAAGTGAGACCCTGTAAGCTTTGTCTTTTACAGGTTGATAATCAGCTTTTCTTTTCTCCGTATTGCTGGATCTCAGTGGCTGTGGGATTTTTTTCCATGTTAAGCAAACAGAACATGGTAACATAGGGGAAAATGCATAGCTTATTATCAACATTTCCAGGAGAATTCATTTGTTACTTGGTATTTACTGATAAATATATTAAACTAGTCCATTTTCCCGAGTCAAGAAAATACATTTTGGATTGTAAAAAATATTTTCACATATTTAGGTTGAATTATAAGTCAATATTTGACAATTTTGAGGACCACAGAAAATAGCAGTTTTTAAAAAGTTTAACCAGGTTCGATGCCACAGGGAGGGAGGCGGGAGTGTGTGGGTGGGGGAACCCTCTCACAGAAGCAGTGGGAGGGGGAAGAGATAAGGGGATTCTGGTGGGGGGAACCAGAAAAGGGGATAACATTTGAAATGTAAATAAAGAAAATATCTGATAAAAACTGAAAAAAAAAGAAAAGAAAACATTTTGTTGAAAGAAAAATAAAAATAAATCTTTGGGGAAACAAGTTATTGTAGTGAACTAATTCAGAAGTATTACTTCTAGGTAATTCAACTTCTCCAACATTCTGGCCTCAACAGTTTCAGGCATAAGGACTATTTATTTATTTATGTATTTATTTATCTAAAAGCTGCCATTGTCCTATTTTTAAGTGATGGATAGAGACAATATGGGACAATAGCAATAACCAAAATGATAGGTCTGTAAGGTGAGTTACACAGAAAATAGTGTAACATGCCAGTCATTTTTTTGTATTTGGAAGACACAGAACAGCAGGCAATTTGGGCCCTTTCTGGTTTATTTATCTAACTAACTAAGTAACTAACTAATTAACTAATTAACAACAAAAATACCTGGTGATTTGAAAGGTTCCTAGAAATGGAGGAGAATTATTTCTGTGAAGGCAGCCAGAGGCAGTTAGCAAATTCTTACCACCATCATAGTTGTCACCCACTGAAATTGAAACTCAGTCCAAATTTGTACAAGTGGATTCACTTACATACTGCAGCCTTCACATGCTATGTATTAACTATCACTGGGTCCTTTCTTCTGAAGCCTGTACATTTTTGGATGGTATGACATCTTGGAAGCTGTAATCCCCTTGTGACAGGTTATAAGAGCCAGTTAAAACTTTCTTATTTTCTTCTAACAAAGTGTAACCAGCTTTAATTGCAATGACGATTTTGATTCACAAGACAAACTTCAGGAAAGGAAGTGAAAAAGTCAGAAAGTCTGGAGAAGGTTGGAGGAGGGAGCATGGGTAGGATGTGGAGAGAGTGGAAGACAGCAGATTCTTCTGTTTTAAAAAGGGGGATTATTCACTTCTAAATGAGACAGCTCAATTTAACAGCCTTGAATTTATGGGTCTAACTGTTGGGGAAGATTATGTGTCTGGGTCCTCTGGGGAAAGAAGCTACCTGGCGGTCCAACATTCACAGTCAATTGTTATTACAGGTGTAAGGATGTGTTGCTGGCAATGAAAGAACTTGTTAGGGCAGGAATTCAGATAATGGCTGGTTCACTGATAGGTAGGTCAGGATGGAGCCAAGGCCCTTTCTACTAATGGGGTTTAGGAGCTCCTGGAGCAAGTCTCGTACAATACAATACAATACAATACAATACAATACAATACAATACACTATAGTTGGCATAATGCAAAGTTTTGTTATTTCTCTTTTTTATAGAAATGTGTGACCAGTTTTATATCTCTCCTGCCTTTATTTTTCCCAGAGGCTTTTTCAAAAATATGAAAAATATTATTTTTTATTTCTACAGTGGTAATATCATGCCAGCTTATGTAATGTATAAGGTGTGTGTGTGTGTGTGTGTGTGTGTGTGTGGTGTATGTGTGTGGTGTGTGTGTGGTGTGTGTGTGTGGTGTGTGTGTGTGTGTGTGTGTGTGTGTATGTGTGTGTGTGTTATTGGGCAGCATTTTTGTCCTTACAAGAAAAGCTCATGTATGATAAACTATAGATAACAAATGCATATGCTCTTTAGGCAATTCCTGAGAAATGGCAGTCACTGTATCATCCTGCTTGCTAGCAGGCTAGATGTTTGAGGCATGCATATACTGAATCACTTTTTACATACATCTTATTGCTTTAAATGAGTTATGATACTCTGAATTTTCTTCATGTCTCATTGACCTTTCACCCTCTTAAATTAAGTATAATTAAAATTGCCCATGTGCATTGCTGATCTATGAGAAACTCAGGAGTGTCCAGGAAAATAAAAGTAATATTTGACCTAGCATACTTACAGCTATTAAGCACAGGTGGCAATTTATGGTACAAGCTTCCAGAGTTGTCTTTATGTAAACATAGCATATATATTTTAAAGTGGAATAAATCTATGTATAGCACTCTATACTTATTAGCATTCATAGTTTGACTGTTACGCAATATTCCATTATATGGATAAGCCACATACTATCTAATAATCTACTTAGGTTGGCTTTTTAATCATTTAGTTTTTTATTCAAATATACAAACATCATTGTTAGCAACTTTAATATTCTCATATTAGCTGAGCTCTCCAAGCATTTCCATAGGGTACATTTCTAGAAATAGAATTAATTATTTGTATGATATGTCTTTAAAGTCATAAAATTACTTTCCTTTAAACATCTACCTATGTACCATCTCACAAACCACATGTGAGTTGTTAGTCTATTTTAATAATTTTCAGCCAGATCATCCTTTACATTGGAGAAGAGAGAATATATTTCTCTATTTTTGTCTTTTATTACTCATCCTCTTTCTATTTCTTACACTCTGATAAACCTTGACTCTGGCATTATACATACAGTCTCTGATCACCTTAGTAGAATGTATGGGTACGATAAAGATTCCATATTACAGTCTTCTTTTGCCATTTTACACAATCCACATAAATATCATAGGATGTCTCAACATACTGACTTCCATTCTCCACTTCTCAGATGATTTTCACATCTGGAAGTACCACAAATTCTTGTGTCAGATTATGCTTCTTTGCTCTGGAAATATTGTCACTCTAACTGTGTGAGACAGAAACCAACCATGTCCAGTCTTTAGACAGACTGTTGAAATCATTAAGTAGTGCTTCCTATTTTTGAATCCTCAGTGATGGCACATGGTGCCTCCTCCACACCCTACTTCATCTTTCCCAGCCCCAGGTTCATAGCAGTGGGAAGACAGGAATGCATCATGGGCCTTGCAGTAGAGCCTGTTAGGGTCCTTCCTTCCTTACAAAACTGATGCTCTATTAATGGGCTCTTTTTATGGTGCTCTAAGAAGCCATAATAAGCTGTGATTTTTTTGTTAAGGAATGTGATACTCACTTAATGAAACCCCTTTCTGTGTTGTTTTAAGTAATAATGCTTCCAAATAACTTTTTAATTAGAAGATCTTCAGAAAATTTGCTCTTGCCTCAGAACATTTGGATTCATTTCAAAAAATTTTTTTGGTTATTTTATTTACATTTCAAATGCTATCCCTCTTCCTAGTTTTCCCTCTGCAAACCTCCTATCCTATCCCCCTCCCCCTGCTTCTATGAGGGTATTCCCCAACTCACCCACCCACTCCTGCCTCACTGCCCTAGCATTCCCCTATGGTGGGGCTTCCATCCTTCACTGGACTAAGGGCCACCCCTCCCATTAATACCAGATAAGGCCTTCCTCTGCTATGTATGCAGCTGGAGCCAAGACCCCCCCCCCCATGTGTACCCTAATGAGGCTTTTTCATTTGTTTTAAGACAAGGTCTGGCTAGAAGTCACCGTATAGACCAATCTTACCTTGAACTTCTACCACAGCATTTCATGGGGTTTTCCTTTGTTTGTTTGTTTGTTTCAAACCCTGGGAATATTTGGGCCTTTACAGAGACTATTAAAGTTTAACATACCACTGCAATATTTATAAGCTAATAAAACATGTGGAGGCACACAAGATACAAAACATAAAATACTCAGAGTACATGGAACCTCTATACAATAGTTCTATTGGGGATTCATGAATACCTAACTATTTCATCTTTTGTAAAGAAAGAGAAGCAGCAAATGGATAAGGAACATCTACGCATAGTCGAGTCAAAGCAAAGAAATGTGATATACAGAGTTTGAAGGTCTGTACCAGTTAAATGTTGAAAGGGGACCTCAAATGAGTTACCATGGCATGTTCATATGACTCCACCCTGCAATTACTTCCCATGTTTTAATGAATTTGAAAATAATGTAGCACAAGTGATATGTGACAATGTCTAAAACAATTTTGACTATCAGAGCCTGAGTATGCATGTTGTGATGCTGGAATCACCTAGGGTTGATGCTGGCACCTGGCACATACAAGCTAGGGATGCTATACAATATTCAGGACAACTTTACACACTAAAGAATAATTAGATATAAATGTCAATAATGTCAAGGTGGAGATACTATGAGCTCATGTACTTCTAATTCAATATTTTTTTTTCATTCAAGATTTGAGTAATTATTTCAAACATTATTATCAGGCATGACCACATGAGATCTTAACAAGATTGAAGTCTCCCTTAGCTTAACAATAGATGTCTTCATTTCCAGAGCAAGGAATTTCTATAAGAGATGCAGTACCTTGGGAGTATTTTAATTTTCAACAAGGCCTCAAAGGAAGCAGAGACTTCTGTGTCGGCAGAGTGTAGCTCAGTGGTTCTCTGATTACCTTTTCCCCATCAAATTCATTGCCACCCTCATCATCACCTGAGAACCCACTGATAGTAGAAAATTTGGGGTCCAATTCTAGACCTGAGAAATCAGAAAGGGGCTGATTATGTTCCCAGGTGATGCTGACATCATAGATAAGTTCAAAATCATTGCTTTAACCAAAGAGTTATGGAAAGGAATGCGAAGGGACAGATAGTAAGAGTTTCTTAAAGAAGTCCTAAATTCTAATCACTCAAGAATATCAAGATAGGGTCACTGAGGTGTCTTAGTGACTAAGGCACTTTCTGTCCAACCTGAGGACCTGAGCTCAATTCTTGAGAGTTACATGATAGAAAAAGAGAACTGACTTTTGCAAGTTGTACTCCCATTTCCCCATGTGGTATTGAAGCCCACTCTCATCAAGAAAAGAAATAAATGTAATATAAAAGAATAAAGAACAGCAAGATAATTTCCTAACCTTGACAGATTAAATGTTTGCGCTAGGAATTTTTGCTTTATATCTTGATTCCGGTATTGTCAATGATGCCATAAATCTATCTATAAAGTTCAAGACCAGTAGTTAAAACCGTGCAAATATTTCTAGAATGGAAATACTGCCATTTGTCAGGTTTCAGACCAGGGGGAGATTGGATGTCTGCTTTTAAAATATTTTCAGCATGGCCAGTCTTTTGGTTATAAAGAGAACAGTAGCTCATTTTTGTTACCTGTGAACTCAACTCAGTCTCAAGCTTTGAAAATACATTCTTGTGCAAGGTCATCCTTTGTGTCCCTTGGAAACACGATGGAAGGAGTGTAGAAAAGGACACATCCAGTTACTGCTACTGTACAAATCTGGCTGGGCATTTAGAGCACTTGGAATTTTACACCCTAGTAAATGTCCCTTTAGCAAGCAGCAAAGCAAGATGCTTCTCCATTGCTTTTTGAAACATCTTTTCTTAAACAAAATTGAAACACAATAGAAGAGTAGGAGGAAGCCTCCTTTTGTGCTACTTCATAGGATCCTAAACAACCCTGGAAGCAACACGTTTTCCTGGAGGCACAGCTGAAAGCTGAGCGCTGGTTGAAGCCAGACAAGAGAGGACATTAAAGCCTCTGTTTCAAACAGAGCCCTGTGTTACATGTCTGCTGAGTCTGGAAATCAAGGCATCTTCATAGCACCTTAGCACTCAAATCAATAATTTTATGAGAAGTAGCATAGATTCAGCTTATGTAGGTATCACAGCCTCTATTTGTGCATGATATATTTTTGTTAATCAAGTGTGGAACATTCTACCACACATTTTTTTTCAATTGAATTAGCAATGTTGCTAATTTAATTGTATCTCACGCTTACAGACAGAATGGATAAAAGTAGGCTGCATGTAAAATACCAATAGCTTCCTTTGATAATACTCCAAACATAATGAAAAGAGAATGAAAAATGAAGCAATGTCTGGTCGGGCTTGAAAAATATTTTACATCCAAGGAGTCTGCCAAAATGTTAACATAAGGGAACAATATCATCAGACAAAAGGAGAAAAATAACTACCAAAGCAATTAGTGACAATATGTAGAATGCCAAGCTTGTTTTAAAAATTGTACTACTAACATATGACAATTTCAGAAAGTGTTTACTGGTCTAATTTCATTTAAATCAAGACATAATATTCTGTTTTGTATACGGTAATCTTGCCATTTAAAAAGAAATAATTTAATTAGCATGGATTATAAACCAGTGTTTGCTCAAAAATCAAGTTGAGTGATGAAGGGTTCCTTGTGCTAAATAGGATATTTCCTATACAAGTTTTTGCATGAGAATAGACATTTTTAGTAATCAAAACAGCTCGCTAGTGTGAATTAAAGAGTAATTAATACAACGCCATATGCACAGCTGAGGAATAACATATAAATATAAATTAGCAAACTGCTTTCCTCCACCAAACTGGTTTTAAAAGCAGCAAAAATGACAGTTTATGTTTGAAAGATGTTCCATCATTCCAAGCACTAGGTTCATGAGCAACCAGCCTTCAATGGGAAAAAAAAACCATTTACCTTATTTTACTAGTTTATGTATACATACATTTAATCAGAAAAGCACTTTCTGGGATGAATGGGAAACATCTCATTAAAAAGGGCAAGAACAAAGAGAAGCAAGGCAGCCAAAGAGCCAGCACCAAACCTATCTTGGAATTCAATTTTGTAGACAGAAACCCCCACCACCTCTAATGACAGAAAGACCTCCCTCTTAGAACCGCAGAAGCTGCTCCTCTGAAGAAGTGTATTTTTCCTGTTATATTTATTCCCATTTCTCTCTCTCTCTCTCTCTCTCTCTCTCTCTCTCTCTCTCTCTCTCTCTCTCTCTCTCTCTCTCTCTCTCTCTCTCTCAGATTATGTGTTCTGGTGGAGGACATAAACGATGTTGGGGTGGGGGTTGCTGAATTTGTGGAGGCATCCCAAATCAATGAAGGTATAATGGTGCCCTCTGCTGGGAAGAGTCAGTGATGCCGTCTGCTAAATTTTCAGCTGGAATTGTGGTTGGGGTGAGGTGGGGGTATTCCCAAGAAAGGATGTTTCTGGAACAAAAAGTCCCTACAAGTACTCTACAAAAAAAGTAGTTGCAAAACCCCAAACCACATGAAATTAGCTTGATTTCGAGTTGACACTGGAATCCGAAACCAGCTGTATTTCATCCTAGAACATTAGTGCTAAAAACCCTTCATCAAACCTGGAGACAATTATTTTCTCACTATCTGGACAAGACCACATTTCCAGTGCCTGAATTTTTCCAGGGAAAAATGTGCCTTTTGTAGAGCACCGTTCTCTCCAATTTGGATAAACAAGCCTTGCTCATGTCAACAATGGCCCCATGTGACTCTCCTTTTCCATAAAAAAATCAAATAAGAAAATTTTCACAAATGTATACATCACACTGACATTCCCATCTTCCCTTGAAATGCTTGGTAGTAAGTTTTAAAAACGTGATTTGAAACTATTCAGGATAATTGTGCTATTTCCTTGAAGGCACCATCTCTTCGCCCCTTTGCCTCAGTGCTGGGTATACAACAGAAATCCTTAACTCCTTGTAAGGTAAAGAGGCTAAGTTCCAGTAACATGGGAGCTGTAGACACACAGTGCATGCTGATCAAACTTTAGGAAAAAGCTGACTGTTGGTTGGGCGATCTTCAATGGTGTCCACTAATTATAATCTGTAAAGGAATCACTCATTTAAATAAAAACACTAAATAAAAAGAAACAAAAAGATCTGAAGGCATTAAAAATGACAAAAAACATATCTTCTGTGTTTTGTAACCTAGTTAAAAACCCAAACCATGATTACAGAGCCCAAAACTATGCCTCTGGTTGATTATCTGAATGCCTAAAGAATTCATTTGTTTGTTATTAATATGAGAGGTAAGCTTCTAGATGTCACCCCTATGGAAATTGCACAGGATACCATGAAGGGCCTTGAACTCCATTTCATGCTTTGCTATCACTATGTTGGAATTATCATCTTAAAAAAAAAAGGCACTGCATTTCAATTTTTACTAGGGTCTATAAATTATATAATGTCTTCTACATAGACTTTTGGTACATGCTGTTTTTGAGTACTGAGTAAGATGGTGTTCATACAGTGATGTCTGTAGTCTGGTCCCTACACATGAGAACTATGAAAATGTACGCCTAAACATAACAATTTAGTAAAGAGACCTAGATGTGCTATAGTTCAGAAGATAATGATCTTTTCCTTCTGGGAAATTCCTTAAATGGTTCATATATGGAGTGTCGCTTGAGCTGGGATTTTCCGAAATATTCTTTTATGCTTATTGCTCTGTAGAAGAATAGAAAGGCAAGTAAAATACATAGATGTGTTCCCATTTGGCCATCTGGTTCACCTTGTGCTTTTACTGTTTCTCAGTCATGTTAGCTGAATTTGACTATGTCATCACATGATTCCAGTGCTTCCTTAATTCACAAACATGGCCCTCCATATACAATAGCTCAAGGACTGACTTGTACACACTATTTTTTACAGTGTTTCAGATCCTAAAAAAGAAAGGCTAGCACTTTAAAAATCAGAAGAAATCTTGAAATCATGTGCTTGCTGTGATCTGTGTCTAAGCTGTCATGTGAAATCATGACAATGCTTCATTGGGGCACCTCATTTTCTAATAAGGTCATTCCATTATGTTACAGCCTCACCGTGATTAAACAATGGCTGTGAACTCTAAATCTATAGTGTTACATAAACAAGTTATGGAACATTTCCAGGGAAAGTGAGTCATTCACGTCTGAATACAGAAATAAAAATATCACATTTTTTTCTCTCTCTCACTTAAGGATAATCTTACTGAGACACTAGAGGTGGCAAAGCTCTACCAAGAAATCCAGCTGAGTCTGTATTTGAGCCCCCCAAAAACTCAAACAAGGGAACCAAGCTGCTGCTAATCAAAAGCTCCAATTTTTGGTATACACAAGTCAAGAACACATTTCTCCATTTTCACAATGTCTTACTGAGAAAACATTCATTCCTCTTGGGATTTGGGTATTATGGCAACAAACAAAACAAAAGAGTGATCTATTCACGAGGGGAAATTTGTATGTATCTAACATTTAAAAAATAATTTAGGTGCTGGAGAGTTGGCTCAGTGATTATGAATTCTTTTTGCTATTGCAAAGGGCCCGGGTTTGATTCACAATATTCATGCAGAGGCTTACCACCTCAGGCACAGTAGATGCATGTGGTGTACATGCAGATGTGCATGTGGTGAGTGGAGATGTACATGCAGACAAAGTACTCATACATATAAATTAATAAAATGAATCTAAAAATTAACTTAAAATATATAGTCCATGTAAAATATTTCATATATAAACAATAGTGGATTTTTAGAAAAATTATTCATTTATCTATGTTAGTATTTCTACACCAGTATATATGCATGTGTATGAACATGTACAAGCATGAAACTTTGCACACAACTTTGTATACAGAGAATAGAGAGCATCAGATCCCCCAGAGCTGCAATTACAGGATGTTACTAGATTCCTGAGTTGTTGAGTGGATACTGGGACCTAAACTCTGTTCCTCGTGATTTAAACAAGTGCTGCTAACTTCTGAGTCATTGTCTAAGCCTATAATGCATTATATATATATATATATATATATATATATATATATATGCTTTATTAAATATGAGCTGTGCTGTTCTTACTGTCCATGTGCTTAGAAAAATAACTGTTGCAAAAAAGTAGTATAGCCAATAGCAAAGTACACAGATATGTCTCTATTTCTGTACCATCTCATGGTTTCTTTTAATATATCTTATGTTTCTAGAACCTAGTCTATTTCATTCTTAATGAAGCAAGTATAAGGTTTAAAATCCATTCTGGATTTTTCTTTGTATATGCATTTCTGTGTATGCATGCATGCTTTTGTATATGCGCACATGTGTGTGTGTGTGTACATGTACTTCAGGTATATGTGCATGTGTGAGTTGGAAGCTGAAGCTGGATGTCTTCCCTAATAATGATCTACCTTATTTTTGAGACAGGGTCTCTCAATGGATATAAAGCTTTCTGATTCAGCTACACTGAGTAGCAAACACCATGGTTACTACTGTCTGTCTACCTGCTTAGCACCAGGATACAGAAACACATTGCCATACCCAACTTTTACATGGGTTTTTGGGATCTAACTAAGGTGATCAACAAGAATTTTACCTGATGAGCTATCTCTCCAACCCTCTGAAATACATTGTTATGCTTCTTATTGTAAACAAGACAACAAATTATAGGTTCTGAGAATTTTATTTCAGCCAAATACTATCTAAGGTAGATTTATCACTAGATCAAAATCAGCAAATTGATATCATCTAGATAATGACCGAGAAGCACTGCAATTCTTTACAATGAATACTTTAGTATAAAAAAGAAGAAATCTCTGAAGAAGCCAACAATATAATTCTATATGAGGGCAATACCAGCAAATTTTAATACAAATTATGCATTCATAGAACAATTAAACCAGAAAACAAGGTGTTTCCAATTGTGTGGCTTTATGAATCTGGATAAGAGTAAAGTTGGCAATATAAAATTAATCAACTGTTTCTTTTTCAGAGAAAAAGAGGAATAGAGTAATAGGTACATCTTGCTAAAAATTACAGCCAAGTCTTATTGAATTAAACCACTGTCTGGCAGAATTTTTAAGAGACAAATAAAATTGTGAGAAGCAATTGGCTTCACAAAAAGATGGCATAATAGAATCAGGTCCAAGAACAGCAGGACTGACCTTTGCTTTCCTTCTCCGTGTTCTGAACTGCAAGGGACTCACATGTTTTTATGTTGAGCTTGCTGGTCCCTCTAACCACCATGCTTTGACACTTTGGCAATGTGCTGACCCACATTTTTGGTGGCCAAACTGTGGTTAGTGTGGGCAGGAGAGCCAGGAACTGCTGACTAATCCATTTCTGAAGCTTGTGGTTATACAGGAACCAGTGGGCAATGGTTGGATTCATCTGCTTTGCCCAGAGCACATGATGAAGTGGAACTGGAAAGCGATGCAATTAGCCAGGGTTACCCAGCTACTCTTTGATCCCAGTGGAATGCTCTGAAGAACTAAAGTAAAGACCCAAGTCTGCAGGAGAATGTCTGTTTATGTAACGCCTGTTAAGTGGCACAAGGAAAAGCCACGCGGTTTCCATTTCATCTTTAGGATTTCTAAACTCTGCCCTTTGAATTATCAAGGACTACCTCATCAAGGATGTCTGTCAATGTAACATGAAAGAAAATTGGCCTTAACTGCCAAGTTAAAGGGGATTTTGCAATTTCTCTCCAGGCTCCGGAGGGCATTGTCTTTCTAATACCTAAAGCAGTGGTTCTTAAACTTGTCACTGGATCATCAGTCCCAGAAGGGAGGAGGGAAATGGATAGAAATGCAGACTCTCTGGCTCCAACCCAGTCCTGTGGAATCAGAGCTCTGTGATTTGGCCCAGAGAACTGTTTTAACAAGTTTCTCATGTGATAGTCTTGCTTGCTCAACTTGAGGACCAGTGGTGTAAAGAATCTGTGTGGAGGTGATTCTGGGACAATGAGCAGCAATGACTTCCTCTGGGAAATATGTGTCACCTGAAGTACTCCAACTTTGTATATTGACCATGAACTCATAGCAATCTACTTTAGCTAAAGGAAGTATGTGATGTGTTTCTTCAAATTCAAGTATTGGAGTTATTCAAATTTGAATTTCAGAAAACTTTCCTAAAATGTAAAGTACAACATAAAATTTATTTTAGTGGATTTATATTTATAATCATTTATGTTATTAGTCGTTCTTGAAGTCATCCTTTGTTTATTGTAATTCATTTGTGGGCAAATGATATGTTTATTGTCTCCTCATGACAACTATTTCAGCTTTCACAGAGCCAAAGGATTTTAGAGGTAGGATGGTCTTCTAATTCTTAACTATTTTTAACCAATAAAGAAATGGCAATGAGAAGAAAGTATGTACAGAAATTTACAAAAATATTCTCAGGAGTTAAGTTGGAGAAAAAGGCTTGCTAATCTCTGAATTCCCCGACAGGAATCTGTAAGTGGAGACCATACCTCACTTCTCTTCTCCAGTAGCTCAGTTTTTGGAGCAGTGTTGGTCCCATTCAACAAGTGTTTCTTCATAAATGATATGAAATCAAATGTGAGCTCCTTTTCCCTTGCTCCTGACAACCTGGAGAGGGTATTTTCTTCTAGTTGTCCATAAGGGATGAATGAAAATGAAAAAAAAAATAGTTTCTACTAAATAATAGATTATTTCTCTTGAGCTAGTAACCTAGTAGCCTATGAGTGTATCAAATAGATTCTACTAACAAGAGGCCCAAAACAGTGGTCAGGGATTATCATGTCTGAAATCCATTGAAAAGTTTCTTATGAGATGATTATGGAGTACATGCTCATTACTAAGTCTGGCCCAAGTCGATTTTATTTAGCATCATAAAAACAGACTTAGCTCATGATATTTTAAGCATCTTACACAAAGCAAGATGTATTCTCTTGGGTGTGACTTTGTGTCTTCCACTGGACCAGGTTTTCCACAGGTCTGGAGAAGCAGAAGACTGTTTCTTTATGCATTGGTAGTGCAAAGTGGTAAGCCTGTTCCTACTCTCTTCTAATATCACCAGGAATGAATAGGCAGCGTGTTTCCCATAATTCAGCAATAACTGGGCTATTATTCTTTAATGCTTCAGTTTATTAATGTAACCACTGTGCCATTCCTACCATGCCCATGTAATTAAATTACCCCATAGACATTTGATATGCGTCTCTCAATCCCTACAAAAGCTCCAAATTTCTATACCCCTTTGTGAGATCTTAATGAATGGGTGGCACAGACACTTCTGTCATCTGTGTTCACTCCCTGTCCTCTCCTGACTGCTCTCCTGTGACGTGGAGGCCTATTTCTGCAGAAGAAATAGGGACTGTTAAAAAGAGGAGGGTTATGTTTCACGTGGCAGCAAGCTTGAGACATGCTATCACCTTCCATATTCTTTGTCCAGCTGAAGCAGAGGCTGCCCAAATTAAAATTCCAAAACCATGTCTGCCCCAGTGGATCAACAGTGCATTCTTAAACCTTAGTTACGGAACACTAATCCTTGCTTAAGTCATGACTACAAAGAGAAAATAAACTACAAAATTAACTTCAAATTAAAATTAAAAATTTAATTTGAAATTAAAGCAATTATTATGTCTATCTAAATTAATATCTAAATTTCTGAATTTTTAGGAAAAATATTTGTCCTTTGAATCTTTTTAAGTGGACCTATAAAAGCAAAGCATCATCTAGATTCTATTCCAATCCAGTGTACAAAATGGTATTTATGATTATCAACAAAATAATGTGGCTCTTATAAAACTCTTGAGTGTTGATTTCCAGTTTTAATTTCAAAACAGTTTAAAATGCTGAGGACTTGGGCATGAACCCCTTAAAATAGTAAAATGTATTTTATGATATGACCCTTTTCTACTGCATACATGACATATTAAAATTTTTTCATGTTTTTAAAAATGAAAAATGTCTTGTGACAGTACACTTAACATTAGCTTAATGCATATAGTAATAGTCGCTATATATATTTTATGTGAAAGAAGAGTATAAAAATATAAATATAATCTTGGACAGCTATGTATTCTCATTTATTTATGTATTTACTTATTTATTTATCTATTTATTATTTGATCAATTTTGTATATATTATATACATATTACATATATTAGTTACTATATATAAATACTATAATTATTTATGAATAATTATAATTATATAGTATATAGTATATATTAGGTATATGGTATGCATTATATTATACTAGATAATGTATATTATAGTATGTAATATATAATATAAATATTATTAGATATATAACATAAATATATTATATGATAAATGACATATACTATATTACGTAGTATATAGTACATATTATATACATAATGTATTTTGTTCAGTTTTACTCTACCCTCTCTACTTCCACTGAACCTTTTCTTTTTTACATATAAAGTTTGACCATGGAAATTACATATGAGGATATGTAAGTGAATAAGAAAAATTTAGATTTAAGCTCAAAAGCTATCATTATGCTTTTATAACAAGAATAATCAAAAAAAAACATTTGATGCTTAAAGATTAGAGATGCTTACAAATAATTGGCCATTCAAAGTAAACATTTCAGAGATAAAATCACACCAAATTGAAATGTAAAGTATTTCAGGTATGGTTAAATTCAGAATAACAATTACTTTACCATCATTGTTGCTCTCTAGTGTTAAATTTTGTTATCCATACATGGTCATGCTAATAGCATTAGAAAAGTAGTAGTATTACTAAGTTAGTTAGGGTAGGTGCATTTACATGAACAAAAGAGAAAGCACCAGAAGATATGTCAGTAATGACATCTATGTTCATGTCCAATGGAGATCAAAAGGAAACTAAGACAAAGAAGAAAAATAAAAATGTATGATCATGCCTGCATATATTTATACTTTCATTTCAGTAAGACATTTGCCACCAAGCTTGAAGACTTGAGTTTAATATCTGGATTCTTATAGTGGAGGGAGAAAATTGCCTCCTGCAGATTTTTAACTCCAAATGTATGCCATGGCATAAACAAGTCTACACATACACACACCCACACTGGCCCACATACACAACACATTCACACACATCAGATTCAAACAGTAAATAAATAAGTGTAAAATACTGAAACATAAATAAAATTCTCAAATACTTGAAAAATGACATAACACACTGCCAGATAAACAATAAATAGAAGAAATCACAAGAAAAAATTGGAAATGATTCAACCGAGTGAAAAGTTTCACAATGTACCAAAATTGTGAGGCGCAATTTGAAGCACTGATGGTAGGAAAATTCCTAGAATCATAAGACTATTTTAAAAAAGCAAAGTTTAAAATCAATAAATGTACATTCACATCTTAGTTATGTCAGTAAAGAAGAAAAAATAAAGCTTAAGATAATAGAAGGGAAAGTTAAAGAAGAATAAAGACGATAAATAAAGATGACAAGTCAAATATTCACCAATGTTAAGACTGGAGAAACAGCAAGATAGCCTACACTGAAATGAGAGAAATAACTACTGAAGGTTGTCCTTTGCCCTCCACATGTGGCATGATACACATTCCCCACCTCCTGCAGGCATATAAACATGCACATGCAACAAAAATAAAATAAAATAAAATAAAATAAAATTTTAAAAGCTTTTAAAAATTTACTCCTGGAACTTACTTGGTAAGAAATTGATAGATTCTTAACAATACTGATCATGGAAGAAGAAAGAAAACTCAAATAAGCTTTACCATAAAAATAAAAAAGCGTTAGCATACTCTGCAAGATTCTATGAGCTTTAATGAAATAATAAAATTACAATTTAGTGTTAATGATATCAATAACACTGTTTGGCAGAGATAAATTTGTAGAAACATGAGAAACAGATACAAGAGAAAATAGAAATCGAGCTATTTCTATATCGAGTAAAGAAATTGCAATGAAATGACAATTCTTTCCCTAAAAAAAGTAGAGGTCACAAAGTTGGAAGAGAGCAAGGAAAAGCATATGGAGGATGGTTTGGCAGAAGGAAAAGGGAACAGGGAATGATATAATTATATTATAATCTCAAAAAATAATTAAAAAATGAATTCCCAGCCTGGTTTACAGAGTGAGTTCCAGTACAGCCAGGGCTAAACAAAGAAACCCTGTCTCGAAAAACAAACAAACAAACAAAACAATTTCAGAGAGTTGATGGGAGGAAGAAGTAGTATCCATTTTTCATATACTCTTTCTGAAAACATAGGAGGAAGAACTGATTCCCCAACTTATATTGTGAAGGTGACATAAATCTGACAAAATCTGATAAAACAAATAGAGCTTAGGAAAAGAAAATGGTTTAACTGACATTGCTCTTGAAAGTAGGCATGATAAGTGTTGTTAAAATGAGTCTAGGAGAACATAAAAAGCCTAATACATCATGGCCAGTGATGTAATGTTAACACGCAAAACCAATCAGTTAATTGGTGTAACTTGCAACATTCACAGAAGAAAGAGAATCAAATGTTCATTTCCCTAGACACAGAAAAGTAATCTTATAAAATTTCACATTCACTCAATGAAGTAGAGTTGTCTGTAAATTACGAATGAAGGCACATTTATTAAAGTGGTAAAGAACATCTAAAGTAGAGCGTCCCAAGCCTGAGAGATGAGTTAGGAGTACTTGCTGCCTTTGCAGACAACCAGAGTTCTTTTTCCAGCACCCACATAGTAGCGTAACTATCAGTTACTCTGTGAGTCTAGTCATACATTTATATATCTGACACAAGACATTGTTCTAAAATATACAAAAGTATCCCTTTACTTTAGTAATCAACCCAGCAAAACTGAGCAAAACAAGCTTATTGCCAAAGGCATATGAGTTACCAATAAGTACAGGGAAACATTTTTCTTCAACATTAGCCATCAGGAAAATATAAATGAAAGTAATAATAAATACTACTTCATACTTAGTGGAATAGGAAAGTGTGTAGTAACAAGAATGATTTTTCACCCATCACCACTGAAAGTATAGGATGTACTTTGAAAAATTATTTTGTAGCTCCTAGAATATTTAAGTAAATATACTCAGTGATCACGATTTTCATTCCCAGGTATTTATCTAATGTAAATATCCCCACAGAAATTTGTACACAAATATTTTGAACATTTTACTCCCAACACTTACAAGTGGTATATAAGACAAATGTTTAACATAAAGTTGGTAGGAAACTCAGGAGGAGGAAACTTTCTGGATAGTACTGTTCTAGTGGCTGAGGCTCTGGTTACATAGGCATATAAATTCATTAAAACTCACGGAAGTGCTCACTTAGCATTTGTAAATTTTTACCTCAATTAACAAGTTTTGGCAATTCCTAGACCCTTTGTTCTTCTGATATCTGAGTGACTGTGGCTGCTTCTCTCTCATACCTCTTGGAGATTTGTCTATCACTACCTGATTACTCGAAATTTATCACAGCATGCTCAGAAATGAAATGCTAACTAATGCATTTTTTCTTCCACTTAACAGCATTAAAATATCAGAAATAAAGGGGATTTTGAAACATACACTACAGTTTCTATATGTCTTGTTATTTTGGTTTGTATTAGATGTACTTTTTCCTATACTAAAATAAAATCTAGTATAGTCCTCTATAAAGAAGCTGAAGGAAATTTTGTTGAGTAATATATGTGTTGAAGTTCTGTTTAAAATTCTTATTCTTGAAACTTCTGCCTTTTAAGACAAATAATTCCTGAAAATAATTTAATTCTTTTTTTTTTTTTTGAGACAGGGTTTCTCTGTGTAGCCTTGGGTGTCAACTCACTCTGTAGACCAGGTTGGCCTTGAATTCAGAGATCCACTTGCCTCAGCTTCTGGAGTGCTGGGATTTAAGGCATGTGCCACTACCACCTGGCTCAATTTAATATTATTTATGATTGTTTAGGAACATGATCAGGATAAATTAATTTCTAACATCTTTCTAATTTTTACCCCAGTATAAATTTTTTCAAAGTAAGTTTTCAAAGAGTGATATATTTAACCTAAAATTACTGTCTAGCCAAGCAGTGGTGGCTCACGCCTTTAATCCAAGCACTTGGGAGGCAGAGGCAGGACAATTTCTGAGTTCGAGGCCAGCCTGGTCTACAGAGTGAGTTCCAGGACAGCCAGGGCTACACAGAGAAACCCTGTCTCAAAAAACCAAGAAAAACAAACAAAAATTAATGTCTAGTTTTAGTTAACACCATTGCATTGCTTTTGAAGTCAGAAGGTGTATTCTGGTCTTTTGGTGGAAGAAATTTTATTGGTGAAGTCAAAGGCTGTTTAAAGGGTAACTAGGGGAGTTTGTTTGAAGAGCACTACTTTAGAATTCCTCAATTTCTGTTTATTTGTTTTGTTTGGTTTTGGTTTGGTTATTTTTGCTTTTGTTTTATTTTGCAAGAGTCAAGAAAAAAATTGCCAGTGATGCCTGTGAGCCTTATTTTGTAGTAGTTGTTATTGTTCAAGACTAAAACTTGCCCTTCCCATCAGGAAGAACAAAGAACAAAGCACATAGCGGCTCCCATGGGTTGAAGTTTGATAAGAAAGGAAGCAGATTGTTTTCAAGGTTACCAGGATGTCTTCAGCCCTAGTGTACATGTGGAAAGGAAATGTTAACGTGTAGATTTAGTCTGTTTATGAAAGACCTCCCACATTTCTCTATCCTCAGGTTCTTTTCTTTTTTCAGACTTTTTTACCTTGATAAGAACTAAAAGATTTTTGAGTTATGTGTTACTTCTTTTTCAGTTATTTGTGACAGATTTAGATGTCTTTTTGAATGATAGAGACTGTTTAAAGTTAAACCAAGAGATTCCACAATATCTTTACATAAAATTACAAACTCTCAAATTGCCTAGTCATTCTTTCTAAGTGTACCTCATGATAACATAGTGTGCTGGATAGTTGGTTTTATGTCAACTTGACTAAAGCTAACGTCTTCTGAGATGAGGGAATCTCAATTAAGGAAATGCTGCCATAAGATTGGTCCTCAGTAGGCAAGACTGAAAGGCATTTTCATAGTGATTGATGTGAGCAGGGCCAGACCACTGTGGATGGGGTCATCCCTGGGCTGAGGGACCTGGGCTCTACAAGAAACAGGTTGAGGAAGTCATAATGAGCAAGCCAGTAAGCAGCATTCCTCCAGGAACACTGACTTATACTTCCACATCATAATCTAACATTGAAGGAAATCAGGACAGGAACTCCAGCCTCCAGGTTCTCAACTTGAGTTCCTGTCCTGATTTCCTTCAATGTTAGACTATGATGTGGAAGTATAAGTCAAATAAATCCTACCCTGCCCCAAATTGCTTTGATCTTGACGTTTCACGACAGTGATAGTAACCCTAACTAAGACACATCCTAAAATTTCTCTTTTAGTAATCAGGTCTTTGAAAAGAACTGTAGGTTTAGAGCAGCAGTTCTTAACTTGTGGGTTGTGACCCCTTTGGCAAACCTGTATCTACCAATATATTTTACTCATGATTCATAACAGTAGCAAAATCACAGTTATGAAGTAGCAACAAAAAATAATGTTAAGGTTGGGGGGATCACCACAACATGAGGAATGTGTGCCTATGTACATACATTGAGAAAGCATTTATGTATATGAAAAAAATTTTTGATGAAGTACATTTGCAGTTATTGTATTTACAATATGGCCTGATATCTGTATTCCCCTTCTGGATTTGGAAAACTAATGTTATTAGAATATTGTTTTTCATTATGTAACAAATAAATTTAAAAATGCTAATGGAAACTTTATTTTGATCTCTATTAACTATACTTAGGAAAAAACTATAGGCTGCAATGATAAGAGTTATTTGACAGGCTTCTTTAGAATTCATGTAAACTGGTTTCTGCAGAACACAGAAAATTCATCAAACATACACTACAGGATACTTGTAGACAAGATAATATGGACACTCAAAGGATATATACTTTTTTAATCCTTAAAGGTTCTGTATGTGGAACAGATTTTGGTGTATAATTATGCATTTTTGAAATGTAGGAGTGAGACAACAGAAGGTTAAAGATGTCACTGTAGCCAATGGCAGAGCTGCAAAGGGCAATTATCACAGACGTTTCCTGCCACTATTTCAATAGTTCTCTCTGAGAAGCTACTCAGAGCAGCTGCAAATGAAAATGTATGGGGCAAGAAGCAATAAGAGAAGAAAATATGAGCACGAAATGGTGCTGGAGGAAAAGGTCACAAGAGAAGAGAAGAAAAAAGATAAGAAGAAATAAAGGATTGAGGGACAGGGCAAGAAAAAAGTAGACTTCGTGGGGTCAGTTAGAGACAGGAAACTCAGGTCTCGGGAGAAACACAAAAAGATACAAGTGGAGAAATGCAGAATGATGGATTTGGAAAGAGACTAAGATAGATAGAAATAAAATGATGAGAAAGAGAGGAAAAGACAGAGAGAGAAAAAGGGTGAGAGAGAACAAGAAGCATGCACATTATTAAAGAAGGGGTAAGACTGGTGGGGGGGCTAACACCTTTAATCTTAGGTCTAAGGAGCCAGAGACAGGCAGAGCTCTATGAACTCAAGGGCAGCCAGGTCTACATAGCAAGTTCCAGGTCAGCCAGTTCTACAAGGCGAGACACAGTCATAAAATAGGGGTGGCAGGGAATAGAAAAATAAGAGGCACAGAAAAGCTGAGAAAAGGTACAGTTTTAATATTTTATGTTTTGCTACATTGTATATAGGTTCTTCCTAGGTTTTTAACTTATCTTCAAAAAAATAACTTCTCTAGCTTAGCTCAACTTCTGCTGACTCAAAAGCCTCTTATTTTTGTCTTGCCATACTCTACTCTGCCAGCCTCTGCTGAGTTTCATATCCACTTCATTTCCAGAAGTTCAAGAGGCAACCAACATAAAAGGTCAGAGTGTCAAGCAGTTCTGTCAGTTGACTACACACTGGGGATCCTTTCAAGGGCCAAGAACACAAAACATTTCATGCTACAATATGTTGAGGATAATGTTCCAGAAGGTGAGAGGAACAGAGGCTTTTTAGGATCATGTTGATGATAGTGCAGTTAGGTATAAGGACTGATATTGGATCTGAATCCCAAAGACCAAGTTCTCAGCACAAAGAAGATTTATTTGCTCAAAAGGACAAGGGCAGGGAATATGAGACTAAGGGAGGAGATAGGGGACCAAGGAGAAGGGGAAGGGGTATCAGTCACAGGGTTGAAGACAAAGGTCTGTCTCTGGATAGAGGAGACAGACTTGGATGATAGGAAAATGGAAGTTTATACAGTTACAAGCAGAAACCTCATGTTAAGATAAGATGTTTAATATTGATTCATTGGTCATGTTAATTAGGTGAATTAAAAGGGGAGTGTTGGATTGCTGGATTTCAATATTTTGATAGCTGAAACCTGGTAGTCAGCTTCAGAAGGAGGAATTGGCCAAATAAGGGAATAATCCTGGTGGCTATCTTCATGGGGTTTTTTTTTTTAGCAAGGCAGAGGAAACTGATAGAAGGGCAAGCTTTGTCACAGCCATGTTTCCGATGCTGGAGCTCTGTAGATATCCTTTTCTGGAGTTCTGCTGGAAACCATCTTTGTGATATATGTTCTAACTCAGAGCTTTCAAGGAGCCCTCCTGAATACATACCTTGAGTTGACACTAGTGCAATGCCACTCTCAGAGCTCAGAAGGGTCTTGGAGCTCTGCCTTCACACCTTTAACTTAAAGGTAGGTGCTCTGCTCTAACCATCATTCAGTTATCCTACTCGACCCATCAAGTAGATGCTCTGGTCATCATCCTGCTCAATATCAGGTAGGTGTCCTGATCTAAGTATAGCACCACTGGCTTCCTGGATGCTTAAATGAATTGTAAAGTAAGTAACATTTCCTATACACATTAAGGTTCTTCTTTACAAAACAAGGAAGCATTGATAAACTAGAAATATCGCAGTACAAACAATGAGACTGTTTAGTGGAAGCAGAAGTTGCCATCTTAAAGGCAAAATAGTGCTGGCTCGTTATACCCTCTACTGTTCCCAGAGTTCCAAGGGGCAACCACCAGTAAAGGTCACAAGTTCAAGCACTTCTAACAAACTGTCAGTTGACTACACATTGGGGATCCTTTCAAGGGCCAGGGATACAAAGTATTTTATATTACAACAAGGTGAATGCAATGATGGGTGAAAGGAAAGACAGCTGTTCACGGCCCTGTTGAGCATGGTGCAGTTAGGTATAAAGACTGGTATCAACTAAGAACCACCAAGACCAATTATCAGCATAAAGGAGATTTATTTGCCTCAGAAGGACAAAGGTCAGGTATTAAGAGACTAGGTATTGAGACAGAACAAGGAGAAGGGGAAAGAAAAGAGGTGGACAGGGAAAGGATTTTAGACCCAGACTGGAGGATAATGGCCTTCATCTGGATAAAAGAGACAAGACATGACCCATAGGAAAATGGCAGTTTATACAGGTATAAGGGGAAGCCACCAATTAGGGTGAGGTGTTTAATATCAAATGACTATTCAGTCATGTTGATTAGGTGGACTTAAAGGGGCTTTATGATTGCTGGACTTCAATACTTTTATAACTGCCTTCATAGTCAGCCTCATGATGAAGAAGTGGACAAATAAGGGAATTGGCCTTGGTGGCTAGCATTTGGAATGTAATCTACAGTTTTTAGCAAGGAAGAGGGATTAGGTACAAGGTCAAGACCTGCCAGAGCCATGTAGACCATGCTGGAGCTGGCTAGAGTCTCTTCATTAGGCCTCTGTTGGACAGCATCTTGTGATATATGGTCTAGCTCACAACGTGGGGCATAGCCATCTGGAATTTATCCATGGGGATGGGAAGCCAGTAGAGAAACTCCACTTTCAGTGTGCAGAAGTGTCTCACAGGTTGGCCTTCACACCTCTAACCATAAGGTAGCTGTTCTGCTGTAACCATCATGTAGGTCCCCTGCTCTAAATGGCATACAGGTATCGTTCATAGACCCATCAGGTAGATGCCCTGTTCATCATCAGGAGAGTATCCTGCTCATCATCAGGTAGCTGTCCTGATGATGATGTCCTAAGTATAGTAGCACTGGCTTTCTGGATGCTTAGATTAATTGTAAAGTTAATAGCTTTTCCTGGACCATTAGGGCTCTGGTTTGTAAAATAAGGAAGGCATGTCAAACTAGAAATGTCACAGTACAATCAATGAGGCAGTTTAGTGGAAGTAAAAGTTGCCATCTCCAAGGTTAAACAGTGCTGGCTTTTTATACCCTCTGCTGTTCCCAGAGTTCTAAGAGGCAGCCAACATTAAAAGTCTTAGGGTCAAACAGTTCTAATAAGATGTCAGTTAACTGTACATCAGGGGATACTTTCAAGGGCCAGGCACACTATTTATTATCACAAAAAGGTAAAGATAATGATAGATAAGGTAAGAGGAAAAGAGGCTCTTTTATAGCTGGACCTTGATAGTCAACCTCAGGAGGAGTAAGTGGCCAAATAAGGGAAAATAACTTGGTGGCTAGCTTTATTAATGTAATTTTATGTGTTATTTTTTTTTTTTTTAGGAAGGCCATGGGGAATGGCTAGAAGCTCAAGGCTTGCTTTAGCCATGTAGGCCATACCTGAGCTGGCTAGAGTCCCTTCACTAGGCCTCTGTTAGGTAGCATCATTGTGATGTATGGTCTAGCTCACAATGTGGGGCAGAGCCCTCCTGAATTCAGTAGTGAAATTCCAATCTCAGAGTGCAATGCAGAGAAATTGGCCTCCACACATCTAACCAAAAAGTAGGTGCCCTGCGCTAACCATCATACAGGCATTCTATTTAACCCATCAAGTAGATGTCCTGGTCATCATTAGGAGAGTGTCCTGCTCAACATCAGGTAGGTGTCCTGATCTAAGTATAGCATCAGTGGGTTCCTGGATGCTTAGATTAATTGTAATGTCATTATCTTTTCCTATACCCATTAAGGCTCTGGTCTCCATAATAGGGAGGGTTTGCCAAACTAGAAGTATAACAGTATAACAAATGAGTCTGTGTAGTAGAAGTAGAAGTTGCCATCCTAAAGAAAAATCACTGTTGGCTTTTTATATGTTCTTCTGTTCCCAGAAGTCCAAGAGGCACACATCCAACACAAAAGGTCAAAGGGTCAAGCAGTTCTAACAAAATGTCAGTTGGCTACACATTGGGGATTCTTTCAAGGGCCAGGCACACTATTTATTATGACAAAAAGGTAAAGATACTGATAGATAAGGTAAGAGGAAAGGAGGCTCTTCATGGCCATGTTGCTCATGGTGCAGCTAGGTATAAGGACTGGTATTGGCTCTGAATCCCAAAGACCAGCTTCTTAGCACAAAGCAGATTTATTTGCCCCACAGGAACAATGAAAGACTAAAAGAGGAGATAGAGGATCAGGGAGAAGGGGAATGGAAGAAGGAAGACAAGGAAAGGGTATTAGTCCCAGAGTGGAGGACAAAGGCCTGCCTCTGGACAGAGGAGAAAGACATTGCAGTAGGCATATGACAGTTTATACAGGTACAATGAGAAACCCCATGTTAGGATGAGGTATTTAATATTGATTTTTTTGGACATGTTAGTTAGGTCATCTAAGAGGAGCTTTTTGATTTCAGGACTTAAATACTTTTATAGCTGGACCTTGATAGTCAACCTCAGGAGGAGTAAGTGGCCAAATAAGGGAAAATAACTTGGTGGCTAGCTTTATTAATGTAATTTTATGTGTTATTTTTTTTTTTTAGCAAGGCAATAGGGAATGGCTAGAAGCTCAAGGCTTGCTTTAGCCATGTAGGCCATACCTGAGCTGGCTAGAGTCCCTTCACTAGGCCTCTGTTAGGTAGCATCATTGTGATGTATGGTCTAGCTCACAATGTGGGGCAGAGCCCTCCTGAATTCAGTAGTGAAATTCCAATCTCAGAGTGCAATGCAGAGAAATTGGCCTCCACACATCTAACCAAAAAGTAGGTGCCCTGCGCTAACCATCATACAGGCATTCTATTTAACCCATCAAGTAGATGTCCTGGTCATCATTAGGAGAGTGTCCTGCTCAACATCAGGTAGGTGTCCTGATCTAAGTATAGCATCAGTGGGTTCCTGGATGCTTAGATTAATTGTAATGTCATTATCTTTTCCTATACCCATTAAGGCTCTGGTCTCCATAATAGGGAGGGTTTGCCAAACTAGAAGTATAACAGTATAACAAATGAGTCTGTGTAGTAGAAGTAGAAGTTGCCATCCTAAAGAAAAATCACTGTTGGCTTTTTATATGTTCTTCTGTTCCCAGAAGTCCAAGAGGCACACATCCAACACAAAAGGTCAAAGGGTCAAGCAGTTCTAACAAAATGTCAGTTGGCTACACATTGGGGATTCTTTCAAGGGCCAGGTACACTATTTATTATGACAAAAAGGTAAAGATACTGATAGATAAGGTAAGAGGAAAGGAGGCTCTTCATGGCCATGTTGCTCATGGTGCAGCTAGGTATAAGGACTGGTATTGGCTCTGAATCCCAAAGACCAGCTTCTTAGCACAAAGCAGATTTATTTGCCCCACAGGAACAATGAAAGACTAAAAGAGGAGATAGAGGATCAGGGAGAAGGGGAATGGAAGAAGGAAGACAAGGAAAGGGTATTAGTCCCAGAGTGGAGGACAAAGGCCTGCCTCTGGACAGAGGAGAAAGACATTGCAGTAGGCATATGACAGTTTATACAGGTACAATGAGAAACCCCATGTTAGGATGAGGTATTTAATATTGATTTTTTGGACATGTTAGTTAGGTCATCTAAGAGGAGCTTTTTGATTTCAGGACTTAAATACTTTTGTAGCTGGACCTTGATAGTCAACCTCAGGAGGAGTAAGTGGCCAAATAAGGGAAAATAACTTGGTGGCTAGCTTTATTAATGTAATTTTATGTGTTAATTTTTTTTTAGCAAGGCAATAGGGAATGGCTAGAAGCTCAAGGCTTGCTTTAGCCATGTAGGCCATACCTGAGCTGGCTAGAGTCCCTTCACTAGGCCTCTGTTAGGTAGCATCATTGTGATGTATGGTCTAGCTCACAATGTGGGGCAGAGCCCTCCTGAATTCAGTAGTGAAATTCCAATCTCAGAGTGCAATGCAGAGAAATTGGCCTCCACACATCTAACCAAAAAGTAGGTGCCCTGCGCTAACCATCATACAGGCATTCTATTTAACCCATCAAGTAGATGTCCTGGTCATCATTAGGAGAGTGTCCTGCTCAACATCAGGTAGGTGTCCTGATCTAAGTATAGCATCAGTGGGTTCCTGGATGCTTAGATTAATTGTAATGTCATTATCTTTTCCTATACCCATTAAGGCTCTGGTCTCCATAATAGGGAGGGTTTGCCAAACTAGAAGTATAACAGTATAACAAATGAGTCTGTGTAGTAGAAGTAGAAGTTGCCATCCTAAAGAAAAATCACTGTTGGCTTTTTATATGTTCTTCTGTTCCCAGAAGTCCAAGAGGCACACATCCAACACAAAAGGTCAAAGGGTCAAGCAGTTCTAACAAAATGTCAGTTGGCTACACATTGGGGATTCTTTCAAGGGTCAGGTACACTATTTATTATGACAAAAAGGTAAAGATACTGATAGATAAGGTAAGAGGAAAGGAGGCTCTTCATGGCCATGTTGCTCATGGTGCAGCTAGGTATAAGGACTGGTATTGGCTCTGAATCCCAAAGACCAGCTTCTTAGCACAAAGCAGATTTATTTGCCCCACAGGAACAATGAAAGACTAAAAGAGGAGATAGAGGATCAGGGAGAAGGGGAATGGAAGAAGGAAGACAAGGAAAGGGTATTAGTCCCAGAGTGGAGGACAAAGGCCTGCCTCTGGACAGAGGAGAAAGACATTGCAGTAGGCATATGACAGTTTATACAGGTACAATGAGAAACCCCATGTTAGGATGAGGTATTTAATATTGATTTTTTTGGACATGTTAGTTAGGTCATCTAAGAGGAGCTTTTTGATTTCAGGACTTAAATACTTTTATAGCTGGACCTTGATAGTCAACCTCAGGAGGAGTAAGTGGCCAAATAAGGGAAAATAACTTGGTGGCTAGCTTTATTAATGTAATTTTATGTGTTATTTTTTTTTTTAGCAAGGCAATGGGGAATGGCTAGAAGCTCAAGGCTTGCTTTAGCCATGTAGGCCATACCTGAGCTGGCTAGAGTCCCTTCACTAGGCCTCTGTTAGGTAGCATCATTGTGATGTATGGTCTAGCTCACAATGTGGGGCAGAGCCCTCCTGAATTCAGTAGTGAAATTCCAATCTCAGAGTGCAATGCAGAGAAATTGGCCTCCACACATCTAACCAAAAAGTAGGTGCCCTGCGCTAACCATCATACAGGCATTCTATTTAACCCATCAAGTAGATGTCCTGGTCATCATTAGGAGAGTGTCCTGCTCAACATCAGGTAGGTGTCCTGATCTAAGTATAGCATCAGTGGGTTCCTGGATGCTTAGATTAATTGTAATGTCATTATCTTTTCCTATACCCATTAAGGCTCTGGTCTCCATAATATGGAGGGTTTGCCAAACTAGAAGTATAACAGTATAACAAATGAGTCTGTGTAGTAGAAGTAGAAGTTGCCATCCTAAAGAAAAATCACTGTTGGCTTTTTATATGTTCTTCTGTTCCCAGAAGTCCAAGAGGCACACATCCAACACAAAAGGTCAAAGGGTCAAGCAGTTCTAACAAAATGCCAGTTGGCTACACATTGGGGATTCTTTCAAGGGTCAGGTACACTATTTATTATCATGAAAAGGTAACAATAATGATAGATAATGTAAGAGGAAAGGAGGCTCTTCATGGCCATGTTGTTCTTGGTGCAGCTAGGTATAAGGACTGGTATTGGCTCTGAATCCCAAAGACCAATTTCTCAGCACAAAAAGATTGATTTCTCCCAAAGGTAATAGAAGATAACAGAATAAGAAATGAAGAGAGGAGATAGAGGAACAGGCAGAAGGGGAAGAAAACAAGGAAGACAGAGAAGTGTTATTTGTCCTAGAGTAGTAGACAAAGGCCTACCTCGGGACAGAGTCATCAGACATGGCCCATAAGCAAATGAACGTTTATAAACATAAACAAGGGGAAACTCCATATTACAATGAGATATTTAATATTGGTTGATTGGATATATTAATTGGGTAAACTAACTTGTTTTTTTTTTAATTTCTGGGCTTTAATACTTTGATAGCTGGACCTTGGCAGTCAGCCTCAGGATGAGGAATGGCTAAATAAGGGAATAGATCATGGTGCCTAGCTTTAGGAATGTAACCTATGTTTTTTAGCAAAGTAGAAGGAACATGTAGACTGGTAATTCTTGTCAGAACCATATAAGCCATTCTGGAGCTGGCTAGAGTCCCTTCCCTAGGCCAGCATCTCTCTGGCATAAAGTCTAGCTTATAATATGAGGTGGAGCTCTATTCTTCTCTGGAGCTGTCAGTAGTAAAATGCCACTCTCAGAGTGCAGTAGAGTCATAGAGCTCTGCTTTCACACTTCTAACCATAAGGTAGGTGTCCTGCTCTAACCATCATTTAGGTGTCCTACTCCAAATGTCATGGAAGTATCTGACTAGACCCATCAGGTAGATGCCCTGTTCATCATCAGGTGGGTGTGCTACTCATCATCATGTAGGTATTCTGATAGAAGTGTAGCAGCAGTGGTTTCCTGGATGATTAGATGAATTGTGACGGTATTATCTTTACCTATTCTTATTAGAGCTTGTGTTCCCAAATAAAAGAAGGTTGGCCAAAGAAGAAATGTTGCAGTGATGCCAATGTGACTGTTTAGTGGAACAGACATTGTCTTCCTTAAGGCAAACCACTGGAGGTACGTAGTTTTCCCTGCTTGCCCAAGAGTAGAGGACTACTTTCCTCTTCACAGCTAGAGCCTCAGTAAGAGGAGGGAGGCCTTGCCCAGGAATTAACAAGACTGAGACTAGGAAAGCAAGGCACAGGCTTCTGGGATGTTTTCCCTAGTCTTTGAGTATCTTAGCTAGAATGATTAAGCTTAGCAAAGACAGTACAGGTGGTTCCCAGTGTGATTCAAATCTCAGACAAACCATAGCAGAAGAAATACTTTCTTTTTTTTTTTACAAGTAAGTACTTGTATTGCAGCTAAAACTCATTCTACAATGTAATGCAGTAACCATCTGTATAAATATACAAAGAGAAAAGCATTTGTAGTTCCTGAGTTAAAGACAACTATTAGAAATCTGAAAACACTAAATGCATGTTCCATGTGATGTTTGAGTTGAGACCTGTCCTTGTGATTTTTGCATAAACATTGTACTACCTGGCCATGCATAGTTCATTGTTTTGTATGGTATGTACTAGTAAGTCCCTGTATTAGAGCTAAAATGCATTATACAATGTGATGCTGTAACCATCTGTGTAAATACACAAAGGGAAAAGAATTTGTAATTTCTGAGTTAAAGACAACTATTAGAAAGCTGAAAACACTAAATGCATGTTCCATGTGATGTTTGAGTTGAGATGTGTCCTTGGGATTTTCGCATAAACATTGTACTACCTGGCCATGCATAGTTCATTGTTTTGTATAGTATGTACAAGTAAATACCTGTATTAGAGCTAAAACACATTATACAATGTAATACAGTAACCATCTGTATAAATACACAAAGAGAAAAGCAGAAGAAATACTTTCTAAAGATACCTATATCCCAGGCAGGGAGAAGAAACACGCACTACTTTTTGAAAATGAAGCAAATGTGAGAAGACAAAATGGCCAACCACAACGATAAATCATCTAATGAGAAGAAGACATCTGATGAGGAGAAGATATACCTAGCTTCAAAATTCATCACCCAAGCCCCTCCAGGGGAGTTTAAAGAACTCTTCCATGATATTCGGCTGCTGGTTAATAATGACAATCTCCTCAGAAAAGGGATAGGACAGGCAATTGCGCAATATAATATGCACCAGTTCACACCAGTGAAGATAGAAGGGTATGAAGATCATGTTTTAGTCACAGAGCATGGTCATCTAGGTAACAACAGATTTTTAGATCCAAGAAACAAAATTTCTTTCAGGTTCGATCACGTAAGAAAAATAGCAAGTGACCCCAAGCTAACACTTACAGGTGGAAATTTAACATATTTGAGAGATTGCTGTGATAGGGCTTTAAGGGCCTATATGAACCAGAATTATTCTAGTGGCTTTAGTACTGTTTATAGTAAAACTATTCATGGCAAAAAGACCATTATTGCATGTATTGAAAGCCACCTGTTTCAGCCCAAAAAATTCTGGAATGGAAGCTGGAGATCACAGTGGAAGTTAACCATCATGCCACCTACAGCTCAGGTAATTGGAATGATCAAGTCTCAAGTTCATTATTATGAGAATGGAAATATTCAATTAGTCATCCATAAAGATATGCAAGAGTCATTAACTGTCCTCAGTGAAGAACAAACTGCGAAGGTGTTTATTAAGATCATAGAGAAGGTAGAAAATGACTGTCAGGCAGCAGTTAATGAAAACTACCACACAATGTCACAGACAACATTCAAAGCCTTTCGCAGACAGCTTCCAATTACATACCACAAAATCGACTGGAACAAGATACTTACGTACAAGATCTGCAAAGAACTCAAGTTTAAACATGCTTAAACGGCCCACTGTAGCAGTCTCTAGTATGTGTATGCATACAAGATTCAACAGGGCTTGCTCATAAAATCAATATGAGAGATACTTATTAAGAAAGTTAACAGATGGAGCGTCATGATAATCAGCAACAACCCAGCTTTCTTTTCTAACCACCTTTGCTCCAGCTTGGCTCCGGGATCTGCTATCTGCTGTTGCCAGCCACAACCCGACCCTACCCCTCTTTCTCTCTCTGTCTCTCTGTCTCTCTGTCTCACTGTCTCTCTGTCTCTCTGTCTCTCTCTCTCTCTCCCTCTCTCTCTCTGCCTGTCTTTCTCTCTGTGTGTACTCTCTGTCTCTGTCTCTTTGTCTCTGTCTCTCTGTCTCGCTGTCTCTCTGTCTCTCTGTCTCTCTCTCTCCCTCTCTCTCTCTGCCTGTCTTTCTGTGTGTACTCTCTGTCTCTGTCTCTTTGTCTCTGTCTCTCTCCGTCTCTCTGTCTCTCTCTCTGTCTGTCTCTGTCTGTCTCTGTCTCTCTCTCTCTCTCTTTCCCTGCCATTGCTCCAGGAGTCGACCACTACCAAGACCCTTGCTTCGTGAGGGGTCATGTTGCCAGCCAGCCCCACCTGATACCCTTCAATGTGCACATGGAGGACATTAATAACTAATAATTGTTAATCGAGCATCATCATTATTGCTTAACCTATAACACTGTTTTGATGTATTTATCATGTATTCTCTGCCTTGTTGAATCAAATATCTATGTCACTCTCAAATTCTTGTTGAGTCAAAGACCTATGTCACTCACAAATTGGAATAAAACAAAGTGAAAAAAAAAAAAACCTTCCAGTCAATGTCTTTCTATTATAACCGGGTATTCCAGAGAATGCTAGTATTAAAAAAAAAAAAAAAAAAAAAAAAAAAAAAAAAACCAGAATGTAAAACTTTTTTTTTCTAAACAGGTTGTAAAACTCATTCCTCCATCACCACCCTGTCCACCAAGAACTCACATGTAACTGTGATATAACAACCTTCCCAGGTTCATTGGCAGGTATATGTGTGATATTTTGATGATCAGGCCTTAAGGGAAGGTCAGGGGTGTTTTGTTTTGTTTTGTTTTCTTTTGTTTTGTTGTAGTATCTGGTGTTTTTATTCAGCTTTGATTTGGCCCAGCAAATCTGTTTGAAAATAAAAGTTGTGTAAGCATTTTTATTTCAAATAAAATATGTTTTTATTGCTATTGTCATTTATACTATCTTTCCATGACTCTATATTGGGTAGTTCAATAGAAATACACACAATTGTAGCCCTCCATAAATGATGATGGTAAGGACACAGGTCCCCCCGCCACGTGCCTGACCCCCCGGAATTTGACCATGCTCCAGTGAATATATGGGTAATACATATTAGACTTGTTTCTTCTTTTTTCTTCTTGTTCTTTCTGCTGCTGTTGCTTCCCATTCTCCTCTTCCTCCTTCAATGATTCTCATCAGGAAATTAATCCATTTACTTCTTCAAGGGGCATAAAAACTATGTGTAAATAAAGGGATTCTTTGTCAGAAATAAGATTGGGGAATAGCAATGATCTCTTGTCTTTGATAACAAATAGTCCTCTAAGATAAAAATTCTATCATTAATTTTTTTTAAAAAAGGAAATTCCCTGTTTATGTAAGGGGAAGTGCTGATACTAAGGTCTAGTTCCCTAATTGGTTCTTGATTTGTCAATAAAGAAAGCCAGGAGGCAATTGGAACTCGTGGGTCCCAAGAGGAAAAGGAGATGCAGCGAAAGAGAGAGGGCTTTTTCTGCCATGCCTTGGAACGAGAGGAAAGAGGCAGTCATGTAAGGTAGAACCTGCAGCCTCTGCTATGGCTGAGGGCCAAGGATGTTGGTGGGGGCTAGCTGATGCAAGCCACTAAGTTTAGGGTAGAGGGAGAGATGGATACAATAAATCGATAAGGCAGGAGGAGGTGTCTGTGCCCAGCAATTGTGCCACAAAAGGCAAGCTGTAAAGTGACAAGCTGAGTGTGTGTCCTCTATGTGCACACTGAAGGGTATCGGGTGGGGCTGGCAACATGACCCCTCGCAGAGCAAGGGTCTGGGGTGTGGGTTTTTAGAGAGGTCGACTCCTGGAGCAAAGGCAGGGAGGGATGGAGGGAGAGAGAGAGAGAGAGAGAGAGAGAGAGAGAGAGAGAGAGAGAGAGAGAGAGAGAGAGAGATCGGGTTGTGGCTGGCAGCAGCAGCTAGCTAGCAGATCCCGGAGCCAAGCTAGAGGAAAGGTGGTTAGAAAAGGAAGCTGGTTGGGCCTGATTACCATTGACCCTGGAGCTAAGCTGGATGGGACAAAAGGGAGCCTTGAGTGGCCAGAGCATGGACAGCAGGTCCTGGGCAAGGCAGTATGTTTTTAAAACTACAAGCAACATGTTTATCTTTTGCAACCTTCCCTCCAATGCTATGAAATGCTCTATTGCAGATTAATGAAAAATAACAAGACTAGTTGAGTCCTCTCTTGAAAAATGCCAGTGGGTTGGGTGGAATGTGGTGTTTACTAATAGAAGAATAAAGTTACAGAAATGTATCAAGAAAAAATAACTGGCAAAGAGCACCCTGATACTGTCAAAAAATGGAAACTCAATTCAGAATCCACCCAACTGTAGACTCTGCAAGCCACAATATTTTGCAACTTGGAAAGTGGGCTGCATCTCTTGAATACTTTTAGTCTGAGAGAGCGCTGAATTGCAACCCAAGGAGATGTATAGATATATTTATAAAGAGAGATGTATATGTATATATACATCTCTCTATATATTTATGTATAGAATATAAATGAGGAAAATACGAGAACTATGTCATCACATGTTTTGTTTGAGAGCTGAGATGCAATATGACATATAAAATACTTAGCGATTACTATATGTTCACTTGGAATCCTCTCAACATTGCTATGAGGTAGAAATTATTGATGGAGATAGAAATTATTGATGGCAAGGAAACAGTAACTCAGTAAGTATAGACCCAGCCAGGGACTAATATCAAGACTTCCAATTCTTCCATGCTTTCCTCACCCTGGAGGTGCCTTTCAAATTGTAGGCTCTGCGAGCCACAACACTCTAATCACTTGATTAGAATTGTGGAATCAAATCCATGCTCTATCATTTATCTAGATTCTTCATCTTCTTACCCTGGGCCTTTTAAGCTGTAAAATGGGGTGATGTGAAGTTTGTAACCTACTCCTTTTCTCTCTGTGTAGCTTAGAACTCTTCAGTGGTGATGGTTGCTGTTGATGGAAAGTTTTATAGCATCTGCAAATTTTGAAAGAATGGGGTGACTGGTAGTGCACTTTACCAAAAGAACTTCTAATTAAACAAACACCTCCTAACCTCTTTTCAGAATCAGGCAGAACAACCAGAATACAAATGTGAGAAGTGGAACCAGGCATATTAGCATGTGATAAAGTTTAGCTTACAAGAAATGCACACAAAAGAGAAAGTTCACTGTGATGCTGTACTATGTTAACATCAACTTCACCTAAATGCTTCCACATTTTTAAAGCTCAAGTAGTAGCCTTGGACTATGAAGATTAGGATTCTGTTGATAGGATATTAAAGGTGAAGCATTCTTTGGCACTTTAATTCAGTGAGAAAACACTGGTTTGGGAAATAAATTAAGACTACCTATTTCAACACTTAGAGGAACAGGACAAGGAGGAATTCTGGATGTGTTTTAAGACTGTGATTACCCTGCACACTAGGGATCTGTGCACAGACAGGAAGTGCTAATTAGGACAGTAGCCTTGAGCCCTGAGCTGAGCCCTGGAGTAAAGTCAGTGATAACAATGTAGTGAGGACATGCTTTTTTTTTCATTTCCTTTTTCAATCATTCTTTTCTCAGGCTAAAAAAAAAATTAGCCTTTGAAAACAATCTTTGTTCTCTTTTCATTATTAAAAACCTAGGAAACAAAGCCTGTTGTTCCAACTGTTCGGGTTTTTCCAAACTTGTTACAGGAACACTACAAAATAAAACCAAGCAGAGGTTAATTTTATAGTGAGAGTTTGGAGATAGTGCACTAAAGAAGCAAGCTGTAAAATGAGTGGTTGAAAAATTATGTCACCGGAATTTAAGATGGAATAAAAGTAACAAGCAATATGTAACTTAGAAAATGTGGGTGCTTTGACATTTAGGAAAAATTACATTATGAACGAAAAAAGAATATTCACACATATCATGAATAAATGACATGCGTGGAAAAAAAGTATTTTTAAGGGAATAAAAATAAGAAGTTACATTTCTATAAAACTCTTGATAACAAAAAGAAGCAGAAACAAGAAATTCTAGGAAACATGTTAAAATAGAGGAATTTGCTATGGATGCCCTAATTTTTGAACTCTATTCTCCTTTCAGTTCAGAGTGCTTAATGTAGGATCTCATTTATCCTGTGTCTCTGTGACCACATTTCCCCACTCTTTCAAATTCTTCACCTCAGTTAAGAGCCTGAAACTCTAAGACTTAACGTTGGTGGCAATTGCTGTAGAATAACCATGTTTTACCTCCCTCTCCCTAGAAATTCATGTTAATAGAGATCAAAGAGTGGCAATAAATGAAAGAGTTCATGTGGCCTCCTTAACTGTGGCTAGCAAGTGTCAAAACAGAGAAAAGAGTTTGAGGAGGAAAGGACCAAAAAAAAAAAAAAAATCGTAAGGAAAACAAGCTAATTTGTGTAACTCCCTTTTTACATGTTTGCACCATAAATGGTCAAAGCACTCTATGAGTTCGTTTTGTAAGGCACAATTTAGCTCTTCTAACAGTCATTCAAACAAAATCAATTTTTCTTAAATAGGAAAAAAAACAAGAAAGGGAGATTTTTATTTTAAAAATACCCTGTGGATTTTCTTTGTTAGTATAAAATTACTTTCAGTTGTCAAAAAAATGCTTATGGGTTCAACATCCAGAGGGCAAGACACCTTATTCTTAATTTCTTGATTTCATCAAAGTTACAAATTATACTCAGTAGAAAAATTGAATTCACTTTTTTTTTTACCAGTTGTGATTTTCATGTCCCAATTAAGTGGCTCTGTTATACTTCAAATCTCTAGTCATCAAAACAATTGGTTGGTTGATTTTGGCAGTTTGCAAGACTAATGATTAACTCCAGCCTATCAAATGTTTGAATGTTTGGATTCCAGATAAGTCCATTGGGTACATTCAAACAAAGGAGATGGACTTGACCTTTCTGCAGTTTCCTGATTATATCCAGAAAAAAAAAGGTTATTCAACAATTTTTTGTGCCAAGTCCAAACTATCCATCTCTAAAGTTTCCTTTAAACAATATACTGTCTTTGAATTTTACTAAATTTTATTGCTTAGAATTAAAGAATTAACGCTTATTAGAATCAAGTCTCCTGAAAACTGACATATTCAATTACATGCATCTGTTCTAAAGAACAGACTGTCTAGACAGAAGAATACCATCGTGGCTTAGAAGGAACATGATGCCTTACAGAGGCTGTTTCTTTGGTTGGGTGACCATTGGTGTGATCTGTGCTAGGAACACCATGTAATAAAGTGTTTTTTAGCTTCCCACATGTGTGTAGATATGAACAATCTCAGTGGCTATAGCTATAAACAAACTGAGACTGAATTACAGCAATGTGGTGCTGATAGAGAAAAACACATAAGCCAAAGATAAATATGAAACACCAGCTTAAAAAGGCAAATGAAAAGCAAACAAACCAAACCAGATTAATATAAATTAAAGCCAAGCAAGCATCCAAACGCTGTGGAAGAAGGAATTTTAGCCTTTGTTCCATGTTCCAAGGATACTAACAATTGTATTTAGGGTAATGAGTGTGTAGTCGTTTATTCACATGGACATGGAATAAGAACAAACTGTTGGCTAACTATGAAAAAATGAAGCATCTGTCTTGGAAAACATCCTCACAAACAAAACCATACTGAGTGCATACCATATGCAAGCAAATCAGCTACGGACACTGGGTGTTTCTAACAGAAACTTACAAGAAAGCAACCCCTACATTTTTAAATGTTTACGCTTAAACCTTAGGACTTCAGCAAGTTACGACACAGAAGACATGTTTGATCATGTGAAGAATCTGAGTTAAAATCAATTTCCCCCAATATGAGTTTATGCAGGCTATATATCACATGCACTTTACAAAGCCATGGCCAGTATGTGCGAAAAGGATTCTGTCCCTCCTACCCACCCTCTAAAATTGGTTATCATTTTGAGAGATTTAAAATACAATCATTGCCAATTTTCTGGTTTTCATGGCTTAGAAATCTGAGGAGGCAGGGGTTCATTTCTTAGTAAATTTGCCCCATAGGTTGAAGAAGGAAGGCACAAATGAAAGGAGAGTACATGGCATATGGTGGTTGCTAAGAAACATGCAATAGAATACAGGTTGCCACTTAAGAGTAACCAGAGGGGGTACGAGGTACGATATCATCAGCCGTGATAGCTCTGTATCCTGACCCAGCAGGGACCACTGCTGAGAGTAAAAGGAAAAGAAGCAGTCTCATTAGTACAAATGTAAGAAAACCTGGACAGGAAAATGAAAGGCAGAGGCCCTTCCTACACTGAGGCAGCAGTGTTATGAGCACCCCGCAGGGAAGACTCACTTTGCATTACTTTCCAGTAGGTAAGGACAGAGTTAAGAATGACTCACAGTCTGCTGTTTGTTTGCCTGGTATAGTAAAAGCTCTTCTTTGAAATACCTAGATCCAGTGATTTCATTAATCAGAACTCAAAGGGTCAACTACTGTTTCTAGCTTAATGCGATCTATCAAAGAAGAAAGTCACTTGAGTTTTGATTAGCTGAACTTCATAGACCCAAAACAGCCACAGACAGATATACTAACTATAGGCATGATTGCAACAGCCTAGAAATCCATAGTTCAGTTCCGGGGTTGTGGCAGATTTGAGGGAATGTCCTGATACTTCTACTTGGTTACTTTAGGTAAGTTATTGTTTTTAAGTCTAGAAATACTTATTGTGTTTTATAGGGACAGAATCACACATCTTTGATGGCTGTTTGTTTTTAGGGTAGCACTATTTTTTTTCTTCTATTCATCTTGTTTTATTTGTCTGCTTCTAGAATGTTCACTGATTGGAATCCAAACACACACACACACACACACACACAGAGAGAGAGAGAGAGAGAGAGAGAGAGAGAGAGAGAGAGAGAGAGAGAGAGAGAGAGGAAGAGCGATACACATAGACAAACACAAACAGACAGAGACATACAGTGACACGCATAGGTACACAGATATGAGCTACAGTGGTCTAATGCATGAACAGTTACTTAGAGCAGGCTGATCATCAGATCCTGCTGTTTAGATTTTTATGTGCTCCTATACAGCCAGAGGAAGTCTCTCCTCATTTTATTCTGTGATGAAGTTGGCAGAGTAGTTGTCAAGCGCATTTCACATCATGAGGATATGTATGCAAAGCTGATCTACAACAGAAGAGAACAGTATTGGCAGTGAGGATATAAAGAGGTAAGAAAAAAAGGCGTTGGCATTATTCATATACTTGGCCACCTTCTCAGTTCTCTGGGACAACCCTGATTATCACTGCTCAAACAGCTCAATAATAAGTTCATGACAACGTACAAATCTTTTAGCATAGTGTCTGGCACAGAGGATGCAATACATTTTTTACATATTATTTGTTTGAGTAGGGAAGAATCATGCTTCCCTTTTCATTCATAAGTGAAGATATAACTGGAAGAGATCTTTTTTTCTCCCATTTGTCAACTAAGACCCATACTAGATGACATACCCAGAATAGACAAATGGGACACAATGTGACTCTAGAGCAGTGATCTGCCACTGAGTAGCACTGATAACAGAGACCATACTTGCCCATGTCATCTCGTCCACTGAAACAATTTGGTTAACTGCTCGACTGTTCTAGCTTTTATCTACATGGACTCGTTCTTGCTAGCAAAGAATTCCTAGTTTGTACTAAGACAATATAAACCGCAAAAAAGAAAGCACTGTATAGAAGCATTATAAGCACTAGACCATGGCTCTGCTTCTGTCACTATCTCAAGTTTAAGGCAAAGTATCACTTAGGAAAAGGTCACAAGTGGACTTTATATAGGAGGAGATGATTTCATCCTGTTTGTGGAGAGACTTAGAGAATATATGCACACATTACTAATATTTTCATCATGGATTGTGGCTAAACACTCAATATATCAGTATATTAACCTTCTTTTCTGGAAGCATCTCAAACTATCTGAAGATCTTAATACAACTGATTGATACCTATGGCTATGTCCACTACCAGTGCAAATCCAAAAGCCAAGATGCCTGGGAATTTTTAGTAGGTTACTATGTCTAACCTCCTGAATCGTATACATTTGACCACTGAATTTTGCATGAAATTTGATGGATTTAGTCTCCCCATCACAAAATAACTCATATACCTATACTCATATTCTGAAGTTTGATCATTTCAAAGGTAATGATTATTTCTGAATATTATAGTTGGTCCCATTGCACAACATTCTACCATCTTTCTAGCCATACTCTTTCATCCATTTCAGAGCTGCCTGGGTAGCCATATTTTTCTTGCTCCAGGAGACAAAGAAATTACTTTCTTCTTATCTAGAGATGGGGCCTAATCTTCCATTTGTCTCATGCCAGCGGTTTAGACACTTTTTGCATTGCTTGAGCAGACATTTCATGCTCACTGTGTACCCTATCAGGATTATTAAAAATATGCCTCTAACAAGAGTTCTGATACAAGATGCAAATTTTTCATTACTCTGCAATTGATTCATAATTTGCTAAATGAGAATAAGATGAATTGCTATGGAGAGACTGATAGGTCATTGAATGAGGGAAGAAAGGGTTTGGCGGGGAGCCATGGTTGCAGTGAAATGCTACTGATAACCAGATAAGAAGGAGGTGAGACATAGAGGCTTTAGAGCTTTGAGATTTGACATTCAATTTAGACATTAGTGGGTACAGTCTCGGGACACTGTTATGGGTAGATGTCATAGAGAGACTAAAGGGAGGGAGAACATTCTAAGAGGTCTGCAATTGTTGGAGAATGTGGGGTCTGAGGGAATGACTCAGTGGTAAAACTCCTAAATCCAATCCCTAGGGTCTCTCCTTTCTTTTTAGCCCCCTACAAAAATAAGTTACAAGAAGAGGTAGGTGAGAACAGAGTTGATGAGGATTAGCCTACCATTAAGAGTGAAAGCAATGGCAAATAGGACAAGAATACTTCAGGAAATTTGGAAGTCAGAAGATGTAAAAATATTCACCAATGGACTATGGACTCAAATATATGTAAATTTCAAAGGACAGTTAGTCTCAAAAGTTGCAAACTCATACTTGTTTAAGGACTATATGAATGTTCTTAATTCAGGCAAAGGGCATGGGTTATAAGAAAATCGAATATAAGCCAGGCGGTAGTGGTGCATGCCTTTAATCCCAGCACTTGGGAGGCAGAGGCAGGCGGATTTCTGAGTTCGAGGCCAGCCTGGTCTACAGAGTGAGTTCCAGGACAGCCAGGACTACACAGAGAAACCCTGTCTCGAAAAAACAAAACAAAACAAAAAATAGAATATAGTTGGTAACCTCTGAAGCCTTTTATGATAATTCTCATAGGTTGAAATTTCTTCAGATGTTTACCTAATTTGAATATTTGGGACAGTTACTAGAATCTTTTAAGACATCTTTTGTGATATCACATGTACCTTGTCTTGGCTTATTAATTTATTGCAATTATAATTTACTTCATATGTGATACATGATTATTTGCATGGTATATTTAAAATTTCTCTGTCTACTCTAAATTCATTCATGCATGGAAATTTTCTCATTCATCAATTTCCCTTTTGTATGTATTTTGTATGTCTACAGATTATGTATCACTGTTTGCAACCTCAAACATGTACACTATTTTACTAGAAAGTGTGTACAACATGCAATTAAAATTTGCCCACAGCTGCTAAAACTTCCTCACATCATATCTATTTTTCTTTAACACCATAATCTATGAACAGCTAGACATGATATTTTAGAGAAAAAAGCAGGGGCAGAAAGTTAAAGTGGGTCAGTTTTTAAGTTTCTGGGATCAATTTAATGAGCTAAAGATGATACCAGTTCATGAGATCCTAGAGGCCCAAGTCATTAGGAGTTTATATAGTCTTGCTGTTCTGGGACTAATATATTTCCATTGACAACTGGTTCCAGCTTCTCCCATGAAGCTGGCCTCTTCCCTGCTTGTCACTGTCAGTGCCTCATGCCTAGCTGCCTCATTGTTCTTTGGCCATGTCCAATCTAGCAGACTTTCACAGTCAATACTCAGACTCAGAGACAGCAATGGCCACACAGCCAGAACTTGATTGTCTCAGGTTCATGTTCAATGTATGTCACCTTTCTCATAGAACTACAAAATAATTACATACAAAAACTCTCATTTTATTTATTAGGCACATTTTGTAGAGTCCGAAGTAAAACAACCAAATGGAAACAATGAGTCAATAGCTGGCATTAGAACTTTAGATGCATTGCCGAAGAACTCAGAAGAAGGTCTGGACTAAGGATAAGTATCTACTTTTAGAATACTGATGACTAGACTTGAATTGAGATGAACTCTTGTCTTAGTTTATATGAATTAACTAAATTGTTAGTTAGTCCACCTGCTAAATTGATTGTTAGAAATTAACTTGTCCCTGAAACCCAGTAGGAACTGTAATCATTATACCAAAGGAATAGAACAGAATATTTAAAAAAAAAAAAACAGTTTAAGAAACAAGTAAAATCAACTTCAAGGTTATGGATACAAGAGTTGATTGCCATACGTATAATGCCATTCAAAAGAATAGCCTCATCCATAATGTACACTAGATGGTGGGTTGTAAGCTAGGCAAGAGATCTGACTGAAAGTATTTAAAACCTAATTAATGAAAGCTGTGCTAGGATTACAAGGAACCATTCTTTCCACTTCTCGGCAGTCAGCTCTGCATGGTTCTCATTTCTTCAGAGTGGATTATCCCTGATGGTTTTAGGGCCATCCTTACACATAGCTGCATTAAGTAATGTGGAACATGATGCATATTTCCATCACCAGAAATACCTCTGTTAATAGTCAACATTTCCTCAGTGTCGGTTCCAAGCTTCTCTGAAATTTCCACCAAGGAGATTCTTCCTCAGAAGAGTATTGTGTCCACACTGACAAACTTCAGACATTATATGAAAGAGGAAGATATAAAGGATCTCAGCAAAGATCTCATCACTATAACAGGATGACTGTGAGAAGACCAGAATTTTGCCACCTAATGTGGGCTAGCAGCAATGGAATTTCCTGGCCATTTGGTAGAATTCAGACTCTTAAGCCCTTTCTCAGGCTGACTGCATAAGAGTTTAGCAGGGTACTTTGCAGGCACACAGTACAGGGCTTATATTGACCTTGAAGAAAAAGGAATGCATTGAGGAACAGAGATGGCCAAATCAAAAATGAAAAAATAAAAAAAGAGAAAAACTTTTTTTTGGCAAAAACTATTCTAGAGTAATATTCTATTCACTCATTTCTAAAATGCTTGGACTCTTGATTTAAAGTGCTTGCAGAACTGCTTCCAGATGACACTCAACCAATCAACTTCCACCATTCTGCTGAGCACAAGCAAGCTACCTCCATTTTTAATAAGACTTAGATTATTTTCCTAGAAATAATTTGACTGTACATCTCCTCCAGATCACATGTGTTCCTACCAACTTCTCTTCTGCCTCCTGCAGTCACAGACATCCTTAAATTTTTATGAGATTAGAAAAGACCTTGATTGCTGGCCATGATGGCACATGCCTGCTATTGTAGCAGTAAAAAATGGTAAATTCAAAGCCAGCTTGGAGTACAAAATCCCTTTCTGGTGACAACCACCTACTGAGTTTAATAGACTGTAATCAGATGGAGATAATCAGATGGAAGAACTTTTACAAGTTCAAGGCCAATATCGTAACTTCCTGGTCAACAATGTAAGCATATAACTGATGGGTAACTAGTACCATTTTCAAATCAGTGACCATCTTCCAACTTAATGACAATGAAGAGTTCAACTTTAGGGTTTTCTTGTGGGAGAAAGTGGTTGAGGTGCCACTTTTTACTTAAAAGTGTATATTCTAAGCCACCTTTGTTTAATGGGAGACTGATTCAGAATGGAGGATAGGCACAATGGTATTGTTATTGTCACAGTTATGCCAGATGGTGATACTGTGCTCTCATCAAAAATTGTGAACTATCAATGCAGAATATGTTGTATTATACAGATGACTTTCTTACTTAAAAGTGTTCATTGAACAAAAAGTGGAAAAAACCTTCAGGGCCTATTGTTGATAACCTGCCTGTCCTCTCTGACATCCGCGGAAGCTGATGAAGCAACATCCAATTCCATACAGATTTTTGATTCCTTGAGCCATAGAATGCAAGTTTGATTTACTTGCAAGCAAGTGACTTCACATGCCAGCAGGATTTAGAATCAGTGGGGTTTTCCTTTAAATATGCCAACACCACGTATAGAACTGTGACCCAAAGTAAAATTTTTTACTTTGCATATTTCAAATCTTTTTGTAAGCTTGGAGACCTTGGCTAAGTTATCCATAGTTCTTATGCCTCATATTGGCACCTAAACATAGGAAAATCACAATAGTTTTGTCAAAGAGCTTTGGGAAATGTAAATAATAAAATGCACCACTATCTCTATTGTTCCCCAATAGCCCTGCAGGGAGAGATCATAGAGGTCAATTGTTGAATATTTTCCCTGGCTTCCAGAGTGTGCAGATTTCTCTGTCCTGTTGGGAGCCAACTTTTAGCAGAAAGCAGTTATCAGCTTTGCAGCCATCTTGAGCCATATTCCCTGACGTGGGACTTGTTTTTCAACAGGCTACAACAGCTGAAGCACACTCTGATATCCCACATATTTTGTTTTGCTGTTTACTGCCCCCAGCTACAAGGTGCATGTGATATCCATGCCTGCAAGGCATGCGGTCCACATGCTATCCACGTGCTATCCATGCCATACATGCCTGTAAGGTACACGTGGTATCCACGCCTGTAAGGCTTATGTCATATTAACACCTGCAAGGCACGTGGTATCCACAAGCCTACAAGGCACGTGACAAAAGCTTATAAATACCCCAGATTTCCCTTCAATAAACGAGACTAGAGACTTGATCAGAACCTCTGTCTTGTCTCCATTCTTCACATCTCTTCCCCTTTATCCTCTCTCTCTCTCTCTCTCTCTCTCTCTCTCTCTCTCTCTCTCTCTCTCTCTCTCTCTTCCCCCCCCCCAACCTGCGGAACAGAGCGGACAACAACACTGTCCCTTGTAGGGAACTGGTGCCCATGTAGGGAAGTTGGTCTACATACAGTATAGTTTGCTAATTGATAACAGGTTTTTCTTTTTTTTCTCTGATCTCACCATCCAGAATTTTGATCCTTACTACAATTTTCTCTTCGTTGAGAAATCCTCAAAAGACTACATTTAACATGATCTATCATAACACCCATAGTGACCCCACAAGTCCCCTTCCATCTGATAGTGTCTGTTAGAATAGGTGATACAGACTTTTCTCCTCTGTATGATCAGTTCATCTCTCAGGTGTCTATTGATTCTGACCTGCGTTTGCTTAAGTAGCTTTTAGGATGCCAGGAACAATAGATATAGGACACTCTTGTGGGGATCGAAGTATGGAAATTGAACTCTTAAAAGACAAATAAGTGCTAAGCCCCCAGCTTTTGTGGGTAAACCTCTGGAAGTCACAGATTTGCTAACTGTTGGGGGGGGGGAGTTGGTTATGTAACTGAGAGAACAAATGGGATGTTATATATTGGTTTGGCCAAAAAGATCGTCTTCTCTAGTAAGCAAATTATTGATTATAAACTGTTAGGATTCTTTTGGAGTCCTGTGGCCAACCATATTATTCCGTCTGCCTTAAATGTCTGCTATGTTTCCATGCCAAAGCCCTTATGAAATTTCCACTGGAAAAAAAATGAGTAGCAAATTTGGGTCTCAGTGCTCATATATAATTTCAGATTTCATTAATGGTTATTAAATATATGCCCTGAGGATGGATAAAATTCCTCATATGAATGGAAAGAGAATTGAATTTATAAATAAGGTGACTCTGTTTTCAAGGACTGCTCATTAGACATATCCAGGGCACATTTTAAAAAGCATTTAAGTGAGAGGTGTTTAAAATCTCACAGGAATAAAGGCAGTCCATGTTAGGAAAAGATAGCCCTGCACAAAAAGTTCTAACAATGACTAAGTCTGAAAGATTCTATTGTGTCTAGAGTTTGAAAATGAATTTTCCAGAAAATTTAAAAACATTATAAACAATTTCAATTTTTGGCTTGAAAGACAAACAATTAGAAAATATGACCTTATCTGTCAGAAGCAACCTCGATGCAAAAAAAAAAAAAATCTGGAATTTTTAAACTTAATAATCATTCAAGAATCATGATTGAAGATATTGTAGAGGAAGCTACACTGACTAATCTTGACTATGCAAAGCCTCTTGAAGTTTTAGGCCATAAAAACATATAACCTAGCTAATATATTGTTAGTAGGACTTGCCAAAGTCCAAGTAAGAAATTCAAATCCCCTTTAGCTCCATTACAAATCTCCTGAAAACTATACAAATGGGATGGTTGTAGTTTAATGAGAATAAGTACGCAGAGACTGTTTGAAATAAGTAATTAGGTTGTCAAAGTGTATAAAAAGGAGCAGTTGGTTTTTGTTTCACTTTTCATGTTATAAAAGCAAATAAAATATTTGCATGTGTCCTGAATTTCTATGGAGAGATGTTGATGAACTGTACATACTTTGGTATCCACTTAGTTCTCTGACATCTGTTTATGCCAAATTATCTTATCAAAAAGAATAGGGAGTGGTATAAAATATTTAATTTATGCCTCATGTTACTTCTTGAAATTTCATCATTAAGTGGAAATAATTCTCAAATGCAGAGAAACTTGAGATCAATAAAAGTTTCCTTCCTGTGGGATCATTTATTCATTTCCTAAGATAGATGTTCTAGAAGGGAGCATAAGAAGTGATTAGCCAAGCTTGAGGGACCATGGCAACTTTCTGATACAACTGATATATCCACAATTGCTCTAAGAAGTAGAAGAAGTATACATTATCACCAATAAACAAATAAATAAATAAATAAATAAATAAATAAATAAATGGAGAAAGAATTTTAGTCAAAATCTATCATTATTTAGTTGCATAATATATCAACTTAATTTTAATTTTATTGCTTTCTCAGGTAGCATATTAATATGTTGGGGTTTGTACAAACTATTCTTTTCTTTTAAGTTTGATTTTAAAATATGTAATGTTTTCAACCAGGTGATTGCTTTTGCCACAAGTACAATTCCAGAGACACAGTTGGAAAGGTTTACAAAGTCATGCTAATGCTAGAGCGATTTGATACAAAAGAGTTAGAGTGAAACTGATATCAATTCTATTTACTTGGTTATACAGTTTACGTTAGTCAACTGATAAACAGAAATGCTTTGAAAAATAAATAGAAAGCAATATGCATTCAAGTACTATGAATACATTGTACTACAAAGCAATAAAACAAAAATTTACTTTCCTCCATAAAGCACTAATAAAAAGTAGAAAATGAAAAGAAAAATACGGAAAGACTTTCATTGCTCATTGTACAGGTTCTTTTGTTGTTACAGAGTTGCTAATCAGAGACAGTTAGTAGCCTGGCAATGAAGAGGATAAAATGAGTTTTAAAAGCCAGCAACCTCAATACTAAATGATGCATTCAAGTAGCTGAAGTGGGTTATTGATTTTGTTTTGCTTTTGTTTTTGTTTTGTTTGCTTGTTTGTTTCTTTAATCACTTCACATTGAGCATGAGAAAAAGACATTTGGTACAAGGTAGATCACAGCATGACCAAAACAGAATCCCACCATCCCTATGCCAGGGGTCCTTATCAACATCATAAAAGCTCAGGTGGCAGTTGTGGAATTCCAGATGTGCTAATAAATATGGAGCAAGCTAGGCTCCTTCAGCAGGAAAGAATGTCAACAATTTCCTAGTGGATGCCTGTGAGTGCCTTGTGGTCCTATCTCCTTATTGTTCTCAGAGAAACAGAGACACATAATGAACAACTCAGTAAACTAAGAAAGAGTCCCAGAGATTTCAGAATGCCAGAGATGGCTTATTGAACTAAAGAAATTCAAGGACAATTTCAAGTTTGGACAACTGATGAAAAGATGATATGCTTCTTTTTGTTTTCTGTTGCTGAGTACTTTCCTGTACATCCACATGCTTAAAAAATTACAAGGAAGGGGAGAGAGAGATGGTTCAGCAATTAAGAAAACTGACTATTCTTCCAGAGGACACAGGTTCAATTCCTAGCACTCACATGGCAGCTCACAACTGTCTGTAACTCAGTTTCAGTCCATCTGACTTCTTCACATAGACATACATGCAGACACAATAGCAATGCATGCAAAATAAAAATAAAGAAATCTTAAAATTAATTTAAAAAAAAAACTACAAGGAAGCATAAGAATTAGATGTGCTTTGTAAAACATATCCAATGAATGGGATTTATAAACTGGTATTATTTATATTTTATGTGTTTTGAGTGTTTTGCTGTCATGTATACATATGCACTACATATGTGAAGTGGTTAAAAAGGCTAAAAGAGGGCATCTAATCCTCTGGAAAATGGAGTTGGAGATGGTTGTGAGTCATTATATGTTTGCTGGGAACTAAACACATGTCCTCTACAAGAACAGCTTAGGGCTCTTAAGCACTGTACCATCTCCCAGTTGAATAAAATTTTACTCTTTATATGAACCTGTTACCAATTTTGTTGATAACATGGCAGCATATAGCAAATTAATTATGAGTATATAAAGCATATAATCATATTTCTCTCTATATATGTGCCTATGCCTATATACTGCCTCATATAGAATTGAAATTGGCACTATTTAACAAACAGCTCTTTATAGTGAAGGAGGTTTCTGTAATCCATATAGTCTCTTTGGAGAAGAAGAAAAAGATCCCTGTGCTATTATACAAGGGTTTACAAACTATAACCTATACAAGAATTTATTGTACTATATAATGATAAATATAGTATAGTAATATATATTACTATATATATCATATATATTACTATATTACTATATATTATTATATATATGATATATATATATATATGTGTGTGTGTGTGTGTGTGTGTATGAAATAAAATTAAGGCACTGTTTGTTTGGAACTAAGTAAACGTTTATAAGCAGCTTTTCTTGGAAACACATTTCACATAGAGTACCAAGATTGATTTTTATCTAACCATTATGCTAAGCCATATAGTGGATAAAAAAGAGAAGTAAATCATGTAGGGTCTGCAGACTCAGAGAATTTGCAGGCAGAGAGAAGGGCCTTTGGGACTGTACAGTCTAACTCCCTTGCTTCACAGACAGGAGCCTGAGATCATGGACATTCCTTCTACATGAAGTCATCCACACAAGCTCAGGTCAAGGCTCTATGTATGTGTACATAGTAAGGAGGATATATACATGCATAAAAGCACTTGGAGAAAAAAAAACGACATGCAAAACAGTGCAGCAGAAAACTGTGGTAATGTTTTTTTTTCTTTTTCTTTTCTTTTTTTTCCTAGAGAAGAAAACTAACATTGCACCAAAGAAAAATTGCTCAAATGAGAAGTCTAGCCTTTCTCTGGAGGGCTGAAAAATCAGGTGTCAGATATGGACTTCCAGATACAGTCACAGTAACAGGAGGGAAGAATTCTCTTATAAAGATGCCTGGAAATTTGCCCGGATACTGATCCCTGCTAGCATTGCCAGTCTATCTCTGAGTTGTACTTAGAAACTAACTGGGGTATTCTCATACAGTGTGTGTGTGGGTGTATGTGTGTGTGTGTGCCTGTGTGTGGTTAATGTGTGTGTGTGTGTGTGTGTGTGAGTGTGTGTTTAAGTGTGGATGTGGGTGTGTGTAGTGTGCAGGAGTGCTTGTCCATTTGTGTGTACTCATGTACACATGTGCATGGTAATGCCAAAGGTTTAAATAAATGGTTTTTGATTATTCTCCTCCTTGCTTTTGAGGCAAGGTCCCTCACTTGATCTGGGACTCACCTATTGGGCAAAACTGGCTCAGAAGCAAGCTCCAGGGATTTGCCTGTCTTTATTTCCCTACAAAAGAATCATGGATGTGTATCACCAGGCCTGACTTTTTTTACTTGGGTTCTGGGATTCTGAAGTCAGAGCTTCATGATGTGGCAAGCCCTTTAGTAATTAAGCTCTTCCCTCAGGCCTTTACCCTGTTTAAAAACCTCCTTCTTTTGACCTGTCCTTGCTGCGGATCTCAGAAGAACTCACTTCTCTGTCCCTTTTCTCATTGCCCTTCTCATTGCTGGCACCAGCTAGAGAACATGATAAAATCAATGGCTGGTTCTACCTTCAGGCTTCTAGATTGAGGCTAGGGACTCCAAATTTGCATTCTAACAAGCGTCAAGGTGTTGCTGCTCCTAAAGGTACATAGATCACAGTTGGATATAACACAATGCTCTTTTGCAATGTAGATTTGTGGAAATCAGATTGTTGAGATGATAAATGAAAAAAAAAAAATGTTCTTTTCTCCCTCCCTCCCTCCTTTTTTTTCAAGAAAGGATATCATTGTGTATGCTGTTTTAGAAATTGCTATGCAGGATAGGCTCGCCTGAAACTAACATGCAATCCTTAGGCCTCAGCCTACTGAGTGCTAGTATTAAAAGCATGTGTCCCCATGCCATGCTGAAAATGACACTCTCTTAATTAGAGACTATAGTGGGTGTGTATGTTTGTCACCTACAGATGAAAGTGGTGGCAAAGTGGGAGGCTTCAAACATTGCCATCAGGAAAATATTGACAAGTATCCATTAGAGGAAATTTCCAGAGGGACTTAAATGATCTCCATATGCAAGATCAATAAGACGGAATGCCTAACAAAAGCAGTTTCAGCAATAAAAACTTCCATGAATAATTGCTGCAATTGTTGAGGTTTATGTATGTAGTTCCAAAAGGTTTGGAGAATTTTTACAAGTCATTTTTTTGGGTAAAAATTAACTATTTCTGAAGCTATCTCATTAGAAAAGAACTTTTTAATTGTTAAAACTTTCCATCTTAGCTCTTTCTTTTTAAAAGAAAAGTATTGCATAGTTTATTTTTACCTTATGTGTACGAGTGTCCTCCTGATAAATGAAAAACAAAGCAGCAACACCTTGACGCTTGTATGTATGTGTGAGCAACACTTGCATACCTAGTGTGCACAGAGACCAGAAGAGGATGTTGGGTCCCCCTGGAACTGGAGTTACAGATGAGTGTCAGTCATCATGTGGGTAACTGAGAACTGAACCCTGGGTCTTCTGAAAGAGTAGCCAGTGCTCTTGGACACTGAGTAACCTCTCCAAACCAGAAAAGTACTATACAGTTTAAACCGGACATTTTTATTCTTGGAGTTTCCTTTTAATGGAACTTAGCTAAATGAGCAAACAGATGATTTGCTTAAGCATGCTATCTGAACAATGTAGTTATTTATAAAATAGAGTTTCTATTTTGACATAGTTTAATAAAATGAAAAAGTAATCTCCATACAGCTTTGACAGCAACTCAAAAATTTACTTTAGTCTTGAGAAATAGCTTTAAACCATATTAAGGTCGATTAACTGCATCTTAATTTTCTTTGCACCTTGCATAAACACTGGCTTGTCTTTCATGACAAGATACACAGCAGCCATGTTTGTAGGTTGGTTTCTTTATTCTCTGCATCCTCATCTGAATCTGTAAGCCACTGACACTTTTGTTAGATTTCCCATATCTGGGAAACAATCCCAGGTCCCATATCTTTTTGAAAATAATCTTTAAGCACTATCTATCACTATGTTACTAACCTCCAAATGTAATTAAAAGAGATTTAACATCTTGTCAAGCTTTAGGAAAAGTTGAAAAAACTTAAGTTGAAAAAACTTAAAGAAGGCAAGTCATAAATTATATCCATCTAGCAAGCAGATGAAGCAAGCTATTTAAAATCTGTACACAGTTAATTAATTTTGCACTGACAGGCAAATGGTTACAGATGTTCTTATGAGATAACCTTTCCCATTTTGAGTCTCCTGTAAAGTATTTCTTTCCTTCTTGGGAACTCAGATAATAGAAAAATTCCCCCTCCTCCCCTGTGTGTGTGTGTGTGTGTGTGTGTGTGTGTGTGTGTGTGTGTGTGTGTTTGTGTGTGTGTGTCTGTGTGTGAGTGTCTGCATGTGTGTCTTTCTGTGTCATTGACTCTCTGCATCTGTGTCTGTCTCTCTCTGTGTATGCACATGTCTCTTTGTGTCTCTCTGTGTGTCTCTGCTTCTCTGTCTCTCTGGTTATCTCTAGCCCTCTCTATCTCTCTCTCAGTCTCTCTCTGTCTCTGTCTCTCTCTCCCTCTCTCGGGCTATTAACAACACAAATACGCCATTTTAATTTGGTAAATTTGCTTACTAGAAAAGTATTGTTGAAATCTTGTCACCATTCTAGGAAAAATTCTTGACGATATGTGAGAAGTTATTCCCATAGAATGAAGACATATCCTTCTAAACAATACCTGTACTTGGCATTACAGTTTCACATTTAAAGAAGATGGAAGAAATGGTGGTGATGTGGTGCATCTAAGCTGTGGGGCAAGTGACTATTTTCAGAGTTTCCCCTGCAATGTGAAGCGGTTGGCAACAGGATCACATAGATAACTAAATCTACTTTCTGTAATGATGTGAGATGAATCTTTCTGGTAGTGTGACCTTCTTCCTTTTCTTCCTTCCCTTTCAATCATGCCCCTTTCACTGCTTGCACCACAGGATGCTCTCCCCTATTCTTTTGGACTATATGAAACATCTCTTCTCCTTTCTCTGGAGAAAGCTCTGCTTTAGCTTCTCCACTGCTTCCCTTGTGCTCCAGTTTCCCCTTGGCCGGCTATGCTATTCACATCACCATGCTTCATGCTCTATACTCAAATCTCTGCACCTGGAACAGAAACTACTCAAGTCCCCATTTTCAACTCTTCTTTGTATGGACAAGGACACATTTGTGTTTTCCTCTCCAGCAGAAGGGTCTGTGTGGATTGTAAAGTATAACTTCTGTGCAGATAGAAAAACTGTTCTGAACAAGTAGATTCACCTGCCTCCTTTATTTGTCAAGAGCTGTCAGGTGGAAAATGTGAGCTGGAATTAGCGGTTGACTCCTACAAGACAAAAGACCTCCTGAAAGAGCTCTAGGTTGGTTAGCTATCTGACCACCAGCATCAACAAAATTCTTCTATTTGAGATGCAACTGGTCTCCACTATGACATCCTTAGACAAGCTAGGAAGCACTTTCCCTATCAATCTGACTTTGGGGGTAAATGTGTCAAAAAACCTGTCAGCCAACAAGGACACCTCTGGCAGTTCAGTGTGCCAATAAAGTTCAAGTGAGGGGGAAGTGAAGGCTTCCTTTATGGGCAAATGCAAGCACATACTGCCTTTGAGAAATGTGGGATGGCACCATTCTGCAATAGTTACTGCAAACATTGCACTCAGTCTCTTCCGTCTGCTGAAGTCCTTAGTACTGTTCCCTGCATTACAAGTAGAAGAATGTAACATCACATTTCTCAATCAGATATTGAACATTTATTTTCTTGGATATGCCTTGAGTACTAAAGAAAAGAACAAAAATTTGACATTTCTTTTTATACGATCTCCACAAACTACTCAAATACAGGCTTCTTTTCAGATCCATTGTTTGGAAAGGAGGATGTAAATGTGGAGTTGCCTTTGTCTTGTGGAACAAAACAACCCAAACCAAAAAGACAGCACTGTTTTGCAGAAACTGTTTGCTTTGCTCTAAGTGCCTGTTAATCATTGGGAAAGTCAATAATTGTCTTAGTTTCTCTTCTGTCATGAGTGGGATTCATAGAATATTTACACCAATCAATACCTCCTGCCTTGAAGCAAATTGTTTCAGCTTTGCTATCACTTTTATTTTCTATTAATGACCATATAAGCGCCTGAGAGCAGCAGGAAGCTATTATCTTATCACACCGCTGAGGTCATTATCTCCCACTCAGCAAAGCAGACAGCAAAGAAATAATTTCTTTTAACAAAATGTAGATTAATATTTTTAAGTGAATTGCTACTGGAGTCTAAATATATGAATCCTGTGTTCAATTCCTTTATTTTTTTTATGATCACACACTCTCCCACACACATTCTTGTGCACTATTGTTCTATAGATGAAATACATGTTGTTGCTTTTCCTTAAAAAATTATTTAATCCAGTGAAACCAGGTGCCCACAGTGTCTTATTCTCTCATCAAGTACATGAGAGAGCTATTGTTAGAACTAAATTTATAATAAACCAGAAATCAGGTGGTGGAACAGAGTCCACAAAATCCTTTGTAAGGCTGTCTTTCAGGATTTCACTATGGACTCTCTGTCTCTCCTTGTGATCAGGCTGAGATATGCAGATAAACTACACAGAGTATAATGTAGAAGACAGAATTTATTGCAGGGTAAAGTAGAGCCAAAGATGTACATTTTAGGGAGAGTTTAAACTCTTTCTAAAGCCACTAGAACAAGCTGCTTTTCCTCAGGGATTTTGTTCAATTCAGGTGATTGACAAGCCTGTTTGGATTGACTGCTACAGAGACCGGCAGTGGTATGTCTTTGTTCTTTATCATAAAGCCTCCTGCTAGACAGGAATCTTGTAAGGCTTACCGCTCCTGGAATCAGGTTTAGATAGTTATCTATTAATGACCTTCTAGGAAGTTCAAGATGTCACATTTTTTCTCCATTCAGGGCCAGAAGATGGGATTCAAGTCCCATTTCTCTGACCCCTCTGACAACTAATTGTAGTCCTTGGTTTTACAGAATATTGATTATGAAGGAAGAGTTTAGTTACAATGTTCCCAAAGTCTGTTAATATTTAACTAGATATCTAAAGTGTCCATGTGGCTCTCATATGTAACTCTTTGTGGATAACAGTAATTGGTTATTTCTTTTCTTTCAAGGCAATTTCAGTGGAAAATACACATAGTTCTGGGTCTGGTTTTCAGATAACCCCAAATTTCAACATTTATAATAAGATGTTTTAAATTTCAAACAAATTAATGACATATTGGCTCTTCTCCATTCCCCTGATCTAGACCCCGGTGTGGGCATAGTGAACTTCATTGCCTCTTGACTTGGCCATATGACTTCTTTTTGGTCATGAAATGGAGAAGTGACAGTGTTCCATTCAAGAGTCTAGGCTTCAATTTCCCCTTGCCTTTTACTCTGCTAGTTTTTCATAAGGAGTGCCTGCCTGGACTACACTGCTTATAGTTACTCAATGACAGGCATTTAGAGCATAGCTCTTCCAAAGCCAAACATTAATTAACATATTCTCAGTGGTTTGTTTGGCAGACTTGGGAGATGTAATAAATGATGGTTGTTTTTCAATCATTGAAGTGGCAAGGCAACTTGTTTTATGGCATGAGCTAGCTGGTATATTCTTTTTTGTTTTTTGTTTTTTGTTTTTTTTTTGTTGTTTTGTTTTGTTTTTTTTTTTTTCGAGACAGGGTTTCTCTGTGTAGCCCTGGCTGTCTTGGAACTCACTCTGTAGACCAGGCTGGCCTCGAACTCAGAAATCCGCCTGCCTCTGCCTCCCAAGCGCTGGGATTAAAGGTGTGCGCCACCACTGCCTGGCTAGCTGGTATACTCTTAAGTCACTATTATGAAGGTTTAATTTGAAGCACTGGTAGCCACCCATTTCTTGAGCTTACTTTTAAATTTAACACAGCATCATATTCATATTATGCAATGTAATTCCAAGAGAATTCTAATAGAAATAGAGGAAAGGTCCCATCCCAAGAGAATTCTAATAAAGGGAAAAGTCCCTCAGTTTTTAGAGTTTCCATTGGTATATGTGTAAAACAAGAATTAAAATAAGCAGGACTAGGGAGATGATGTCTCAGCAGTTAAAGCACTTACTGCTCAAGTAACAAGTACAAAGACATCTATTTAGATCTCAAGAACCTCTATAAATGTCAGTTGGGTGTGGCAGTTACCTGTAATTACAGCTCTCTGACAGTGGAGACAAAGGACTCCAGAGTAAACTGGCTAAAGAGATTAGGAGCAAAGGTGAACTCTGGTTTCAACTAAGAGGCTATATACATCAAAGAATTAGGTGGAGAAAAAGACTGCAAACATAAACCAGTTTCTACATACATGTGTGCATACATGTACACAGATGTGTGCATTCATGTCATACAGACATACTCCAAAAAGAAATAACACTTAAAATATTTAGATTGAAAATTAGGAATCAGTTGATAAAACATGTAATTTGTCCAGCATGATACAGTAACAATTACTATCTATTAGTTTTATTCAGTACAATGAGCTTAGAGAAAATCTATGTATACTTGAGTTGTTCTTCATATCATATTTCTTTTAAACTTCTCATTTTTTGCTTACTTTTCTGACTTCATTTCCATAGCCTCTCTCTCTTCCTTGCCTCAAATCTTCTGAAAAATTCAAATATTAAGACTGCCATTATTTCTGCTGAGGACCCAAAAGATATATTTACTAAAGTGGTGAGTCCCATTGAACTATGTATATTGCTCTAAACATAACTTTAATGTTGTGAATTAATTTTCCAACACAAAAATATTTGGAAAAAAACTAAACATACGTGGATGCCTTAATACCTTTCCTGTTCCCAATGACCTTCCTCAAATAAGTATTGGATATAATTGAGAGGTTCTCTAATTTAAACTATGACCCTCTGCATACAAAACAATGAGAACAACAAAATATTCACTATTTTTCTGTTGTCCTTGCATAAGTGATTATAGTTTGAAAAAGGTTGTCCAATCATGTTTCCATAAGTGACCAAAATGCTTTTATAAAGGGTCATATTGTATGTATTTTCTGCTTTTTTGTTCATAAGGTCTCTGTCACAAATTTGCAAATTTGTTCTTGCAGTATAAAAATAGCAACAGAAAAATTTACTTGTGTTCCAATAACACTTTTCACACAGATATATGTGGGCTATATAGCTTGTAGGTATCTGAGAAAACCACAAGCTGTAAGATAAGATTATGATCATACCAGGGTTGGTAACTGTAGCCACACTAAAATTTCTTTATTATCTATAGTAGTTTCCCTGAGTTTCTTTTTGAAATATTGGAATTCCTTTTTCTAGAGTTCTATGTAATATAATCATAAAGTTTAGTTTTCTTCATTGTAGCTATTTATGTGCAAGGCCCAAAGTTTCCCAAAGTTTCTTTGCCCATGTTCTGATTAAAAGGATGGTTCGATTCAACTTGTGTCAACATTGGGTCCATGAGGCATCAATGCAGTAACATTCCTACCTGATTGCATACTACTTCACCCTATGCTGATGAAGACCTTGTTTCACAATGCATATTTTTCTTTCCAAATCATATTAACAAGACTACCAATATAAACATGGTTTCCATGTTGAACTTCTTTCTACGCTTCTGAAATCTCCCCATGGAGACACTGGATGGCACCATTCTTATTAGTCTTCATCATATTAGCAGGTTCTCACACATACTCAGTAATCACTGCGGTTTACCCCTCTGAGTCCTGGCTAACACTTTCATCCACTGAGAAATGTTAGGCACAGGCACACATGTTGTTTGAGTTTGCATTCTTCCAGCTGCCCAAACAGTCTAAGGAAGTGTTCACATGCAACCTCAGTTTGATGTGCAGATGTTGGTGAATAGTTCACAAAGACCTCCATGATAGCAGGGAGGCTACTGCAGAGTAAGCTCAGTCTGGGTGATTCCCCCACTCCAGTTTTCCATTGTTAAAAATGTGTCATTTACTAAAATGGATTTCAGCATTCTTAGAGTGTGACATTGACTATTATATGTAATTTAATTTGTCCTTAATTCCAAAGAGTGATACTCTGAGATACAGTGTGGCTACCCAAATGATGCTTCTGATGATACAAGATGCATGTGCTCCTGTCTTCAATTTAATAGCTAAAAGAAGAAATAACTTAAAAGTAGTACAAGACTGATCAAACAGTAGGGTTTCCTTCCATTTCTGTGCTTGTCTCTACTCCTAGATTTAAGACTCTATTTGCTTTTACTGGAAAATGTTGATTATTTATGGTTTCAAAGCATTATAGACAAAAATCTTTCCAATTTGGGCTTTTAAAAATTCTAACATGTCAATCTTAATGTAAAGATACATAGAGGCAAGAAATTTATATAAAACTGGAGGACTGATTTGGAAAACAAGCATGTTTTTTACATTTTTATTCCCACCTACCATTTGACAATAAATGGATTTTTTTGTTTTTTTTTGTTTGTTTGTTTTTTTGTTTGTTTGTTTTTTGAGACAGGGTTTCTCTGTGTAGCCCTGGCTGTCCTGGAACTCAAACTCAGAAATCTGCCTGCCTCTGCCTCCCAAGTGCTGGGATTAAAGGCATGTGCCACCACCACCCGGCTAAATGGATGTTTTAAAAGCAATTTTTTTTTCTGAAGAGATGATGGCTCAGTAACTAATAATGCTTATTGTTCTTTGAAAGGATCCAAGTTCAGTTCCCAGCACCAATGTTGGGCTGCTCACAACAGCATCTGGAATCTGGCACCTTCTTCTGGACTCTGAAGGTAACTGCATTCATATGTAGAAACACACATATAGATACAGACATATACACACATACACATACATACATACCTACATACCTACATACCTACATACATACATGCATATATACATACATACATGTGAGTAAAAATAAAATTACATCTTAAAAGTAAGATTTTGTAACAATAATGAAAAAGCTAAAAGCTGACACTAGGAAATTGTCTAATGCAATGGATTACAAAAGACAAAGAATACAAAAAAAAATCAGTGCTCAATTCCTAGAACTAGAGAATCCTGCCTTAGGGTCTAAGCAGAGCATCCACTCAAACACCTTCCAAAATTTGAGAGGCGACAGGCAGACAGGCAGAAAACTGGATGAGTTATAAGAAAAAGAACCAAAAATTATGCAATTGATGGTCCATCACTTCTTTTCTGCCTTGTGGAGGGACAGTTCCGGTGCTAAGGTCCTGTTCCCCAATTGGTTCTGGATCTGTCAGTAAAGAAAACCATGGGGCAATTACTAGATGGAAGGTACAGGTAAGATTTCCAGATCCCTGGAGGGAAAGGGAAACTCAAAGGAGAGAGGGGAGTTTGCCATGCTTTGGAGAGAGGAGAACCAGGCAACCATGTGAGGTCTCCAGAGGAGCGGTGGGCTGTGGTGGCTCCTATAAGCAGATAGACATGTCTAGCAGGGACTAGATCAACTAACTGACTAAAGTTGGGGCCGGTTGAAATAGTAGAGCTAAGAGTAATAATGATAAGGGCATATTTTCCAGGTGGGAGATAGTAGCATCCAACAATTGTGCCAAGAATGCAAGTTGAAAGTAAACAACTCTGTGTGTATGTGTGTGTGTCTCTCTGTGTGTGTCTGTGTGTATGTGTCCTTTATCCGTGGATTTAAGGGAAGCTGGGAGGGGGCTGGTAGTGTGGCTGATTCCCTGAGCAAAGGAGGGTAGTGAAAAGTTACATGCAACAGCCTTGGGTGAACCAGTAGCCATCTCAGGCTATTGGCTCTCAAAATTTATGCATATATAATTCTAAGGGTAGTGAGCTTGTTATCAGATGACATTTTTCAATGCCTATGGACATTTATTTTTTTGAGATAGGGTTGTACTATACAGCTCAGGCTGGTCTGTAACTCATGATCTTCATGCCTCAGCCTCCTGATAGCTAAAATTACATGTATATACCACCAGACCCTGTTTAGAAAGTTTTGGTAGTAACACCTTGAGAAGGTACTATTTTTATTCATTGAATTGAGGATGTACAGGAGTCTACTATAGATCCTCTCTGCTGAGCACAGAAAAAGTATAAGTGTGAAGCCTGGCCCAGGGCTGCTGAAACATTTAGAGATCTATGGTGAATTTCAGAGCATCTCTTCCCTATAAGAACAAGCAATCCTCAAACAAGAATTGATGCGGCTTGTATGAAGGAACTAAACCAGAGATTTGAGATACAGGACACAATGGAATAATTTTAGATTATCATTACAACCAGTAGAGACAAATTTAAATATCTTTAGGGATTTTTTTTCACAGGAAATCAAAACAAAGAAAAACAACATATTTCAGTCTAAATCAGATTAAAGAATTATGTACAGAAACAAATTTGGAGTGGAATGCTGACACAATGATATAAAAACCATTTCTTTTGTGGTTCAGAGAACATACTTTGGGTGACAGTGGCCTTCATACTCTATATCTTTAGTCAAAACCTCTAACCCAAAGCTATACTTACTTAGCCTGCTTATAGAAACTCAGAATTCATTAACTCTTCATTTAGAAGTTGTATCCCTTCTCCTAAGAAAAAGGTAGGCTTTTCATGGATGAAACTATTTTTAATGTTTAAGACACTGGCACAGTAGAAAATGGCCATATTCACTTAGTCAATAAATATTTCTCAAATAATCAAGTTTATTAAGTTTTTGATACAATTCTGAATATCATATTGGTTTTAAATTTATGATTATAAGTGAGAAATTATAAGAGGATTTGACTGGTAAATAATATTATACTCTTTAAATTACTTTCAATTCTCTAAATAACCTTGGGTATTTAGAGTGTTTGTTATGTGAGAATGTTTGAAAGTTTAAATGGAAAAGCAAATATTTGAAAATCTTAATGGTAATAAGTTGAAATATTTAAAGTTTAAGAACTATTGAGATTAAATGCACACATTTATTGAATAAATAAATGTTAATTTGATTTATAAAGACTGCTGGAGTTTATAAAAAAATTTGGTATGTTGAAATTTTATTTGCCTAACTTGATAAGTACTTGAACAGTTGAACAAAAACTGAATATAGTGTCCTTCCTTATCATTGTAGACTAGGATATATAAGAAGTTTTAGATAATTAAATTTATAAATGAGAACAATTGTTTAAACTCAGACTAACTCAAATAGAATCCTAATCCAAACTCTCTATAAAAGCATATGTTCTTATTATATACTAAAAGCTAATAAAGTTATATGCAGAAAAATATAAGTTGAGCCTAAACGTTTGAGGAATATTTTGATTTTTTAATTTCAGTATGCTATTACCCATTTAAAGCTTAAGTAAACACAAAGAACCCTTTCTATCAAAAGAAAAAATTGAACAAAGAAATACTCAATTACAATATTGAAAAATCATCAGTAAAAATACATCTTATTTTTCAGCAACCAAAAAAAAAGTGTTTATACCAAACAAAATGGATGTGTCACTTTAAATGTGCATGCACACTGTAGATCTGTTGAGGAAGGACACAGAATCACTTACTTCTTGTTATCCTGTGCCATTAGTTCTAAAGTCACAGAGTATATGCAGCCCATATTGTATGCACAACTTACCTCTCAGAATCCACAAAGCACTTTTTGGCCCTAGGCAGATACATAATGGTTCTGACTATGGCTCTTTCTTGGACCTCAGCCACTATTACAGACATTTGAGGAACACTAGTTCTGAAAGAATCGTTAGGAATAGCAGGACTCACTCTTCTTCCTTTTTTCCCAAACAAAAAGCCCCCCCCTTTATTTTTATTTTATTTTTTTCTGGAGAGGAGCCATGGCTGGGAATGATCCCTGGGAGGAATGCTAAGTTTCCATCTAGAACAGGTTAGAGGATACTTCCAGCAGGTCACTCACACATCCCTTCTCTACTGTTAATTTATTAGGGCTCATTTCATGTTTGCCATTTTTATACTGACAAACCTCAATCAAATCTTTTGCTTGTAGAGTAGAATAATACTAGAGTATCATGAAGTAAAGTATATGGACAGAATGTATTTTTTCAGGGAATCATAAGTGTATGAAACCTACTTTTCCCTCATAATTTTCTACTATTTTCAAATGACACCAAGTCTGTGTCATCCAACATTATGGCATTCACAGGTCTATTATTTTATTTTCTTTTTTCGCTGTGCCCATTTTCAAAATGTATCCAAATACCCTATGATGGCATTTTACAAAAGTTAGAATTGGTATTTTAGGCAGCCTCCATGAGAGTATAGGAAAACTAAAGTAAAAGCTTACCATTTTTAAAATCTTTCTGCCAGTATAAATAAATAAATAAATAAATAAAAGGAAAAACAAGACACTCTTTATTTAGCATGAAGTCACAAAGCTTCATCTATTGGCAATTTGTTTATGAGTGCTATGCAAGTAAAGTCTCCTAACAAAGGCATTTGATTCTGAGATAAGGAAGAAACAAGCTCAGTCCTTTGTGTCTGGGGTTCCCTTTGTCCCTGCCACATGCCTGCCTTCTGAAATTTAGAGGTGACAAGGCTTTCTTCAACATTAAAGCTCTCCCATTTCTAGTAGGACTGAGTTTTTCCTTTTTTTTTTTTTTTTTTCCCAAAAAAAAGCCACATATGAACCAAAGGTGCTTTGTATTTGGCTTGGCTTTCAACAAATGGCATTTCTAAACACAGATCAAATTCAACTCCTTCATGTTCTTTCCCTACTCCTGTTCTTTCCAATAAAGAGATTAAGTACAACCTTGCCAATGAATCAAGGCAAGTACACAGAGACTTAGACTCTTTCGATGGAGCTACATAAGCACTAGACAGAAGAAAGAAAAAAAAATAATGGAGCATGAAGCATGCCATTTTTTCTACTCACTGGCTTCATGTTAAAATTTTTTAAAGCATTAGGGGAAATTGATTTTTGTAAACTCAGCTGAGATGATAAAGATGAGTTGTTAACCTGTCCTGTTGTTTCTATTGATGAGCAGACAGGAAATATATTTATATTTTTAACAATAATATAAATATATATGAAACAGTCACTTTAGGGGTTTCTCTTCTTGTCTAATGAAGTGAAATAACAAAAAATGCTGAACTGCCTAATCAGATTCACCACTCTAAAGAAGCTCAAATGTCATCACTATGGCAACGTGTCAGCCCAGGTCTGCCCTCATCTCTTCCCTCAGACTTGTCATTGCTAATGAATTAATGTGGCAAACACAAGAAAAACAGCTAGCTTGGGGCAGTGAGGAAGCGTTTCAAGGCTGAAGTCATTCGTGTATCCTCCTATGCCAGCTTTTCTATTTTCTTCTCTAAATCTAATTACCTTCTGAGTCCCTGTTTCATGCAACGGGTTTCACTGGCTCGCTCCTTCAGTGTCAGGGGATATCATGTTGTAGAGCCCTTTGTTCTGGGAGATGATAGTGATCATTTACACTTGGAATCTCAGAACCAGGCAAACTTTCGAGGAGGTACAAAACAGAGGTGAGTTTAGTACCTACAGCAGTGGACTAATTTTCATTCATATTAAAGAAGGTATACACAAGATTCATCATTGGGAAAAAATCACACATGGACAACTGTAATATAGCTCTTTGATGGAATGTTTCAATTCTACTGTTTTTACAGGCAGCCAATTAATTTGAAATCCCAGAAGAGATGTCCCTTCATCAATTATATGTCTGGAATTGCTTTCCTTATGAGAGGAAAATTAACTTGCCAAGCTGGTTTATACATTTTATTTTATCCTAATTAACAATTTCTTTTTATCTATTCGTAAAATTGTTTAAAATGGTTCTGAAATATTTAAAGGATTCATTTTAAATATCACAAACTTAAATTTGAATCTCTACTTAGCTTCAGGAAAGGAGACCAATTGAACAGAATCTAATTTTCCAAAAGAAGTAAATTTATGAATTTGCCTATTTTAGATTTAATCACTTTAATGGTTTTGTTTTGAAAATATATTATCTCTGTGTAGACTACATTGGCTTTGAACATTTGACAATTCTGCTGCAGCTTCTACAATGATGGGATTATAGACATGCTATACAATGTTTGGTTTCTATAGTCATGTTTTTAAATAAGTAAGAAGGAGCTGGAGAGGTGGTTCAGTGATTAAAAGCACTGGCTGTTCATCCAGAGGATCCAGGTTTGATTCTCAACACCAAAACAATATTTTACAACTATTTGTAACTCCCGTTCAAGGGATCTAAAGTCCTTATCTAGCACTTTGTTCCTACGGTACATAGACATTAATGTGGCAAAGCAGCCTTACACATAAAAGAATAAAATAAGTAAATAAATAAATAGAAAAATTAATATCATCTTTGGTAAATTGGCAGTTATTGTATATGTGCATGAATGTGTATACATATGCATATGTATGCTTTAAATTTGGAAATTTCTTATTTCTCAGTTGTGGTAGTTTCAATATTATTGGACCATAGAAAGTTGTACTGTTAGGAGGAGTGGCCTTGTTGGAAGAAATGTGTCACTGTGGTGTGGGCTTTGGAGGTCTTTTCCTATGCTCAGGTTATACCTATTGTGGAAGACACCTTCTTCCTAGCTGCCAAGAAGTCAGTCTCTTCCTGGCTGCCTTCATATCAAAGTGTAGAACTCTCAGATCCTTCTCCAGTACCATACTTGTCTGCTTCCTGCTATGATGATAATCGACTAAAACTCTGAAATTGTAAGCCAGCCCCAATTAAATGTTGTCCTTTATAAGAGTTGCCTTGTCATGATACCTCTTCACAGCAATGAAAAAAAAAAAAAAAAAAAAAAAAACCAAAGACAGAAGTTGGTAACAGGGACTGCTGTAATAGGACTGACCATGTTTTTGTTTGAAGGACTGTGAATATTTGGACTTTAGAATGCAGTGTAATGTTTTAAGTGAGGCTTAATCTGTCATTCTAGTAGGGATGTAGAAGATATTGTTGGTGAGGGTGATTTAACCTGTGAGGCCATAGCTCAAGAGGTTTCAGAGGAGAAGAATTTTAGTATATGGCTTAGAATATATTATTGTAATATTTTAGTGAAGAATGTGGATGCGTTTTTGCCTTTGTCTGAAGAGTCTACCTGATGCTAAGGTAAAGAGATTTTATTTAATTGCATTGAGAAAGGATGTCTGAGAAAAGCCCAGCATAGACTTTGTCTTCTGGTTTACTCTCATGAAGAGCATTTTGATCAAGCATAGCAAGCAAAGAAAGGAAGAGGATCCTATCCAGCTGAGCTTATTGTTTATGTGTTTGCCATTGAACAAAAAATAGCTATAACATGTTAGTCATTATTAATAATTGATTATTGTTTTCATTTGGACTTTTAATTTGGAATGAACTACAATCCAGAAATGGAGGACATAGACCTTTGATCCTGATTTTGAGACATTGTGGCCATGAAAAGCTTATGCCCAGACATGGTGGTACGTGCTTTTAACCCCCCAGGAGAAAGAGACACACAGATCTGAGTTTAAGACCAGACTGGTACAGAGCAAGTTTCAGGTAAAGAAAAGCTTAAATACAGGCATGGTGGTACACACCTTTAATACCAGTATCAGGAGATAGAGCCATGGAGATCTCTGAGTTCAAGGTCTGTCTACAGAGCAAGTTTCAGGACAACCAAACTTAAGCAGTGAAGGAGTTAGAAAACAGAAAAAGAAACCTGGTGATAATCTAATAGAACAAGGGGATAATTTTTCAACCCCAGCAAGCAGAAGAACTTGCCAGCTTTGGCCATGTGGCTCTAGCTTTAGAGTAAATAATAGGTTACTGGGACAGTTGATGCTGGCTAGCTGGAGCTAACAGATTAGCAGTGATTAAGAAGAGACCAGAATCACTGAGGTGAAGTGGTTTCTGAGGGCACAAAGAAGCTGTGCTCCATAGATAATAAAGGTTGTATCTCGTGCTACAGTTGGACTTGGTAGTGTGTAAGAGTCATCCAGGTGGTACTGGTATTGAAGGCATGGAGGGGTCATAGAGAGCAATTGAGGCTTGGCACTGTGAGATGCCAAGGAAGGCCATTGGTAAATATGCAGCCTCCATTGCCTTTGATGGCCCAGGATGAAGGAGTCATGCAAATAAGTTGAGGCTTGGCACACTGAATGGAGCCTATGAGAGGCTATTAGTTATGCCTTGTTGCAGTAAAAATCCCCAGTGTGTTGGAGATGCCCGTACCATGGGATAATCTCCAAGAACAGCAACAGCAGAGGAGTAGAGTCAACAAGATCCTGGAGTGCTACAGAGGGCAGAGTTAGAGATGTGACTCAAGCCCTTTGGAGGAGCCCAAAAGATCATGTGTGGATCCCAGACATTGGAACAAGAAGCAGGAATGTTGAGATTGCCTTGGAGACCCTATGGTGTTTGAGATACCAGAGCCAAGGAATACCTTCTGAAGAAAGCTACTAAAAGGGAATGGAACAAGCCCAGGAGAAACAACTGTATCATAGTCAACAAAACTGAAAGGAGTTGGGCATCAGACATGGAGATTAGAATTTGCCCAGCTGTTTTTTTTTTTTTTTTTTTTTTTTTATCTTGCTTTGGTCCAGCATTTCCTCCTTATGATGTTTTGGAATGGTAATGTATATCCTGTGATGTTGCCAGCATATGATCCACAGTTTTATTTTTATTTTATAGGGGATTACAATTAAGAGATTGCATGAATCTCAGAGACTTTAAATTTTATACATTTAAACATTGGCGAGACTGTGATAGACTATGGTGATTTTTGAAGTTGGACTATATGTACTTTGCATAATGCTATGTCTAGGTATGGCCCCCATAGACTCATGTGTTTGAACAAGCCTATGGGTGCCAGGAAGTGAAATGTAGTAGTTTGAATATTCTTGGCCCATAGAAAGTGGTACTGTTGGGAGGTGTGGCCTTGTTGGAGAAGGTGTATCACTGTGGGTGTGAGCTTTGGAGGTGTCCTCCTATACTCAGCCTATATCCATTGGGGAAGAGACCCTCCTCCTAGCTGCCTAGAAGTCAGTCTTTCCTGGTTGCCTTCCAATCAAGATACAGAACTCTCAGCTCCTTTCCAGCACCATGTCTGCCTGCATGCTTCCATGCTTCCTGCTGTGATAATAATGGACTAAACCTCTGAAACTGTAAGCTAGCCCCAATGAAATGCTTTCCTTTATAAGAGATGTCTTGGCAATGTTGTCTTTTCATAGCAATGAAACCCTAATTAAGACACAAGTCATTGTGTTCTAACCAATCCAGGAAATAGCAGCTTTGATGACTTCCTCTGCAGATGCTCTGATTCTATGAACTAAGCATTTGAATCCATCTTTTTGTCTCTTCCTCAGCTTAGGGTTTTTAGTTAATTGATGCTCTCAAAGACCGTTTACTGGAACTGAACTGAATCCTTATCTCCTGGAATCTGCAGCTATGTAGTTAAATCTTTTTGTTTTCTAGTTGTATATGTCTTGCTTTAAACTCTGGATTTCATTGTTTGTGAGTATTAGTTAACTGTGTTCTGCTTTATTAAAAACTTCTTATGAAATCACAGATGTGGCTGTTCCACCCACCATGTATGTGCTCATCCATTCCAGTTGTCCTATGCTCAGAGGGTGTAAGTCTGGAATCTTCTAAGATTCCATCTATTGAACTCTTTGCAATTAATATTTTCATCATTTTTAACGTTTAGAATTTTAAATTTTATTTAAAATTAAATTATTGCAATGGAAGAACAGTGCATTTACAAACAACATTTTGGTAAAAACTTAATCCACAAATCATGCCATGTTAATTTAAAACAAAAAAATGAAAAATTTGATAAAAATCATTCCCCTTAGTAGAAACAGATAATTATACATGAAGTATAACTTAATTAACATAAATTTTATAAATACCTTAGTCATACTATCTTCATAATTAAATATCTAAGTTTTAGATAAAGAAACCAAATGTTAAAATTATATTAAATTGGAGTTGTAGGTATAGTTTAGTTTTGTTTGTATTTGGTGGTATACTGATGACATCATAATTGACAAGATAATACTAGAGAATTGGATGATAAAGAGGAAAAAGCTTCACTGTTTGAAGAGATTGAAAATTTTTAGTTCCTATCTCAAGTTCAGAAATCTAATAGATATGCAGAAATCACTTGCTTTGCTGGTAAGTTCTGCAGCCACTGAAGTAGTCCCCATGTTAGTAAAACCATGTTGGAGAAAACTATGGTCTTTATTTTAAAATTTTGATAAATTTAACAAGATAAAATTAAGTTGTAGTGAATTTGAAAGTGAAATACTAAAAGTAATACATGAATCTAGTAATCCTTTGAAAAATAAATCACAAACCCAATGTAATTTATTTCAGAAATATAAGAATGGTTCAATAACAAGGTAGTCGAATAACATAGCATTGCACATCCTCAGGAAACCATGCAAATATTTTAATACAAAACAGCTAACTGATATTAATGAATAAAAGATTCTTTTTGCAGTAGACAGAGACCCTTAAAAAAGCCACCATTGGTCAAAACACAGAGAATGCCTAAGTGTGGAGTGCCCATGCTCAATCGATTTAACTTCAACTCAACCTCTCCACTTAAGGTTCAGGGTGTGTCACTGAAGACAAGGTGGAAAGATTGTAAGCAGCAGGGGAAGAAGAAATCTGCTGTGGGATAGTGCCAAGTGTCATCTAGATAGGACAAGGTGGCTACACTCATGAAATCTCAACAATGTGACAGCCTAAAGAAAACCACAATGATAACAATACTACTTCACATGCCAACATGGATGAGAAAAATATCACAGGGCCCCACCTCCAGAAAAAGAGTTGTAAGAAACTCATGGCTGTTGAGAGATATATAATCAATCATGTTTGCTACATTAAGGGGATCCCTGAGAGCTCAAGAGGCCAGCCCTAAAAACATATGCATAACACTAAATAGATTCAGTGGGCTGAATTGATACTTTTGTGTGTGTGTATAATATAGCAAGGAATATGCCATTAAATTGAGGAAAAGTAGGGAGACATGGAAGAGGTAGAGAGAGTAAATGCCATCAATACAATTTTCATATACTAAATTCTCAAAATTAGAAGCTTTTAAAAAGTATATGATACTACTACTACTAAAGGATAGAAATATTAACCACTGATGTTTCATCACATGAGCACTCATCTAAAACTAGGGAGGTTCTACAACAGGGATGCCCATTACAACTTTCTAGGATGAGGGAAATGATCTTAATCTGTCTTGTTCCATACAGAAGATACCACATAAAGCAAGGAAGCACTTGCTATGTAGCTGGTGTATCTGTAGAGCAGATTGTAAATTTATCTAAATTTAAGAAGTCACTTATGATGCTGGGGGGTTAGCTCAGCAGTTAAAAGCAGGCACTGCTCTTGTAGTGGATCCAGATTCAGTTACTAGTACTCATGTGGTGGCTCACAAATATTCTTAATGCCAGTTTCAGTGGATCTCGCACCTCCCTTCTGATGTCTGTGTGAACCAGGCATTCATGTGACACACACACATACATGCAGGTAAAATATTCATACTCATAAAATTAAAAAGTAGTCAAAAATAAATTTACCAAAATGAGCCACTTGGAGTTAGCAGCACCTGTATGATATACCCCATCCCCTAGGTAATTTTTTCCAAATTCAAGATGGTCGTTTAAAACATTATTCTTATCAGCTTAGTACTTATTGAGAATATATTTCTAAGATGATAAATATATTTATCTAAAACATTTATGATTTCATCTCTTTTCAAAAAGTCTGATTATATAAATTATACAGATCACTGGAATTCAATGCAACATTTCAGTATATCTATACAATGTGCACTGATCAAATCCAGTCTCCCCTTATTCATCTTCCTACCATCAAGCTCTAGTACACATCTTTCTACAAGCAGATCAGATTTTACTTTCTAATTTCCACTTCTGGGTATACGCCCAAAGAAATGGGATCAGTATGCCAGAAAGATAGCTGCACTCCCATGTTTATCACAGTGCTATTCACAACAGCTGAGATGTGGAATCAATCTGGGTTCCCAAGCCTGGATGAATTTATAAAAGCAATGTGGTTAGATGTGAAAGAAATATCCCTAAGAAGACTAAAAGACATCAAATGTACCACAGAAATTCTGTCTAGTAAACCTAATAGGTATCAAATTTGGAAAACCAGTCTTAAGAGTTTGTGTAAAGGGGGAGATAAATACATGAACAGTATCAATGTTTGACAGTATTATTTAAAGTATGAAAAGGGCAAGAAGTAATGGTATTTAGAATAGCAACCAGAGGAATTAAAAGCTTCTTTTAGATATCAGAAACAAAAAAATATATTATAGCTCATCCAGAAAATGATAGCATAAATCTATTGGTGAGAATCATACAGATGTTTTGGAAGACCATTTTCTTCTAACTTCTGATACTAACATTAACCACTCCCTTCAGAAAAGAAAGCAAATACCACATTAGGTAATCTATTTCAACTCATTTTAATAGGACCACTGTGCTATGTTGATTACTTATTTTCTACTTTATTTTCTGAGCAAGGAAACCAAGGTGTGTGTGAGGGAGGGGATTAAGTAAATTGTCTACAATGTAATGTGAGAGTAAATGGTGCTCTGGGATGAACTCTTCCAACAAAGCCAGTTCCATGGCATACATATCTGACTGTGTTTATTCACCTTATCACCTTTCTTTTTCAAATACCTTGCTGTTTTTTTCTGTATCTCCATGTCTTATTTAATACATTTCCTTTGGTATCACAGAAGGCATGGAGGCCCAAACTCTTAGTAACTGTTGCAAAAATAAGTCAGAGTCTGCAGTTGATGTGGACTAATACAGGACAAAAAAAAATGAAAGCCAACATTGATCATCCTGAAAAGGAAACTTGTGTCACATTAAGCACAAATGTAAATAAACATACAGAATTCTATGAGTGATTATGAATGCACATACTGGAACCCACACCTCTAAATGACCATTGGTTTTTGGGAAGAGTTATCTTGGAAACCAACATATAAACTCTAATTAACATAGACTTGTTCAAGAGTTTCAGAATCATTTTCAAAGTTTCTTCAGAGCACATTTATAAGTAATAAAAAATCTGGGCTTACTGACTATCTGTGAGAAAATAATACAAAACTGGAAAATATAGTTAATTGTGATAATTTCTAAAGTTAATTTACCCTTGATACTCTGAGAGAGCAGCTATAATTTAAATAGAATATAAATGTGATAAAAGGCTTTCAGTACAGTACTTTCTTAGCATATAAGGACCTGCTGGTGCATTCCTGTAATTATGGCATTCAGGAAGTGGAGGCAGAAAGATGAGCAGTTTAAGGACATCCCCAGTGCTATAGTGTACTCTAGGTCAGCCTCAAAGAGACCCTATCAAAAAGAATGAAAGGAAAGGAAAGTGGACATTGGCTGAGAAAGAGTAAGGGAAATTGGAAAGAAAGAAAAATGTGAAGAATCTGGATTGAGAAACTTCCCTTTAGAAAAATTTTCACACTGAACACAAACATGAAATAATCCAAATTAGTTTTTATAAGTCTCTTCAAAGCACTGGGGAGAAGAGGAAAAAAGGACAATTGGTATCCCATAGATGGCCGGTAGTCAAAGACGGGTAAGAGTGTTCTTCATCTCCTATAGACCTAAGACAGAGGCATACGTCAATAATGCTATGTATGTTCTCCATGACGAGTAATAAGGAGCAATATAGACACCAACCTAAGGCAGGCACAGTCGTCCAGCCACTCTTTACCCTAGACAGGATGAAATTTTGTGCCCTGTCCAGCTGCTGGCACTGCTCATCTTTAAAAAAAAACTAATAAGGTGGAATTGTGTCTTACCCCCAGCCTTGAGCAGGCCTGAAAGACCTTGTTTACCACAATAGACCAAATAATAGGACCTAGGTGGAGTTAACACAACTTGGCTGCACTTACAACCTGCTACAGGAACTTAGAAGAATAGACTGCCCATTGAGCTTGCCATGAGACATCTCCAGCTGTGAGAAAGGATGGTTTCCCTGACCCATCTCTACCTGTGACAAAGGACTGGTTTCTCCACCCATCTCCGGCTGAAACAAGAAGGGGTTCAGTGGGGCTTTCCCTTTAAATTAGAAGAGCTGAATATTAAACTTCAAGCCTTGATCAGAAAACGTTGTTTTGGATTCATGCTTCTCTCACCTCTCCATCCCCCCTTTTTTATTTCCAGCCCCCCTTTCAGGTGAACCCAGTTTGTCTGTGGCTATAGGCGGCCACAGGTATCAATGTATTTTTACATTCTGTTCAAGTGTAATGTTCATTAATTGCTATAGTTGAAATATTTCCATATATCGCACTGAAAACCTTCATGATGGAATCATAGCATTAAACACCATAGATTTATGCATCCATTAGGAAAACCCCTATGTCAGAGAGATGTTACACATTTGTTTCCACCTGCCAAGAAACTGTACCATGTACAACTCTACAAGCAAGCTTCACCTTACTGAAGACTGGCAATCCCATGGATTTTATTTTGTGAGAAATAATACCAAATGATGTCAACAAGTTTATTACAGTTCATTGAAAACCAGATGGCTTCAAGAAGGCTGACACTTATCTTATTCATTTAATCAAAAATAGTTTCAAGGGTTATTAAACCTTAGGATCATAAAGAAACAACTCAGGTCAGATCATAATAGAGGAAGCATGGTCTGCTTTGGAGCTTAATTATGAATTAGGAGAGCTGGAAGGAGAGAAGAGGTACCTTCCTGTAGTTGCTGTGCAAAATACTGAAGAACTTAAAGGCCTACTTTCATTCCATCTCCATCAGATGGAAGAAGACATTTTAACAGTCTTAATCCACAAAACCTAACAAAATGCCGTTTTGCACTATGCTGAATCAAAGTAACAAATCATACTTGCAGAGTCTTTTGTGCATTTCTTCATGCATTTCTGTTCTACAAAATCTTGGTCATATTATGAGGCAGGATAAAGAATTTCTAGAAGAAACCATAGAAGTTCTTAGTGGTCAAGTGATTAATCTTATGGCATGTAGAACAAATTAATTACAGAATGCAGACAGAGCTTAGAAGTTTTGATGTCTATTCTAGTAGACATGATGTCAGAATACTCAATTCCAGAATTCCCATTGAAATTGTTTCCTTTTCTAGTTCACTGGATCCAATTATTGCAAAAGTGACAAAAGAAAGAAAGAAAAAAACCCACCCAAATCAACTATTACACATCTCTTGTGCAGTCTAGATTCTATTTTGATGGTGAGGTAACATGTGGGGAGCCAACAGCAGGTGGCTATCATCCTTGCAGCCATCTTGAGCCATATACCCTGACAAGAGACTTGCTTACAATAGCCTACAACAGCTGAGCACACTCTGATAGCATCTTGTTTTAGATACCCAGGATTTTCCCTTGGGTGTGTGAGACTTAAGGGCATGACTTAGAGATCAGATTTAGAGACAAGACTTAAAGGCATGATTTAAGGGCATGGCTAAAAGACATGACTTAGAAGTGAGACATATAAAAGGCAAGAGGCAGACAGAAGAAAGTAGTAGGCACTTGAGACTCGAGACCAGAGGACAGGCAACTAGGAGTAGACACTTGTACTTGGAAGAGTTCTTGACACTTGTACTCGAGAAAGGCACTTGGAAGGTAATTTGTAACTTGGAACTGGAAAAGAGACTAGCAACTTGGAATAGAGATTAGGACTTGAGACTTATTACAGAGGAACTAGGAATTAGGACCTGAGACTTGGTACTAGGGACTAGGGACTTGGAGAGAAGAAAAGAGACTGAAGAATAACCGGTATTGAATCATACTCTGTCTGGTCTCCATTCTTCACATCAGTCCTCACTCTCTCTCTTGCTGAACCCCGACCCGCAACCAGAGCTGCTTGGGGAACTGCAGGCTCTAACAATTTAGCCCCAAGGCTTTTGGCAGTGTGGGTTTCAACACTGATAGAACAGTCCCCAACATTTTGGCCCCCAAGCATGGGGCAGCTTGGGCCGCAACATTTTGGCCCCCAATGTGGGGCAGTGAGGTTCTCAACAGTAAAAGTAACTGGAAGATAAGAAAACAAATAAACTGTTAATAGGTTTATAAAGATGAAGAATGTGACAACTGATTTATTAAATAATGTCTTTATTTCCAAATATTTATATCATGTAGTGATACTATTTACAGGGCAAATAAATGTATATAAATGTAGCAATTGGGAGAGAAGAAAGGCATGCTTCTAATGGCACCATCTGAGTTAGTATGCAAGGGAATGTGTGGTGCTCAGAATTGATGTATCTGTAGGATCCTGAACATCACCAGCAAATCTATTAATTAGAGAAAGGAGAAAGACTTTGCTGGCAGACAGGAACACAGAAACCAAGTCATCACTGCATGAGTAGGAGAGAACAATTGTGAAATAGGAAGGCATGGAGTTTGAAAACACAATCAGAAATATGCCAACTAGGTGACTAGGAGGTGAGGCAGGAAGACAAATTCAAATGGCATTTTTTAGTGGGGGGAGTCAGGATAGAAAAAAACAGGTCCCAAATCAAGGCCATGTTTACAGCATCAAAGCTGTGGGACCTAGAAAACATTCTTTGTAAAACAGGAGAGAAAGAGAAATATGTAAGGCAGCTTGAGGGTTCGAGTTTTATTGGTTGGATAGATGGATGTTGAATGTTGAAATAAAAGTTACAGGGAGAAAAGATACGGAGTATACTAGGCAGAATGAATAACAGCCCTCAGCAATGTCTGTGTTTTATTAGGGGGTGGAGGGAACTGGGTCTATGTAATTATGTAGCTCTGGCTATCCTGGAGATGAGTCTGGGCTCAAACTCAAAGAGATAAGCCTGCCTCTGCCTCCCAAGTGCCAAGATTAAAAGTGTGTGTATACCTCCATACCTAAACACAACAAAGGCAACATACAGTAATTCAATAGACAGCATTAAATTAAATGGAGAGAAACTTAAAACAACTGCACTAAAATCTGGGACAAGAAAAGGCTGTCCACTCTCTCCCTACAGATTCAATATAGTAATTAAAGTTTTACCTAGAGAAATAAGACATCAGGGGTGAATGAAAGGAGGGGACTGGATGGGGTATGGGGTAGGGATGGGAACAGGAGGGATGAGATAGAGAGAAAAAAGGTGGTGAGAATACCGGGAGAGACAACTAACTGGATTGGGGAAGCATCTCTGGCATAGCTATAAACCTAAGACTATGGAAACTCCCAGGAATCTATGAGGATGACCCCTAGCTAAGACTCCTAACAATGGGAGATATGGATCCTGAACCAGGCTTCTCCTGTAACTAGGCAAGACATGCAATGGAGGGATTGGGATACCAATGCAGTAACAAAAAGTTAGACCCACAATTAGTCCTGTCTATAAGATGTGTAGGAGTAAAAGCTCGAGTAGAAATTGACCTACGGGTCAACCAAAGTCTGGCCCAGCTTGAAACCCATGCTTATGAAAGGGAGCATGCTGTTGACACTATCAACAATATTCTGCCATACTTGCAGACAGGAGCCTAGCACAACTGTCATCAGAGAGGCTTCATCCAGAAACTGATGGAAAGTACTCCAGAGGCCAACTGCCAACCATTAGGTAGAGCTTGGAGAATCTTGTGGAAGAGAGTTAAGCCAGGATTGAAAGAGCCAGAGGAATAAAGGATACCACAGAAAACCTACAGAATCCTAACTGAACTGCCTTGTCTAGCCTCAGTAGATGTGCAGAAACTTACTGCAACTTGATATGCCAAGTCTGTTGATATCCATGGGGAGGGGGGCTTCATTTTTCTGAGGAGAAAGGGATGAGGGGTGGATGGGAGGAAAGGGAGAGAGGGAATAGAAGAGGGGGGGGAAGGAAGCTGCAATCTGAATGGAAAGAAAATAAATAACCTAATCATTTAAAATAGTCTGTGCCATTATGCCTGGCATGATGTCTAAGTTCTTAGACCTGGAAGTCATAAATATGTTATTTTAGAAGACCAGAATATGCCCTTTTGTGTAAATATTACTTTAAGATTATACTTTTGAGAAACATCAGAAATAGGGTAAGCTTTGAAAGGAAGGTAAGTTAGCATTTTGTAAGCAAATTTCCTGTTTTGGAAGGAAAACTACTATTTGTAAGAATGACTCCTTTCCTATCATGGAAGGAACAGTTACTAATTCACAAGAATATTTATTAATGGAGAAGTAACCAATAATTATAAATTTTCTCCCAGCCCTCCAAATACTTCCTTATGTCCTAGTCTGCTCTCCTTCATATTCATGGCCTCTTTTTTTTTTTCCCACTGTAGTACTAGATATGCTGTCCCTTGAGGAAACCATTTCTCTCACTCTCAGCATTCTTGAATTGTCTGTGGTTCTTTTGGTAAGGATGAGGCCTTGTGGGCTTTTCTTGTCCACTTTGGCATGTCTACTAGTATTGTCTTTGTTCAGCTCAGATTTTGGAAGTCATGTTAGTGAGAATTTATGGGTGTGATATCAGTGTCCCCAAACCCAACCTACATATTAGTTTCTGATCATTTGAATTTGGGGGAAATATAAAAATTAAATAATTTGTTTCCAACCTTTTTAGAAAACATAAGAAGTAAGACATACATAAGAAAATAAAATCCCTTTGCTTGATATTATGAGAATTGGTCTCAAACTCCTAGAAAATTGATACCTCTAATATATATACTATGTATCTTGTGGTGGGCAGGATCCTGATTATCTTATTCTTAGGATGGCTACTTCATTATATTGTTTATGGGTTTAAATCAGACAGGTGTATATAGATATTAAACAAAACTTGAAATTATCAGTTTCAAATTATGATCTGAGATTATTTCCCATAATCTCTCTAGTGTATCATATAGCACTGATTTATTTATGTTTCTGAAGTTGGCCAATGTTCTGTAGTATATGCCATTTTCAAAAGCAATCTCACTAGATATTTTTGTTGATTTAATATAGTACTAATGTAATGACTTCCAATATTAAAGTGCACATAAATAAAGATAGTAATCTTTGGTGTACTTAATGGTATGGGACCTAATACAGGCCAGGATGTTTTATTATGATGACCAGTTGTTCTCATAGATGTTATTTTGTATATATAAAAATACATTTCCCAAACATCAAGTAACTAAGTCACTTCACAAATGCTCTCAAAGTGTTTCAAGAAGCCTGGATTCCTCCTAAGTCTGCAATTCCTACAGGGCCTTTCTTTCTTTGGGTTGGTAGCATATTACTTGTCTGTTTCTTTTTGAGTGTCCCTTTGACACACAAATAATCTGTGCATAGGTCACTCACCCATCAGGATGTTTTTCTGATATGAACAACTATACACAGCTCCCTAACAAAGATCCATTAAGAACCTAGAGAAAAACAGCACAGATGAATTAGAGTACATATCTGATCTTTAGGAACGGAGAAGGTTTGTATGTGTGCTTCCTTATTTTAAAGTAATTCAGGTGCTTGTGTATTTCCTACTTTGGTGATACCTACTGCCCACCCATCCAGTTGCTCATGACTGAAACTTTACATCATCATCAAATCTCTCCTTTCCTCATACGTCAATTTGCTGCCCAATCCTGTTGACTCTATGATCTCAATGTACTTGCCATCTGACCTTTCCTGTCTGTCTCAGTTACTTCTTACTGCCTGGATTTGTTGTGGCCTTGGAATTGATTTCCCTAGTTGGGAAACAAGCCATCTCTATTGCAACTTCATTTCTCTTTTTATAATCTGGATCTTATCATTGCTTTTAAACATTACTCAAAAGCCATGAAAAATTGCTATTATAAACAGCTTGATGTGCAGGATTTTCGAGTTGATATTCAAACTACAATAGTGTGGTCTTCAGACCTCTTGGTGAGATTTATGATGAAAAGATATGAAAAAATAGAGAATAAAAAAATAAAAGAAAGAAAAAAGATAAAAGAAAGAAATAAAAGTTAAAAAAATAGAGAATGAGACTTGGATAGAGAGCTCAGTGGGTAAATCACTTGTCCCACAAATGTTCAGATTTGAGTTCAAATCCTCAGAACTCAAAGAAAGTGGCATTGCGAAGAAGTGAGAGATGCTGACAGGAATGTCTTTGAAAACTCAGACCAGATAACCTGATGTACAAAGAGGAGATACTGCCTTAAATAAGGTGGAACCCAAGGACCAACACTCAGTTTCCTATCTGATTACTCACTGTAATAATTGGGAATCCCTATGTACATGCACATCTTTTTTTACCTCTCTCACAGACACAAGCATATATATATATATATATATATATATATATATATATAGAGAGAGAGAGAGAGAGAGAGAGATTACACACACACACACACACACATACACACACATATACAAAGGCTGAATGTTTAAAAACTTCCCTAAACATTCTTTTCTTTTTTTTCTCTTGAAGTTTTTTTTCTGATTGTATTTTTTCAAATTTAAATATACACATGTGGAATTTATTGGTTTTAAATTTTGTATTGCTTACATAATTTTTCAGATACTTTTTTTCTAATTCATTTTTACTGCTGAATAGTATGTGCATTGGTCTATAATAAAATTGATGCTTTAGAGTCCTGATCACTTGTGGAGCTACTCATAGTGAGGTCCTTGGCCTGATACCATAGGCATTCACTTGCAAGCTTGCTAGAAAATGAGAACTTCAGGCCCCATCCCAGACCCAGTGATGAAGTGGTGAGTCTTGGAAACTGGTGTTTTAACATACTTCCAGGTAGGTGCAAAAATGTGAAATGCAACAATCAGTGATCTTTCTACCATCCCCTTGACCACAATATCTCCCCCTGATGCCTATTAAACACTTACCATGTGTCTAGCTTGGCTGAAAGATTGTCTATTGAGTTTTGTTTTCTTTAACATAAATCTAAACAGTTACATGTTGCTAGTCATTGCCATACTGGAGAGGATAGGTCTAGACTCAGTTTTAAATTCTTAAGTAGACAGCCACAGTGTCATATTCGTGCCATATTGCAAACTTTTCTGTTCCTTAGACATATTTTCCAGCCACCAGAACTCTCACAGCAATATATCAAATGTTACACATCTCTTAATATAAGTCTCTGTTTTTCTATTTCCCAAGACTTCTAGGATCTTCCTTATTTAAATTTATTTCCCTCAGTTTCACTTGTAGCATTTTGTACTTTGCTTGTACCTAAATTACTTAGAGGTAGTTTCACCTTCTCTTTCATAAAGAACTTTTGGTTTAACCGTTTTTCTATGACTAGACAGTACACTAGATTGTACTTTGCAAATGGGAAACACTCAAGAACGATGTAATTGAATTAAACATACAGGAAACCAGAGAGAACAGTCCTCAACACCAACAATACATCTTAGTACTCTTAGAAGTTGAGACAGATCAGAATGTTAACATACACAATTTAGTTTAGAATAGGAAAAATGTTAAGGCTATGGCGAAACATTTGTCACAGGATCAAAACACATTGTTGTAAAAATAAATCCACTGCCTGCCTCATCATTTCTTCAGCAGCAGGAAAGCGTTTTCCTTTGGCAATTCTCTACCTCTATCAGAACTGTGCCTTAACTAAATGTGAGATTAAAAACAGACCTGGAACTTTATTTTTTATTTACTTATTTTTTGGATGGCATTCCTACTGGCAGAAGTATATTTTTGCTTTGTAAAACAGAGCTTTCCATTAATTTCATGCAAGATTTTAGACTTCTGAACGAATCAATATTTTTGTGAAAACATGCTTGCTTTTGACAAAAAGGCTAGCAGAAATATTCAAATTACTCTGCTTAATTTCAGACTTGTATATTTGATTCTGTTTTTACATAGCTATAAAATTAAAATCCATGAAATTAATCACATCAAACCAAAAGCTAAGATTGTGAATAAGTGGATTCTTCTATCAGTCCTATATTCAATCCTGTTTTTATATAGCTATAAAATTAAAATACATAAAATTAGCCACATCAAACCAAAAACTAAAGTATATTCTTCCATCAGTGTAACAAACATCATTAGACTTTTATAGGGCTTACATACCCACACTGACTCACAAATTCAGACTTGACAATGCTGCCACACAAAAGTGAATGGGAAATCTGTTACTTTGCAACAATGGGCAATGGTAGCATTTACATTAGATTTGAAACTCTGAATTTTAAACCCCATTGACAATTTGTTGTGTATCTTTTCTTGTGAGAGCTCAGCAACCAACACCCGTGCCAACTCATCTCAGGAGTTGCATTTTCAAAAATTTTTGGTCGACTGACAGTGCAGTGATGAAAGAGGATCATGATTCCTAAAGTCCCCAAAATCTACCTATGATACATTTGATGTTTGTCTTAATCTGTTCTAAAACAGTTGGAAAAAGTTAAGAAGTATTGAGGGCAAATCACAGCTAATATGCTGGTATGTCTAAGGACAAAATCCTACTTATTTTAATAATTAACCATTTATTAGATCTAATGATAAAAATATAATATTAAGATAGAAGAAAATATTCCATAATACAAAACTATATGATCCTAGCTGTATAAGATAAAATACATATATGCGAAAGAATAGAAAAGGAGGTTAAACACCAGTGGGATAGTGGACCCTGCTAGTTGTGGGTCCCTGTTTCACCATCTCACCACTGGGGTTGGTATACCACCCAGTCAGGCCAAATCTGGAGTTTCCTGACTCTCAGGCATCCAGCTGCTGCTGGAAAGCCGCACAGAGGAGTGTCAAAGGAAGTATCAGGGTCTATGGGCCCTCAATGAAGACCCTGAACTGGGGACTCCCAAACTCCTGGATATCCAGGCACCACTGGTTTGCAAAGTGTTGGGAACAGAGTCAAAGACTAGTGGGCTGAGGACTACGATGAGCCTGGGTCAGGGAAATGAGAGCTCCTGCTTAGCTCATTGATGATTGTCCTTAGCTTGGCAGTCATGTGTGGGAGTGCAGATGGACCTTCTGCCAGAGACTAAAGCTGGGGTTCTGTAGTCAAAGGCTTTCTCCATGCTCCTCATGGTGGTTCTTGGTAAAAGTTAAAATTATTTTAAGAATGGAAAAAATTAACATCTTATTAATGAAAAGGCATCAAGGGTGTTATCTCAAGCCCAGAATCTTAGCACTCAGTAAACCTGCAGCAGGGGAATTGTCACTGGGTTACTTAGAGAATTCCAGGCCAAGATGGGCTACAGTGTCTCAAGACTAAGCAACCAATAAACCAACCAATTAACCACCAACCAACCAACCAATAAAACACAAGAAGAAATTAAACAACAAAATCTAAAAGAAGAAAAAGCATGTTTTTCATAATTGAGGTGTTTTCAAAAGTATATCCATAAAAGTCATATATATAATGACTTTAATGAGAACAATACCAATAACCATGCTAACATGGAAGTGGGAAATCTTGGAGGCCCCGCCCCACAAGCAAAGAACTGTAGGCAAGTAAGGAAGAGAGGAACACAGGGAGAAATAGTCTTCCTTGAGGAAGAACACATTAATTGGTTATCTAATACCAAGTTGGCATCTCTCATGATAGACACATACAAGTAACATTAAACAACTAAGTTGTACTTCTATATTTAAAAGCACCTACAGGGAGAGGAGGGATTTGGAGGAGAGAAGGAAGAGAAAACTGTGATAGGTATATATATATATATATATATATATATATATATATATATATATACCTTCAAACAGATTGAAGTGAAGAAAGGCAAAAGGAAATTGTGTAATTACATTTTAATTTCAAAAATAAAAATATATCAAAATAGTTTAAAGAAAATATAAAAATCAAGCAGTCTTCCTTCATGACATTTCATTAATTCAATTTAATGGTAATGAAGACTTATGCAATGATTTGTAGTTTCAACGTTGCACTTTACATGTGTTTTCCCAGTTATGAATTTGATGGTGAGATGTGTATTGCCATCATCATTTTACAGATGAACGAGATGATACTCAGGCATACTGTGCCACTTAGTTCCAAAGCTCAAGTGTAAGGGGCAATATTAGGTGTAGTTCAACTAAAGAAGATCCAATGACATAAACAGACTAGTTGGATCTGGATAGTCAATCTACATAATTAATGAATTTGCAAAACGTTAAATTTCATGCTTGAATTTTATATATGTATTATTTACTTTTTTCCCTGGTGTGTAGAATACATTACAAAAGCAAACTAAGGAAGCAGATGTCTATTTTGACTGACAGTTTGAGCATGAGGAAGTCATTGAAACAAGAGTATAAGATAGCTGGTCACATTGTATCTACAGTAAAGCAAGAGAGATGAATGCTGGTCTCAGCTCACTTTGTCTTTTTAATTCAGTCTAACAGCACAGCCATAGAAGCAATACCACCTCTATTCAGTGTGGGGCTTCCCACTTCAATTAACTAAGCCTACAAAATTCCTCAAGGTACTCCCAGAGGCTTGTTTCCTAGGTGAGTCTAGGCCCTGTTAACTTGACAATCAACATTAAATCATCACAGTATGACAGTAATATTTCTGTAGTCTGAGCGATCCCAAATAACTTCCCTCAACTCTTTCTAGTGATTTCTTCCTTAAGTATAGGAAGCATCAGAGGGAGAAAAAGACTTAAATGTCCTTGAACTTCTATCACATCTTCACATTCTATCACATTTAAGGTCTATTCATAGTTCATTCACCTGCTCATATGTATGCATTAATTCGTTTTTATATTGCTTATTGTATATCTAGAACATGGGGGTCAAATGAAATGATGGCTCATTGCTGGATTTAGGAAAGCGAAATCTCTTGGAGAAATCAGACAAAGGCACTACTAGTACTATGTGGCAAAAAGCAAAGCAGCTCTACAAGTACTAAGATGTTGTTGTTTCTCAACTGATGATATTCAACATCCCTCTAGTGCCCTTTAGGTTGCAATTTGTTTTAGTTTCATTTATGTTGCTCTGATAAAATTCCCTGACCAAAAGAAACATTGGAAAGGAAAGCTTTATTACAACGTATAGTTTCAGATCACACCCCACCATTAAAAATAATCACAAATGCTGGGGCTTGAGAGAGCTAGTCACAGCACATCACGATCAATGACAGAGGTAAGTAAATGAACCTGGTGTGCCTGTCTGCTTGCTCCTTTGTTAACTTTTTCTACTCTTATACAGACCTGATGCCTCCCACAGTAGGCTGGGTCTTCCTATAACAATTAACAATCCCGATAATCCTCCACAGACATGTCCATAGGTTAACTTGATAAAGAGTTTCTCAATTGTGATTCTTATCCCAAGTGGTTGTAGTTTGTGGCAAGTTGACAATTAAAAATAAGCATCACACCATAACTTGCAGGAGGATGCTAGAAACACCATCAAGAGCTAGAAGCCTGTGGTGATGCTGAATTCAACATTCATACTCCTTAGTCAACATCACATGCCTTTCATACTATTTCCTGCACAACACCCAATCATTTTTCTTTGAATTCTTATCATGTTCAGTGAATTTATTTATAAATATTTATGTATTGATACTTTAATACCTGCCACTTGCCCTGGGAAAGTATCTTATATTTTCCATAAGGCCCACAGTTGGGCAGAAAATAATCACTACTGCAGAAAAAAATAGACTATTTCATGAAATAAATCATCATCTTAAAATTTCCAATGCTATCCAGTCACAGTGGGACATACCTGGAGTCCCAGCACTCAGGGAGCTGAGGAAGGGAAACAAAAAGTTGGAGATCAGACTGAGCTACATAGTAAGTTCCATACCAGTCTGAAGACTCAGCATTAAAAACAAATAAACAACAGACAAAAGTGCTAATGTGAGGAATTATGGATTTGAATTACAGCTCACATGAAGGAGAATGCTTGAAGCTTTAAAACACATGTGAGTGATCCAACAGAGCTTTGTTCAGTACCTCACTCTTACCACATTCTTTATGGAGCAATGAAAGAACAGTTGTGTTCATCTGAAGGCTCATAGACTAGCGGAGAAGATAGAAACAGAAAGAGAATAGGACACGTGAGAAAAATGAGCCACGGGTACAACTGGGTCAAGAGGAGAAGTGCTATTAAGGGATGAGCTTTATAAGGAACACATTTGGAAGTAAGATTATATTTCAGTTTTGTTCAGAAAACAAGATGGTGTAAGTATGAAGTCTTTGTTGTTTGTTCCCATTAACTCTTCAAGTATGCAAGGGGGAAAGCAAAACTTAAGTCAAATTGGTTGCTTTGAGGTAATTCTTCAGCCCAGATAAAAGGGTACAGTTGGTATTGGCAGGTGAAGAGTCAAGGACATGAAAATTGCCTGGATTTTATTACAAGGCTTAGTCTAAATATGTGAGTCCGGATCATAACAGTAGATCAAATGGACAGTTTCCAATGCTTTTGGCTGGAGTCTCTGGGAACCTAAAAATTCCTGAGTTTAGGAAGAAGTAATATACTCACTGTTAAGTTTGGTATACTTTTATGCAGCTCTAGGTGGCATGTATGAGTACATATGGTTGTAACATGACATTTATAATCTACAAGGTAGCAGTTATATTCATTAACAGCCCAGGAATATTAGGACTAATTTAATATTGCTTTTCTTTGAAATAACATTTTTACCTTTATATAAAGGGAAAAAATACTTCCACAGATACTTGAATCATTTTCATGGTTTTCTGAATGAGTTGCTCCAGCCCAGAGAAGTCACAATAAACCACAAACCATTCTGATTAAATACAAATAAATTCTAGGGTACTGTCCTTACTCACACATTAGACCAGGGGTCAGCAAATTTTGAGATACACAGGGCCAGGTAAATAACAACTTAGATTTTGTGAACCACATGATTTCCCTTGCCACAACACAATATTATTATGGCATATCTAATAGCCACAGATAACATGTAAATGAATGGGTGTGGCCATAATCAATAAAATTATAATTGCAAAAGTAAATGTCAAGCCATATTTGACCTATGGGGTGTAGTTTGCCAGGTTTGTTGCAGACTAAAGAGAAAGAATAGAGAAAATAGACTAGGAACCAGAGAGAGAGCTCATAAGAGGTAGAAAAATAGAATAATTATGGTAACATCATAATAGTACCAAAAGAAGAAAGAAGATTGTATTTATGATATACTCATCAACAAACTCTGACCGGAACTCGTATTATCCATTTTTTTACTTATGGTTTTGCCAGATTTTTATAGATCATATTCTTCATTTTTATTAAGAAAATTTACTCATATAGTTTCCTATCTGCTATAACTACCATGTAAAACCTTTTTATTTTGATCAAAATATACAGATATATCTCAGCAGTAAGAGGTTATCATAGCAGGAATGAGTCTTGAAATCCTTAGGCCTTGTGAAGGAAGCAAGGAAGGCAATGGCAAATAGTTTATGACTCTGCTGATAGGAAAAGTCCACAAGAGGCCAATACAGAGAGACAGGAAGCAGATTAGTGGTTACCATTGCGGAGAAGGGGAAGTATAGACGAACTGCTAATGGGTACATGGTTTCACTTTAGAGTGATGAAAATGTTTTAATTAGGCATCAGTGATGGCTGCAGGACTCCCCCCCCTTTCTCTCAATACTTTTTATTAGCTTGTAAAGAGTGCAGAAGTCTTTCATCATTCTAAAACCCAGTACAATGCACATGTTCAGATGGGTGCCATCCTTCTCGTAGGCAATTAGAGACAAAACAAAGCAGTACAAGAGAAATGAGAAGGACCAAAGAAGATGTCAAAACTGCAGATTAGAGGGGAAAAAAATCCAGCCTCTGGGGTGCTCCCCTAGTATGCAATTCAAGCACAAGGAGCTCCCAACTGCCATGTCTTAGGAGCAATTGAATATTATTAACATACATAGAATACATACATGAATATCTCAAAGAATGGATAAATAAAACAAAAAATAAAAAGGAAATCGCTTGCCTTCTTCCCACATTTGTGTGGTATTTAGTCTGTTTATATGATTTAGCAGCAGCTCTTCCTGGGGCTAAGAGCTTTTCATATATTTCCAATTAAGGACAATTCTGCAAAACCATGCCTTATAAAGCCCATTTTACAGATGAACAAACTGATTGACAAAGGCTTTATTTTTTTCCTCTATCCTTCCTGATTTAATAGCTTGCCTGCAGTTTATTTCAACAAGAGACTAGTTGGCAGGCTGAGTCCCACACTCTGGAGATTGCTCAGTTGTTTGATTGCCCCTGGAAACATGTTGCATAGGCAGCCCAGCAAACAAGTTTACAATGTCACCATCTGGATTTCCCAACTTGTCTCTTCCTCCCCCTTCTACAAACCAAAACTCTCAGAAGGATCTATTTCAAACTCAGATCATCAGCCCACACTCGTCCCCTGTTTTAAAGGCCAAGCCTCAAATCCTGGCTTAGAAGGGCTTGGTTGCCTTGGTCCCACTCCCTATCACATTTGCCACATCCTGCCCTTGCCCTTCCTGCCCCAGCCCATGGGTCTGCCTTCCCACCCAGCCTTGGAGGCTTATCCCTGTTGATGCCTGAGCCTGGAATGCCTTGGCCAAGAAAACCTGTCATTCTCATAACCTCCTACAGACACTGTCATTGTCTACTGTTCTAAACCAGCCACAAATCACTCTATTTTAATACTTTGTAAAGCTCTAGCATGTGACAGTTCCATTTTCATGTCTACGCCCATCATTCCTACATTTTCATTCTCCTTTTCTTCCTTCTTCTTCCTCCTTTCCATTTTCCTCCTCCTCCATATCCTCTTTCCTTTATCCTCATTCTCTCCCTACACCATTCTCTCCTTTCTCCTATTTTTTTCCTTTTTCTTGTTTGTTGGCCTCTTTCTTTCTTCTTGCTTCCTTTCCTTGCATAGAATACACGCACTATGAGAACATGAACTCAGTGTTGTTTACCTGCCCCTGGCCCATTTTCATCACTCAAATATTTGTTGAAAGAATTCATGGATGCCCATTGAAACTCGGCAAGGTTTCTCTGTTTTGCTAAATGATTAAAGTTCTAAATCCCATAGCACATAGTTTTGCCTCTGCAGAGAAGTAAACCATAAATAGGACTAATGGCCACAAACTTCAGAAGGCCCTAACCTACACTGACCATTTGCAACTGCCGCCACCCAGAGACAAGTTTAAGCCTGAAGTGGGTTTTTGTTACCTCCTCATAAACCCCTGAATCGTGTGCTTTACAGGGCAAGTGCTAATGCAGTCATAATTATATTGGTGTGAACACATTGTCATAGAAATGTAGTAAACATAGGCACAGGCATTTAAGAGAAAGCAGCTGCTTGCAACCCAAGAGCAACTGTCACATAGAAACGACAAAAACACACAGCCAAAGAACTTAAATTGAGTGGCTGAAGTGACACACCCTATAACCCAGAGATTAAGATGACAGTTTATCCCAGCACATCAGAGCAACTTGCTGCCCTGAGAGAACTGTATATATGGGTAAATCTATAATTAAGACATAAACATCACCCTTTCTCAACTGTAATGTCCATTCCTGTTTAATTAACCCAGGTACTCAAAAGTGGTAACTTCAGTATGTGGGCAACTTTCTTTCATTTTTTTTCCCATTGGAAGCAGATCAAGACACAAGAAGAGACATGACTTAATTATAAATTCAGCACTTACCTAGTTTTTCCCCTCCTCTTTAATCTTTGAAATAACAATTGCTCCATTAAGACACTCAAAGGTGAAAAGTGTCAAACCCTTGACCTTTTCTCAATTCACACTCATGCTGAGCCAATGAGAACACACCCCTCTCTTTATCACCCCAGCATGAGTGCTTTCTCCAGACTTAGGCCATGATTCTAAATCAGGGTTTCTACGTCTCAGAACTATTGACATTTTCAACCAGATATCTCTTCATTATGTACTCTTTATTACTTATTATGTTAGGATGTTTAGCAGCATCACTATTTATGAGATCCCAACAGTATTCAAGGCTTGAACAACCAAAAATGTTTCCAGACATTGCTAAATGACCATCGTAAGGCAAAGCCACTCTAAGTTGAAGCCACTATTTAAGACACTGTAGTCCCAAAACTAATGTGCTGAGTGTGAGTTGTGGTTTATTGCTCATTATTGTACTCAAACCCCATGAGGATAGAATTGCTCTTATAGAAAGATTCCTTGAAATTCATTGTACAGTTTGATTCACTCATTAAGTACTGTATGGCAAGATTATGCTCTTAAAAAAATAGTGTTCATATGCAATGAAACTTCTGAGCCTGAGTATTTTCTGGAATGGATAGAACAACTTTAAAACTAGTTTCAAATCAGACATTTGAAAATCATAATATTTGTATGAAGAGTTCTCTTAGGGAAAGAAAGTAGAGAGCTGGTTTCCACTGGAAACCAATGAAAAACACAAGTCATTTGTCTCTGTCTTTTGCTAAAACAACTGACCTTAATGACAATGTATTGAGAATTAGACTAGAAAGAGCAGAACTGGCCTTGATATCAGTCTTATGAGAGTTTACAACTCTACAAAGCCCATTAATCAGCAAGCAATCTATAAAGCCAACCTAAAGAACATGTGTTCCAACTGCCTCATTCCCTTGTCTTGGTTAAAATCCAAAAGCAAATCCTCCAAGTCTAAATCTCACTACCCATAAAATGCCTTATCTGCTTCTACTCAGAAAAGGCCATCAACAAAATCTCTGTACACTGTTTTCCCAAAAAGGAATGAGGCTAAATGTTTGCTCTCCAAGAGGCACTAGGTAGAAAGAAAGAAAGAACAAGAAGAATTCTACCATAAATATTCTTTGGTAAACTCTTGTAAAGCTAATATGGATTTTTTAAAAAAGTGTTTCTTCAGGGGTTTAGTAAATTCTAATATTTACTCAGGTATAATTTATTCTAATTGAAAATGCATTTTAAAAGCTGTCCATAAAAATATAGCCTACTGAGATCATATAGGAAGTTGGTCAGTGTAACATACGTCTATAACATAATCACACTCTCACAGTATCATTTGATTTTTGTTTTCTTTTATCATTTTCTTGTATCACACACACACACACACACACACACACAGAGAGAGAGAGAGAGAGAGAGAGAGAGAGAGAGAGAGAGAGAATGCATAGTAGTGTGTTTTTGGCGATTGAAACCAGAACTTCAGGTATGTTAGGTAAGAACTCTACCACTTGAGTTACATATTAAACCCTTTGCTATGGTTTGTATGTGAAATATCTGCTATAGGCTCGTGACTTTGGACATTTGATTCCTGTTGGTAGTGTTCTTCAAGGAGGTAGCTGAACCTTTGAGAAATAAAGCATTCCTCTTCTCCTTGTTGTTGTTGTTTTTTTCTGGGGGTGGGGAATCAACATGACAAAAATCAAGAGATATTTTATAAGAAGAACCTCAATGTAGAAAACACCTCTATCAAATTTTCTGTAGGGAAATCTACTGGGCAGTTTCTTAATGAATGATGTGGAAGGATCCAGCCTACCAGGGATTGTGCATCTCTAAGCAAGAAGGCCTGGGTTGTGTAAGAAAGCAAGCTAAAGCCATTGGGAGCAAGCCAGTAAGCAGCACTCCTTCAGGACTTCTGATTCAGTTCCTGCTTTCAGGGTATTGTGTTGACTTCCCTCAGTAGACATTGACCTGAGATATATAAGCCAAAGAAATCTTTTCCTTTTCAAGCTACTCTTGGTCACTGTCTTTCTTTCGGCCTTGCCTTGCTTCCTGTCTGCTCCCTGCCTCTGGTCTCTGTTTTATGATCTGCTGCTGCCACCAAGGACTCTGCTTTGCATTGTCTACCTACCACAATGGAATACACTCTCTTGATCCATGAGCCTCTCAATTATAGCCAAAAAATTATTTTTTCCTTTTGAATATTGTCCCAACGATGAGAAAAAGAACTAATATAGTTGAGAAGGTTTATGATTACTATTTGACATGAATGAAATAAAATTTAAAGCTTTTTGACTAAAAAGTTCATTCATATTAGTTTTGATGATTGTTATCCTGAGGAGTTTATGACTTGCTTGGAGACAGCCACAAAATTGTTTTAGTATCTTAGTTAGAAAAAAAGGTTGACATATTCTATTTTAGTTCAAATTGTAGTTTCACTTTATTGTTCAAGTAATCCCTTTGATATCTACTTGATACTGTCTTTTCCATAAAGAACACTCAAATGAGATCATGTTCAGGGAGACTTGCTGGTAAAACTGTGGCAAATTCATAATCATAGGTCTGGGTTTGTTATTCTTCTCTTGGAATGGCATACTTCACAAATAAGGAAGGTGAGGCAGGTAGAAGGGAGAAGCTAATGAGTTTCTGGAAGGGACCTTTGAAGCTATTCTTCAATAGATATTTGGAGGCATGTTGATGTTACAGATTCAGTTTAGAAGACAGTGACTAAATGCTTCCAAATAAATGTGAAATTTCTGAAAAATTCACTCTTCACAAGTAGTGAATAACAAGTAGTTATTAAATAAAAAAAAATAGTGACTTAAAATCCACTTCAATAATGTATGTTATTATATTCTTTTCTTCGTAACTAAAAATGGATCTAGCAATATTTCTTTTTTTGCAAAATAAGTTGGTTGTTAAATTAATGGCAACATAAAATAAACGATCCATTCTAAACTACTACCCAATGAATAATAGAGAGTCAGGTATTGACTGTGTTCTGTCTTCTACTTCCACATGTAAAATAACTCCAAAAATGTGTCTAGGAACTACAAACACAAACAGTGGAATTTATATTTAGAGTGGGGCCTAATAAGTTAAGCCTGTCCAGCCAGCCACTTCTCTTTGGCTTGCCTAGTTGGGATATTGGAAATACCTTGCAGAGCCTTTTGCAATCTATTTGTGTTCTCCTGTACAATTTCAGGTCTCATTGTGTAATGTATCACCTAACTAACACTACTAGACAGATGTTCTGTGAAGAGGGAGTACTACTGTGTGCATGATTTTATTCAGCCCTCCACTTAACTTACCATAGAGAGAGGTGAAACAGTTTCCATTTAAATGATTTAATGATTTAAAAGCTTAAATGATTTCCTGGATTACTGTGGCCAGTGAGGAACTGAAACAGGCCTTGAAACCTCTCCCCAATTCTTAACGTTTCCAATTTCTAAGGACAAAACACTGGATTTGTGCATGATATAAAGGCAATCCCTCTAGGGATAGGCTACATCTCCAGCCCATTGAGCACAGACTTGAAATGGCATATGTGATTTTCCTTTGTACCTGGAAGAGCAGGTTGTTTTCCTCAGCTAGTGAGTTGCTACATAGGTTTTGTTGAAAGAATAACAAGAATGGAATCATAAACATCATACCCAGAAATGGCTGGATAGGTTTGAGATCCTATTTATGTTTGATAGACATGGAGACAGTAAGAGAATCATATGTTAGCAGCAGTAGATATTAACAAGTGTCATCCTTATGTGTTCCTCAAATGTCAAGCACTCATGCAAAATCACATATTTCTACTCAAAAATCACCCCAGTGAAGCTCAGGCAATTCTACTTTCTTCTTTAGATTTTGCTAATCAGTTATTCTATCAGCTCTTTTAATGAACAGAGGGTAGGTACCACATAGTGCCTTCAAGTACAATAATGAGCTGCAAACTCTGCCACTGCTGTTCAGGTACAGGAGTCTATTACCAAATGCTTAGAGTGAGTGGCATGGCAGGATCCCATTTGTAATTGAGCTTTGCTGATCTGAACTGGCAGTGGAATGGAAGGTTCTTGATATTCTTTTTGAGCAATTATTCTGAGGCTCTCTATCCCCATGATGTTTCTGCATGAGTCCTCTTTTTCTTGATTTTCCACTAGGTTCATATTTTGGCTACATTACTTGTCCTCTTGCATTCAAGCATCTCCAGACTAGTCTGCCTTATCCAAAGGACAAGCCCTGCAAAAACAGGCTTGCTACTCATTATTTTGGATTGCCTAAGGGTCTGGCAGCTCTTTCTGGCACGCTCAATACTTCCCTCCCCTCTCCTATTTTGCTTTATATTCCCTGAAATTTCTCATCTGAATTCTTTAAACGTCATTGATTCAAGTACCCAATTTTACAAAAGCAACTCATCAATTTGACTTCTTACTTAACTTTGGTTCTATTATTAATTTAATTTCTTTTGAATTTAGACTTTAACTCAGAAAGATGAAGAAGAAAAACTTGTTTTCTGGGTCTCTAGCAAGCTATATGTTGTTAGGTGTTTTTAGCTTCCCTGAGTTTATCAGGTTCTTCCTTTACATTTGTAAGGAGAATAAGTAGAGAAGAAAGGAAAGAAAGAGAAGAGAAATATCTGTGCTTTCTCAGTATTTTTTGACTGAGGCACAACAATTACTTAATGATATGGCCTCTTACATGACCATAAGCATCATATTAAGCTCTTACAAGCTGACCTTGAATGTTCCTTGTTTCCTTGTCTATATTATGTTTTTCTCTCTCTTTAAGTAACTTGTTTCTAGCTAACAGAATGATTAAAATGAGAAGTCATTTCCATGTTTTGTTGAAAAGGGATTATGACAACTATTTTGCTATCAGATTCTTTGCTTAGATGATTTTGATGAAGTAAGCCAGCATGTCAGAGAGGTCCACATAGCAAGGAGTAGAAGGTGTCCTCTCACCAACATCCAGTGATTAAACAGAGTACTCTATCCAAAAGCTCTTCATGGACTGAAACCTGTCAATCACCACATGAGTCAGCTCAAAAGAACATTCTTTAAGAGCTGGGCCTCCAGATGAGATCCCAGGTTCCATGGAACATGTCTAGTCCTTTAACAGTGGACACAGCTAAGATTTGCCCCAATCCATGATTCCCAAAACCTGTGACATAATAAATGTGCAGTATTTTAAGTTTCTAAGTTATGGGGCTACTTTAGATCCTCAAACATGAGTCTGGCTCTGATGATTTGTCTCTCTTTGAGACTGTGAGATTTCTCTTGTCTTTTAGAATGCCTTGAAATTTTTGTTAGACGCTGTGCACTAGGATCTGAAGACTTTTATTGTGAAGCTGTATGATGATCTAGCTAGGAGTTAAGATAATTTTACTATTTGCTCCAAGTGGAGGTGTTAGAGGCTCCAATTTCCAGAAATACTCTTGCTCTTTATTACTCTAGTCTCTGCTTCCTTAGAAACTCCTTAGAGTTTGAGCATTGAAGTTATTTTATTTATAATCCTCCTTCATGATGTGGAGACAGAGTTAGGTGGAGGAAAGGCATTCTGTAATCCTATGATTAGGATTGGGCTTGTGATCCTGAACTGTGAACCATCACGAGTGCTTCTCAGTTTATATTTTCCCCCTTACGTGAGCCAGAAAGTCTAAAATCCAGGTGGGAATAGGTGGTTTTCCCTTTCCTAAGTTACATAAGATATTCATTTTTTATTTTGTTTCTGAGACATGTTTTGGTGACTGATGCTCTGGGGTTATTTAAAAAGGAGTTAGGCCCAAGAGTGGGGATATGGAGCCTGAAGAGACCACCTCTAGTATCCAGGCAGGACCTCCAGTGGAGGTATGGGGACACCAACCCACCAACAAATTTATGACCTAAAATTGCTCCCATCTAAAAGAAATGCAAGCGCAAAAATGAAACAGGGAAAGAATGAATGTTCAACAAGTGACCAGCCTAACTTGAGATCCATCCCATGGGCAGGCACCAATCCCTGACACTATTACTGATGCTGTGTTGTGCTTGAAGACAGGAACCTAGTCTAGCTGTCCTATGAGAGGCTCTATTCTACAGCTGACTGAAACAAATGAAGAAACCCAGAGCCAAGCATGGATGGAGGTCAGGAACCCCTATGGAAGAGTTAGGGCAAGGATTGAAGGAACAGAAGGGAATGGCAATCCCATAGGAAGACCAACAGTGTCAACTAACCTTGACCCCTGGGAGCTCCCAGAGACTGAGCCACCAACCAAAGAGCATACATGGGCTGGTTCAAGGCTCCTGGCATATATATAGCAGAGGACTTCCTTGTCTATCCCCAGTGGCAGAGGATGTACCTAATCTTGTAGAGACTTCATACCTCAGGGTAGGGGGATACCTGGGGGGTACCATCTCAGAGATAAAGGGTAGGGGGATGGGGAAAGAACTCTTGAGAGGGGGGACCAGGAGATGGGGCAGCATCTGGGATACAAATAAATAAAATAATTAATTTAATAAAAGAGTTAGTTTGTATTTCACACAATGATTCCTTTCCCCCTGACCTGACCAAGCACTAGGTGGATTTCCTCTGATCTTCACCATAAGATTTAAGTGGAAAACTTAAGAGATATACCATATAAAGGCATTATACCTATTTATACTATGCTCCTTGTAGCTCTGAATCTTTCAAGCTAGAGTAGAATCAGCCAACAACAACTGACAAAAATTATCATTTAAGTGTTCGTACTAGCTACTGAGTCTAACAGCAACCACTTCTGGGAAAGTAATATATATTCTTTGAATATTCCTGCTTCTCTGGTTTTAGAGGTTAGAGTCAGGCCTATGACCTCAATTCTTTGATAGATTTAAGACAAGACATTGGTTTTCTGTTTGGTCTTCTTTTATCTTGTTGAGTTAGCAGAAATCATGACTCCTAAATTCTTTATATGTTGGAATAGTAACCAGATGTGTCTCATGTTACTATATTTCAGATTTATGAATACATTGCATTTTTCTCAACTAGAGTAATATATGAATCTAGAGATCCAAAGCTCTAGTTATCCAAATGTGTTGCTCTCACGACACTGAAGTTCTTCACATTACCAATCAGATCTTATTATATGAAACAAATAAGAAGTATATCAACAACTACTTCTTTTGGAAATTATAAATGTTAATGTGGTTAATTAAAAATACATTTCCACCAAGCAGCATAACTGTCCATGAGCTGAAATAGAAAATGAAATGTTCCCTCAGATCAAAGTGGTAAAAGGAACAGAATTATTTTTCTATTTAGAAATGAGACATTTACTTAGAACACTCATCAAAAAAATCACCTCTGAGAACTTCAAAGGAAAGACAACAAGAAATGGTTTGCAGGTTTCGATTGCTATATAACAAATCACAAAAATTAGTAAATGAAAATATGTTTTATTAGCTCATGGAGATGGAGGCTTGAAAATAGATAGACTCACCTAGCTCTCTTCTCCAGGACTCACATAACTGAAATGAAAAAACTGGTAAGCCCCAGGGTCTTATCTGGAGTCCCTGTAAAAGGACTTCCAAGGATATTCTAGCTATTGGTGGCTTTGACTTTGTAAGTTTGTAGGACTAAGGTCTCCATTTACATGCATCTGTCATAGGAGAATTGCTCAGCAATTATATGCTGCTTTTCTATTTTTGATGTGACTTTGTCTATCCTCAAAGCCAATTATGATAATCAAAACTTTTTGTAGTTCCAATCTCCCCAACTTCTCACCTAGTCACAGTATGTTCTCTACTTGTAAGGTTCACAAGACAATGTCACACTATCTAGACAATTTGTTTATCAAGATAAACTATGCTGTACAACATTATGCAAACATTGGAGCAATATCTCACTACCTTTGGGTCCACACCAATAAAATCAGCATTAATGTGGGTCATCTTCAGAGGCCATCTTAGACTTTCCATGTTTTAAAAATATTCTTTGCATGAGACATATAGAAAATTCAATGCATTGCAAATGTTGCTAAGAGCAGGGCAGTTTAGTGTAAGTGAAGAAATGGTTAGGTTAAAAAACTTCATCCACAGTGGATTCAACCATGCAGAGGACATCAGCAAAATTATTGATGGACCTTTTGGGTTGGGTGATGAAAGTGGACAGTCCTTATCTCTAGACAACTATGAATTACATAGAGGGGAAAGTCTATATTGGCTCATTACTTACATTCTTACATGCTTACATTCTACTGGTGTTAGATTGTTAATTTATTTAATGTATCTGGGAAAATATGGGTGACAAAGAAACTAAGTGACTTAAGCCATGGCACCTACTAAAACAAATGTCCAAGTTAAAAAAATTGAGCTGATTAACAACATAAAGAATTGTGAAACTAGTTTCTTCTTTTTCTGTCTGTGTTTCCCTTTCTCTTTCTCTTTCAGTTATGCTAAAAATCTTTCTAGACCAGAAACTAGCTCAGCATCAGCTTCTTTTTTTGTTTTGTTTTTAATTAACTTTTATTGGATATTTTATTTACGTTTCAGATGTTATACCCCTTTTCCATTTCCCCCTACCCAGAAACCCCCTATTCTATCCCCCTCCTCCTGCTTCTATGAGGATGGGCCCCAACCTACCCAACCACTCCTACGTCCCTGCCCTCAAATTCCCCCACACTAGAGCATCCAGCCTTCACAGGGCAAGGGCTTCCTCTCCCACTTATGCCCAACAAGGCCATCCTCCCCTACATATACAGCTGGAACCATGGGTCCCTCCCTATGTGCTCCCAGGCTGGTGGTTTCGACTCTGGGAAGCTCTGGTTGGTTGGTATTCTTGTTCTCCCCATGAATCCGCAAGCCCTTTTAGCTCCTTCAGTCTTCTCTCTGACTCCTTCATTGGGAACCCCCTGATCAGTTCAATGGTTAGCTGTGAGCATCCACTTCTGTACATGTCAGGCTCTGGCAGACCTCTAAGGAGACAGCTATATCATGCTCCTGTTGGTATGCACTTCCTGACATCCACATCAGCGTCTACCTTTGGTGCCTACACATGGGATGGATACCCAGGTAGAACAGTCTCCCAACGGCCCCTCCTTCAGTTTCTGTTCCACATTTTGTCTCCATATTTGCTCCAATGAGTATTTTGTTACTCCTTCTAAGGAGGACTGAAGCACCCAAACTTTGGTCTTCTTCATGAACTTCATGTGATCTGTGAGTTGTATCTTGGGTATTGCAAGCTTTGGGGCTAATAACCATTTACCAGTGAGTGCACACCATATGTGTTCTTTTGTGATTAGGTTACCTCACTCAGGATGATATTTTCTAGTTCATGGGGGAATCACCATCCCTGACCTAAAGCTGTACTACAGAGCAATAGTGATAAATACTGCATGGTATTGGTATAGAGATAGGCAGTACCAGCTTCTTAAGTATTCTGTCTGAGAATCACTAAGAAGGATCCAAGTCACATTTGGGGATGTACTGCTCATTTCAGTGTTGCTCTCTCTGGCCAGATTGGAGAACTCTTAAGTCTGGATTTTGTGTGTCCTTTCCTTGAGTAGTATAACAGTAATCCTAGTCCTTCTGGCTGTCAGATGGACATGCCCTGAAAGTGACATGACAATCATATCCAAGTCCCCACTGAATCAATGTGTGAAGTTAGTCATGACCCTGAACACTTAGCATGTTCTGCAATGATAAACAAGCAAGTCAGTTTTTTTTCTTTTTTTGTGTCCACTTCCCACCCCCTGACTTTACAATTTCAGTACAGAGTTTGTCTTTTGTAACCTAAAGGGCCAGAAACATTTTCAAAATCAATTGGCCTGTTACTGGAGACTAGTATTGAACCTACTGGGATCACATCAATCTGCAGGTTTCCCCCAGCACTGCAGACACATTTCATCCTATAATTGAAAAAGAGATTTGATTCATATTCTATTGTATCAGAGCCTCCATTCAGGTCTCTTGACAGAGAAATCTGGGCAACAGGGAGATGGACTAGTTTTTTTTAAACCTAACTCCACAGATGCTTACAGAGAAACTGAAAAGACAGAGGTAGAGAGATGTTTATAAAAGAAACCAAAGTCTTCCTTGAAGATTTCAAAATTAGACTGAGGGATGGGCAGCACAGAGAAATAAGAAGAAAAATTACAGCAATGAAAGGACTCCTATCTTGGAACAGCTTGGATTGATATTTGCCTAGTCCAACATTTGAGGTTCTTATTGTACAGGTTCACTGTATCCTCTCAAAATCCATAGAAGCAGTCTTCTTTATCTTGATTGTTATAAAGCCCAGAAAGATAAGGGACTTGCCTATGTTATATAGATGGCAAATAAGTGATGACCTGGACTTGATCTGACTCTGTCTTGTCAGAAGATCTCATTTTTTTCTTATACTTTTCATAAGAAACATATTATGTTTTGTTCTCTATAATCAGACAACCAAGAACTGAGTTTATGGGTTTGATGATTCCTCCAGAAGAACTGAATATGTGAATAAGCTAAGACTGCTGGTATTGATTCAGGCAGCAGTATTTTCTTATGCATTTATTCTTTAAACTGTAAACATTCTCCTCACGGAATGCTTTGATGCTAAGATTATCACTTATCAGAGGTTACCTTATTCTAGAAAATCCTAAGTTAACTCACCAAGTGCAAAGGTAGGCAAACTTTTCTGTAAAATCTTCGTCCCTAGTTTTGTCTTCCTAAGACTAGCAATCCCACTACAACCACTTAGCTCTGCTGTTGGGCTATGAAAACTTCCAGAGACAATAATATGAATTGAATGGGTGTAGCTATCTTCTCATAACACTCTCGTTATGAACACTAAAGTTGGAAATTCACATTCCTTTCACCTGTCATAAAATAGTACTACTTCTTTTGAAACTTTTCAAACTTGGAAATGAAAGAACCATGCTTGGTTGAGTGTCATAACAGACAGAGAACCAGATTTAGCCAGTGAGCCAGAGTTTAGCAATCGTTGTTTTAGAGAATTGCAATATATTTTATTTTACCTTATGTATGATATGGTTTCCTTTCAGAAAACTCACAAAAGTAGAAAAGCCATTGAAATTAATTAGTGAACACTATTGCATGTAAGTTGAAATCACATTAGCACAAACTGTTAGTTACTAGGGTGGCTCAAAAGAGTATTTCATATATTTATTTTAATAAATTTATTTAGTTATGTATAGTGTGTATGTGTATGTGTGTGTGTGTGTGTGTGTGTGTGTGTGTGTGTGTGTGTACCTGCATGCCACAGGGTGCATTGCTTTTGGTGTGTGTGTCCGTGTATATGTGTCTGAGTCTGTACCTGCATGCCACAGGTTGTGCTTGGAGGTTAAAGGACAGCTTACTGGAGTTGGTTTGCTCTTTTTACTATGTGACTCCTGGGGAATGAGTTCAAGTTGTCAGATATGGCAGCAATAGTTTTACCCACTTAATCATCTCAGTGGCCAAAAATGCTTTTTTTTTCTATAAAAAGTTTTATTGATATAATCAAAGATCCATATGCAGTTGTAAGAAATAATATAAAAAGGACCCTTACCCTCTTTGCTCAGTTTCTGCTTATATTTTAATGTTATTCTGTACAGCTATAATATAATATCACAACCTGAATGCTGAAACAAATGTAACCCACCAACTTACTAAGATTTTAGCAGGTTTTCTAGTACTGGTGTGTGAGTGTATATGTATATGTGTGTGTTTAGTTTAATCTCTGCAAAGATCGCTTGTGTTGCCCTTTTAAACATAACTATCTCCTTCACTTTACCAATCTCTACACCTAGGAAACCACCAATTTGTTTCCTATTTTTAAAAAAACTTCTCCTACCAAGTCAAATTAAGGGGATCATAGGGTATGTAACCATGCAGCATTGGCTTTTTTAAAACTCTGAATAATTCACTGGAGATTCACCAAGGTTTCTAGAGATGTCAATAATCCATTCCTTTTTCATTGCTCCATAGTATTCTACAATAAAGGGGTATCAAAGTTTGCTTAACCCTTAACTTGTTGGAGAATATTTGGGCTGCTTCCAGATTCAGGGTAACATAAAGAAAGCTTTTATGAGTGTTTGTGTACAAATTTTTTTTTTGGGGGGGACACTTTCATTTCTTTGAAATAAATGCTAAAAGAGCGTATTTCAGGTGGGTACATAAGTACATTTAGTTTTAAAAAGTCCCTTGAATATATATATATATATATATATATATATATATATATATATATATATATATATAGTGTTTTTAAAGACATCAAAAATACTACAGAATAAAAAATACAAAATATTTTAAAATTCCTGTTATGTTGCATTCTTATTTCACCAATTCAGAAACTCTAGAGTAAAGAAACTTACTTCCTTCCTTCCTTCCTTCCTTCCTTCCTTCCTTCCTTCCTTCTTTTCTTTCTTTCTTGTACTTAAGAAAGCAAATTATGTAACCTTACTAGATAATTCAAATTTAACCATAATCCATTGATGTTGATATTTCAGGATTTTCTGAACTGTTAGCTATTCTGTGGAGTTGAGTATAGAATGTGTGAAAGATAAGCAGCCTTGAAGGATCAGATATGTGAGAAGGAAAATATAAAATCTATGCTCAAGAATATAAGATAAGGTTTGTGTTCTTCAATTTTTATCAGAAGATTGGGAACTGATGTGTTTTTAAGTAGTCTTATGTTTGATCATTTCAGAGAGATAGATATAACTGACTTTGAACAAAATAATCAACAATCACTTTTTCTATGATTTAGACATGAAGAAAGTGAAAATGTAAAACCTGGATACGTTTGTGATAAGTAGATTTTAGCACTGTAAAACTGCTTATAATTACCATGTTTTCAGATGATGTCAACTTGGTTTTCTTTTTTGATTGTGCCATCCTTCACATGGCATGGATGATGATTTATTACAATTGGTTATTAATAAAATTAATTCATAAAAAAGATAACTGTCTTTCACCTGGTCGAACAAGGAGCAGAATTTCATCCTTTACTGATCTGTGCACACTGTACAATCCATACAAAAATCTTAATGGTACCACAATTTTGGTTGTGAGATTTATATATTAAAGAATGTACAGCTCTGACAAGACTCATCTGCTGGGAGGCTGAATTGACCTGCTGTTCCAGCCCCCTGCTTCCTGATGCTGCCCAGAGACTTGCTTTCAGAACAGCTTTAGGATTGCTGCTGATTTCAGGTCATCTCAGTTCATCTAACCTTTCAGATGGATCCAGTCAGAACTTCAGTCAAGCTCTGAAGCTTCCAAATATATAGACAGGATAACAGATGTTAAACCTAGCCTTCTTAGTTTTTCTAAATTTCCTAACCTTCCATACCCCTTTAGAAAATTTCTTGTCACCCATATTCAGCAGGAAGAAGCTATGGATGAGCCCAATTCCCTGGATTTGGGTTCAACTTGGTTTTCTTACACATGGAAAGAACATTTCCTCTAAAGTGGCAGAAAGAAGAAATTGTCACAGACACTAAATTCTTTCATTCTGCATCACTGCCATCTTTGTGTATTTATAGAAATAGGGTTTTGTTGTTGATTGGGGGTTTTGCCCTATTGAAATATGTCTTCAGGACATGTATGTTTTTAAAATGACTAACATGTTTCTAATCCTAGAGGAAATATAAAACCAGACTGGGTGAAACATCATCTTCCAAACAAATTTTAACATTGTGTTTAATTTGTTCAAGTATTTTTTTTTAACAGAGAATTTGTCTCCAGGCAAAACTTTTAAAACTTAGTTTTGAGCCAACATATGTTAGAATGATTGCCCAAAATCACTAAATATTTTAGTAGCATTAACTTAAATTCATTTGCAGAATATTTTATATGTAAAACTTCAGTCAGGTCTAGTATAGGAAAATTCTTTGAAGGTATAAAGCTTTTCATTCCGAATTAAATGAACAAAGTGATATAAAACAAATGTTTGCCTTTTCCTTTAGTAAGTCATTGTTTCTATACACTATCAATCCTTTTCCTTGGCAATGTTAATGGACATCTTATGTCTTACCTAAGTCTATAGGTCTCTGAAAGAAGTCTAAACAATCCTGAGTGATTTGGAGTAAAAGGCCTATTAACAAGTTCAATGAACTTTTTCTCTCCTAGAGGTGGTATATTTTGCCTGCTTTGTCAAGAATGACAACTTCTTGGGGCATCCATTATCAAACACTGGGCAATCACTCCCCCCTGTGCTCAAAGACAATATTAGCCATGACTTCCCACATATTTATTCTGCTTAGAATAATGTGTTTACTTCTAATATAGTCTTACCATGTTCCCTGGAGAAGATGATGTTGAAAGTCATCAAGGCCAGGGATTTAAATATTTCCTTCCCATCCAGCTAGCAAGCAACACAGAGGGTATTCTAAGTTATGTTTTTGTAGCACTAAATATTACCATACTTCTAAATATTTCTGTGCAACCCGAGAGGGCATTAAGCAGCTAATAATGGTGGCTGTGGCAAAATACAGACTATGAAAATAAGGTAAGTTACTTTTCTTACAGTTTCCTCTGACTAGAATGGAAAAATGTGTGTGTGTGTGTGTGTGTGTGTGTGTGTGTGTGTGTGTACATGCATTTGAGCTTCTGCACACATTCACACATGCTTGTAGGTATGGGCACATATATTCTGCCTTAGTGAGCTTGTCTGAATCAAAGGACAACCAATGTGACACAGGTCTCACCTTCCACAATGTGGGTCCAAGAATCCAACTCAGGTTGTTAGGCTTGATGGAAAGTACTTTTACCCACTGAGCCTTTGTCAGCTCCAGATGAAATGAATTTAAATTCAAATTTACTATGAGAATCTTCTTTTTCATGCCCCTTTATTTGTAACCTATGGAACACAAAATCTTTGTCTTAAACAGTACACAGGAATTGTTAATTTTATTTGGAATTAGTGACTTCAGATTTCTCCATTGCATTCTTTCCTTTCTCAGTCATGAAGCAGTAGATGCTCTTTTTCCTCAGCTCTCTAAATGTTTTCCTTTGGGACACAATCTTTTTCTCTTTTCCAATTCTCAGGAATTCAATATTCAGAGAGAGCAAGAAACACATAGATGTCAAGTGGAAAGAAATCATTGCAACCTCACATATCCACATGCATTCTCTCTGCACTCTCAGAACCACCCAATTAGTCCTTGTCTTAATTCTCTGGAAAGTCTCAAGAGCTCTCACAATCCTCAAATTATCATCTTCCAAAATTCTTCACCTAGGAAATACCTGAAACCTTCCTGGCTCCTTGCAATCCTAGGAACTGAGTAAGAGCCCCACTTTATGGCATAATATGAAAGTGCTCTTCCAGATGGGTGATTATGGACTCTTTTACAAGTTATAAGACCCAGTACGCATGATCATGGCCTCCCAAGATTTGCTAATTATTGGTCTGAGGAGAGTCATTTTAGTATTCATTCCACCTATAGCCAGTCTTTGCTCAGATTTTGGATCATATTTGATGGTGTTTGTTTTTCATATGCTAGAGCTTTTGTATCATGGAGTCCCGTGGCTTTAGCCCTTTACTCACCATAAAAGTAAGACAAAATTTCTGATGAAAGGGATCCTGGAATTACAGCCAGTCCATTGGAATGAAAATGATAGACCTGGCTGCCATGAAACTTATCTGTACTGGACACATGAATATACTAGAGGGCAAGCAAATTGCTCAGCAGTCTGTCAGGACAAGATAAATACATAAAGAAGGCAATAGCAAAGCCTTTCAAGGTGAACTGAAAGAAGCAAATCCACACAACTCTGGTCAGTGAACAAAAACCAACAAACAAGTTACTTTGGATCAATTAATCAGAAATTCAGTTTCTTTTGACTTGATGTGATAATGTGAACCTATGAATCACACAACCCTCAAAGACAAAGAATTTTACAAGAAGCCAGGATACTTCAGTCATAATGCCATTTCTGGAAAAGGTCAGAAGAGAAGAAAAATATGATCTTTGTAATTTTTGTATACATAAAGGGCCAATTATCTATTAAACAACTATAAAGAGTGATCATTTCAAGGAAACACTAAAAGAGTCTTTAAAAATAGTCAGTAGATTCCAGTGATTTACGTCATAAAGCAACAGACTATCTTAAGTAACACATGGACAATAAAAGCAAGCAGATGTTTGTGCTCTAGAGAGGGCACTAATGGAAATGCTATGGCACTGTGTCAAAGTGAAGTTTGCCGTCATCTGAATTACCCACTAGAGATTTAAATAGAGCTGCACAATTGAGCCAGCAACTGGTAAGCTTTTCTCAGCCCCTCTGAGCATTACTCCTTGATGCAGGTAAGAATCAATAATTCACTGTTAACATACTGTGTCAAAACAGTTTTCTGAAAGAGGCCTTGAGATGTGTGATGTGCTATAATATTCAAACTTGTCCTAAAAAAAAAGTTACTTGGGGTACTGAGTTATAAGCGTAAGTTATTGTGAGCAAAAATCCCAGTGAGTTGGAGTTGGGATTTTATGCATGAGCTGTCTGGCACAGTTACCAAGTGAAGCCCTGATACTTAGGTAATGCTTAACAATAGAAATGGATCCATAGACCTCTCAGTCTTTACTTCCCCTTCAGAAGTGTAAAGTATTTTATAAATACTAAGCCAGGTGCTGCCAGTTTAATGAATGACTCTGAGGAGTATGGGAAGCATGTGGAGGATTAGCTCTTAAAGCCACCAGGCTATTGTTCATTGACCTAGAATAGCCATTTACTAACTTTGGAGAGGGCAGACTCCTCTGTAGCACCTAAGAAATCCTGGATTCTTTGTCACTCATGCTGTTTTTTGAGGAAGGGACTTTTATTTTTTTAAGCAAATTGCATTTATACTCATATGGCAGAAGATTAGGCAAGTTCTATCATCTTCACGGGCCAGTTTTACTTATTCTTAGGAACCTACAAATTGGCCAGACAGTTTTGAATGTGAGATAACAGTACCCTTTTCTCATTTTTTCTTTCTTCTCACTTTGAGCTTCCCTGGTATGATGGGTTGTTGTTGCTAAGTTTTCCTTCTTATTTCTTCCTTCATTGACTTATTATTTTGTTCATTTCTTAGAATTTTAAAGCATTTTCCCTGAAATGTCTTTCCCATCCTTTCTTTTGTTTTCTTTCATTTTCTGCTTCCTGTATTCCCTGTTTTCTGAAAATATGTGCCTTGCCAGTTTTATTGATCCTTTGATCCTGTACCTTGTGTTTGGTGGGATTTTGCTTCTGTGTGGTAGCAGGCATGCAAGGGAGAGCAGATGTTCTTGCTTTAACACCTTCCCTCTTGTAGTATTTCCTATATATTTTCCCCTCCCTGGGAATTATCTCTAAGTCATTATATATGGTCATTAAAAAAACATACCATTTTCTTTTCCTGTTATATTATTTTTCAGACATTGAAAATAATAAACACTGATAGTAATTGAAACATTACTATCAAAATAATTTTAAATACAGTAATATATATATATAATGCACACACATATATAAATATGTACACAGAAATGCACATAAATTCATGTAGTGTTGCTTTAGCACTGATTGTGGCTCTAGTAGATAAAATAAGAATTGGCTATTTGAACAACAGTGGCAATAACAGAACTACAAAAGTCCTGACAAAATTGGTAGCAGTATTAAAATTTATTTTTAACAAAACTAAATATATTTTATAACAAAAGCATGCTTCATTGAACTCACTAATATATATATTGAAGTCGGAAGATAATATTTAAATTTTTGATCAACAGCAACAAATTGTACATGGTGTGTGTGCTCGAGCACACACACACACACACACACACACACACAGAGTATTTTCCAGACAAGAAAGTGGGTCATGTATGATTGTACCTTAAAACTCATATATTGACTTAGACTACCAAAATGTAACCTTGAGAGTGGAGAAAAAAGTAAATCAAATAGACAAGTATATATAAAATAGGCTCTTTAAGAGATAACTTGGGACATATTTTATTAGCTAATTTATGACCTATAGTCTGTTGGCAGAGGCCTTCTTCCTCTCTCTTTTTACTTAAACAGACCAGGAAGCTTGATGGTGTGCAAAGCTAACACTTTATCTCTGAAAGAGCTTGATTCAGGAGTCTGGAAATAGAAGTTCTCACCATTTTTCATGGATTGTAGTGTTTGATGTGACCTTCACCCTGGGTCATTCTGTTGACTTTCTTCATTATCTTCTGTCTACTAGCAGATGATTTATTGGCAAGTATCTGCATCCTTGGACAAAGTGAACTCATTCTCTGATTTAACACTCTCTAGCTCTAGCTTCCTATTTTTTACACAGTGATTCCTGTGCTGACTGGAAGTTTTTCTATGAACTGGGTATTTCTACTTTAATGTAAGCAAAACCGAAGCCAAAGGGGTCTTTAAAATGTGAAAGTGGCAGTCCCTTCAGGAGATAGAATTCAGATTTGAAATGAATGTTTTATAACACCCTTATATATTTAAAAGGATTGTGTCAAAATGGGGCATATAGAGTAGAAAATACTGAAGGCTTGGGAATGGAGGAAGTAGAAAAAGGAAGACAAACTTGCCAAACATGCCCAAGATTTCTATTTTAGATGACCAGCTTTTAGTCTTCTTACTTACTAACCCATCTCTCAGCTAGATCCCAGCTAGAGTATACACAGCCAAATATCAAATACCAGAATTAAGAACCAAGAACAAGCCAGTTGCCTGAGAGTACATAGTGAAAACTCACAATATTCCATCCAAATAGTTTACAAATAAAATGACAGACTGGAAAGCCTCCCACTCTGTACCACTTATTTCTATATGAAAATAAGCACTTGTATATAAAGAAATAAGTGAATAAGATCTTGATGAGTAATTCAGACCTTTTAATAATTCAGTGACTTGTAAATATGATTTGTATCTGCATTTATGTGTAAGTATAAGTGTAACTGTAAGCATTCACTCAGGTCTAACAATGACAACAAAAAAAGAGTTAAATAACATGTGCCAAGAACAATGGGAAATAAAGGAGCAAGACAGTGGGAGAATATTGCTAGTTACTTGCATCTGGCAATGCCAGAGCACCTGCAGAGAGAGGGGGTGCAAATATTTGTAATCTATAAAGCTTAACCCTTTCCTCCCCACCATCACCTGCTCATTTTCTGAGTTTTCTGTCCATCTAGTTGTGGCTTTCACCAACTGACAACTTTCTTTTTATAAGAATATTTAGAACCTCTAGAGAGGAATTTCCTGAGGCCAGACAGTGGAATTACACATATAGAAATTTTTTCTGAAAATGCTGGAAGGGTAGAACGTCAAAATCTTCATACAATCCCTGCAGTGAGCATGAAATTAATCATGTGCCCATTGGTTAGCATAAACTCTTGGATTTCACATTCCAAGTCTTATAGTCTTTTTTACAAGTGATAAGGAAGCTCAGCCGAAAATGTCTAGCTTGTTCTTATATGAGATACCTTCATCCAAGATGAGAAGCTGGAGTGAAAAATAAGAATTCAGCAAAGAACTGAAGGTAATAGGTACCTATATATACCAACAAGAAGAAATCTTCACTTAGGAAAAGTTATAATGTTGAGTTCTCCGCTGCCATGCCATGCCATACCACACCACACCACACCACACCACACCACACCACACCACACCACACCACACCACACCACCCATATTCTACACCCAGGAAGTTACTAATCTCCTTTCAACTTGCAACAATAGTAAGCCTGTAGGATTATAATATTGACTCCTTTGTAAGACTTCCAAGGAAATGACTACTATGCATCTCTTTGAATTGAACCACCAAACACTTAATTCAGATACTTATGGCATAACTTTTTTTAACATGTCCTCTGAGACATTAACAGAGCTAGTGAATGGAACTGTAAAATTCAGCCTCAAAACTTATATCTTCTCTACTCCAATGAGCTACAAGTAATTTATCTTCCTTCCCAAATCCAGGTTCCCTTGCCTTACTCTCAACTTTAAGGATACTACAACTATTTCTATAGTGTATTAAATGTAAACTTAAATGTGTTCTGCAAATTTTCTTTTGCATTTCTTTGTCAATCACCACTTTCCTGTTCAATATTTTAGTCACCTCTAATGATTTCAACTCTGAAGTATCATTAAAATTGATCTTTCTTCACCTCTGCCACCACAGCACAAGTATATGTAGATATCTTCTTTCCCAGGAGCTTTCTTTGTTTGATCCACACCAAAATCACTCTGGCATCCTTTATATTTGACCAGTTTTCTATGTTGCTGTCAATGTGCACTTTTCCAAAGACAAATGTCACCCTGATTATCTAAACTTTCCTACTGTGATATTATGGCATATGAGGCCAGATTGGACCTTTTATTTCCTGCATAACACCTTTACTATTTGTTATGTTATATTTTCTACATGCTTATTTCTTATGATACAATATTATCTACATAAATACAGGTTTCACTTAAGCCTTAGTTTGTAAGGTGATAAATATTGTTATATGGACATTGAGTATTCCCTTTGTACTTGATATTTGAAACTACTTAAGAGGTCTACCTCACCTATAGTTTTATTTTAAGGATGTAGATGAGGCAGATACAATCTTAAATATTCATTCTAAATATGCCTAAAGGAGTGCTCATAATAAATGCTGAACAAAGTGGTTCTATTATAGATTCAATTTTTTCCTTCCTTAGGGGCATATAATTAAAACAGATGGTGCCAGAAGTTTGGTGAAAATACTCCTAATATAGGGGGCACTTAATCTACATTTGTCAAAGATGTACCACTTCTTTATCACTTAAGAACCATATGGTTCTCAATGCCTTAATAAAGAAAGAAGTCTTGCTAAGGTATATCAGCTCAACTGGGCATACTCTGCCTTAGAAGCCATATCAGATTAAATGTTTTCTTTTCCTAGGATGGGATGTAGAAATGAAGACCTTAGAGACATAATACCATGAGAACAGACAATCCTAGAAATCCCTGAAAAATCATTAATGAAGCCAGGAAGATTTTGTTTTTTGAAAATCTTTTATTGTTGATTTTTTCCAATTAATTTTCTATCCTTTCCTTTCCTATTGTTGCTTTTGGAAAACTTACAAGCTATTAAATTAATAGACATGAAATAAGGATTTTTCTTTCCTTATAAATATGTGACTTTGGGAAAAAGCTCTCAAAGTTAGAAATCTATAGTCAGATAACATCGACTACTCTAGAAACCATTAGATAGAGAGTCTTAAACACAAAACCTTACAGGGTGCGATGGCTATTCATGGTTGTCAATATCTGAAATTAATTAAACTCCAAACAGTTAGGTACACCTATGAGAAACTTGTTCTTAATTAAATAATTTGAAGTGGGAAGACCTACTTCTATTTTGGATCTTTGAGATTGGAAGATACACCTTTAATGCAGGACTTTTGAGGTGAAAAGATCCACCTTTAATCTGGGCCACACCTTCTTCTGGAAAGCTATATAAACGAAATGAGAGAAGGAAGTTTGCTTTCTTTTTGTCTGCTTGCTTTAGCTCTCACTGATAAGCTTATTCATTTATTAGCATTAGAGCCTACTTCTTCAGGTTTCTGGCATATATTGAAAACCAGCTGGGACATCCAGGATTTTGGATTGAACAACTTCTAAGACTTTCCATTAGTAGACAACCATTTAAATACTAGCTGGATCACAGCTTGTATCCCACTATAATAACAACAACAACAACAACAACAATAATAATAATAATAATAATAAATATATATATGTATTGAGAGAGAAAGAGAGAGAGAGAGAGAGAGAGAGAGAGAGAGAGAGAGAGAGAAAGAGATTGAGTCTATTATTTCTGTTCTTCTAGAGAACCTTGACAGTATATAGGTAACACAAAAATGCAAAAAGGACTTAGTATAGACACTAGAAGGTTCCTCTTGTATCATGAACCAGAATTTTTAAATTAGTTAAGTGGGGCTATCAGTGTATTTTTGCTTCTACTTTTTCAATCCTACCATTATTTAATGGAAATTGCATAATCTACCACCTCATTTCAGAACCAACAAATATGTATTGACTGTATGTTTGGCATTATATCACACATGTTCACAGACATGAGCATTTTTAACATGGGTAAAAAAAATAAAGTGCATATCTATATATCCATAGATATCTGACTAAATCAAATCCCCGAGAAGTTTAAATCACATGGCCCAACCCATTGTCCACAGCTTCAGAAGAAATTTGGGAAACACTATCATTGTTTTGTTTTATAACTTTGAGCCAAGGCTATCAGTTGGAATAAACTTGTTATCTGCTCTCTGGTAGTTTACACATTGCTTTGCTTCCTAAGGCAATACATGATGAGTGTGTCAGTGTGGATATAAATAACTATACAATTATATACTCAAGGGGGAGAATAATTTTGGCTTAAATAGCCAAGGCCTCTGTTGCAGAACAATACCTATAAATAATACAACATTTCCTGGCTCTAGCTCTTTGACAAAAATTCCAATCTTGTCACATGTTAAAACTCAAACTGTCAAATTCAGGAGGTTCTGCTTAATTTCATTTCTGTCTCAAGTTGAAACAAGTGAAAAGCAACCCACAAGAGAGTGTGAGCAAACTGTGTCACACACAAGTCAAGGCATCCTAAGAATGCTGTATTCCCCAGAGCACTGGAGTCTACTTTTATTTTTCTTTTAAAATGAAAATTAGCATTAACTAAACCCTTTCCATTTAAGGTTTAGGTTCAATTGTTTTAAAGTCACAACAGCTGCTCTTTTTCTTTCACAAGAACTGTTACTAGAACTCCTACCTTAATGACTTCCCAGTGGTGGTGAACCAGTATCCAAAGCCCTTGTGCTACCTAGTGGTCTAGAAACGTTTCTTGTCCATGTTGTGCCCTAAGAATTCTTGACAAACCAAGAAAGAACAGTTCATTTTTTATTTTCTATGCTGGGAATGGAATATAGAGTAGTATGTATGCTAATCAAACTCTCTACCAAAGAACCCAAATGCAGAATGACACAGTGGTATTGTATATACATTAACAAAATATAAAGTGCTACCACCCAGTAGTACCTTTGTCATTTAGAGGTGCCTGCCCTCTAGTGACATTATAGTGGTTTCTTTCCTCTGTCAGCACATGAAGCTCTTTGCCATCCACTTGGTATAGTCTTATGTGGACCTTATTTGGATATTTAAATCATTTCACCATGTCAGTTAACTGTCCGCACCTAGCAGTGTATTGTACCCTTGAGATAGGAAGCTCTGGCTTACAGATTGATCAGCATAACAAAGTGAGTAACTAAATGACTCAGCATTAAGCTACATTTCATATAATTTAGACCATTCATGAGATTTCTCTTTACATGAATGAATGGAATGAATGTTGTTATCTGTCGCATGGAGAGGCAATACAAGTTCATCTGTCTCTTATATGCATACCTAGCACAGGACTTCAACAAGTACTTGGTTATTATTTGCTGGATAAATGTTATGGTATTTAATAATGCAACTCTTAAAAAATGGTAATTGACATCAAATGGTAGGCAGATGAAGGCCAAAAATCCCAACCAAAAAGGATAATAGAAGCAATAACCAAATGTTAGCTACAAAAACAAAGGCTGGAATAATACAAACACACACACACACACACTGTAGAGGGAGAAGAGGGAAAGAGAGGGAAGAGAGAGAGGGGATAGAAGGAGAGAGAGAATGTGTGTGTGTGTGTGTGTGTCTGTCTGTCTGTCTGTCTGTGTGTGTCTATATTAAAAATCCTTTTGAAATTAAATGAAGTAGAAAATTAGAATACTTTTTCTTGAATCCTAAGGCAAACAAATTTGTAGTACTTTGATTTGCTGAATCAGTATCATGGTCCTGAATAGTCACTGGCAGTTTCCTTTCCTTTACACATTATATCAAGTATAAAAAATAATCAAATTTGAACAGTTTATTAGAAAAAAAGAGGTATAGAAATTGTCTTCAAGGCATGTTGCATCCAAATCCAACTTGCTGCCCAAAATGTTAAGAAGTATGAACAAAGAAGTCATATCTGAATCCCAGTCATAAGCAATGCTAAGCAGCCAGCCTATGTACTGGACAGCTTTTTCTTAAAGAATGTACCCTCAGATAACAAGATACCACCCAAAATGAGGCCATTAGTCAGTTTGTAGCTAATGATACTTTATAGGGTGCATATCACACTTCCTTCAGGAAGTCACAACTCATGAACACGTCAAAGTTCTTAGAAGACCTAGCCTCCCCATCTCCAGCACTCAGGATCTTTTTAGCTTTTTTTTTTTTCCAAAAATCAGGAAATCTACTACCATGCCATAGTTCTAAGGATGCTTCTAAATGGTTGCACTCTTCATACCAGAATATAGCATTGGTGATTTGGAACGGTTACTGTAAAACTATAGCATCCTAACTGTCTTATATTGAAGGATAATTTGGACACTAAATGAATCTTTAAGAAGAAATCCACATGGCACTTTGATAATGCCAAAGTGTCCCATTCCATAATCAGTATTGTTATCCCTAAATGAACTTGTGAGGAGCCTGAGATGCATATATTCTACAGCTAATAAATACTTCCAATCATCTGCAACAACTCATATGTCACTGGCAAGGAAGTTAAATGCGAAATTCAAAATCCTTATGAAGACCCTCACCCTCTGTGGCCCAGGAGACTTTTATGTCTTTCTGGTTATATATTCCCTTGGCTGTTAATGTAATCAGTATGTAACAACGTACACACCAACTCACAGGATAAACGGTAGACATGCCAGTTGATTTGGCTTGGGGCCATCTAATCGGCAGCATGGTGAGACAACCTGGTATTAAACCATCTGTTATTAAGCGTATATTTTAAATAGTGTTTTGTGTCTCCTGGGTTAGTCACTCCCACTAATAGCTGTGCAATATTAACACTCTCTTTTTTCGTAGTGGCAATGTGCAGATAACAAACTTTAAACATTTGCATTGGTCCCTCACAGCCGTACTCTTGTTTTTTATTTAATAAAATGTCTCCCATAGGTTATACCCTTCTTTGCCACTTCTTTCTCATGGCAGTGAACAGCAGCATTTAAATTGAGTTACTAAATATGGTTGTATTGTTTAGAGTGAAGGACCCTAAGTAAAATTGGCCAGAGCCTTTGTCCTTAGGAATAGTCAGATGCCAATCTGTTTTAAAACAATAACCTCACTACAAGAGAAGAGCAGAATATGATTTTCAATTATCAACAAAAAGTGCTCATTCTGTCAAATCTGATTTGAGTACTTTCCTTTATATTGATTTAGAAAATTAATATCCTATTATTGCAAATCTGCAACCAGGTCCTCAGTGCCACCTGTTGCAGTCAGTAACACAATCCTGCTACACAAATTCTTAGGATAAAGCATTGTGCGTGACAGAAAAACGACAACATTCATTTGAAAGACAAGCAGTCACATCATTTATCAAAACTGTTCAAAGTAACCCAAGTCAATAAACCAGTTTCCCTTACAAAAATAAAATTTACAAATTTGTACCTTATTTCAAATCACTTTTGACAAGTATGAAAAGTAAGTTTCATTTCAAAGATTTTATCTATGCCTCTGAAGTTGGGGGAAATGGGTTTTTCAAAATTCCTTTCACAGTTGCCTTTTACATTTGACTGTTCCCAAGTATAACTAAAATTTCCCTGTAAGTTTGCTAAGCACTTTCACATCCCCGTATTTAATTACAGTCAGACAGAGTTTTATATATGTATAGAACACAGCCAATTTTTAACTCAGTTGACCACAGTGCCCTTGACATAATGCCTTATTTATCACTTGCACCTTATATATATAAACAGGCACATGCTAGTTGTCAAAATGCAAAAAATGAAGTTCTATATGTGTCTAGAACAAAGGAGGCAGCTCTGCTGCTTTCTCTCCTCCGTGTCTCAGAAGGTGTCCTTTATTACATATACAGAGTGCAAGTATTTTGCTTCTCGGGAATGAAAAATGATACTTCAACCTGCCTTGTTTAAAATGATTAAATTCTGTTTCTGCAGACTATCACCCTTCCTGTGGATTTAAGAATCCCTCTGAGATTTACTCTTACTTCCTTGGGGACTCGGCGTTCCTCTGAAAGCACCCCCAAACTCCTCTGTACTGTTTCAGAGTGCAATAAAGATGAGAAAGTTTGTTCTTCACGATGGTCTGGAAACTCTTGCCTAGGTTTTTTTTTTTTTTTTTTTTTTTTTTTTTTTTAAGAAGGAAAGAAAGAAAAGAAAAAAAAACACTTTCTGGGATGTCTAAGGTGCTAGAATTATTGCCTCAGTGGATTTTTGATGTGCAAAGCCGGCAGACAGAGTTGGCTGGAGGTATGGAGAAGCATTGTGTTTGTTCAGGAAGGATCTGTGGGGTTAGAGGCTCAGCAATGCCTCTTCCTCTGCTTCCTGGGTGAGAGCAGCGAGGCGTGCCCCTTAGCAGAAGCAAGCAAAGAGAAAAAGAGAGAGAGAGCAGTAAGACTCACCGGCTTCCCCATTTTTTCCAGGATCGCAGGTTTGTTTCTCACTTGGGAGCTGGAAGAAGCAAACCTGTAGGTCCTCCAAGGAGCCTGCTCAGGGGCAAGTACGGACTCTGCTCTTCTTCGCCTCTGATCAGCTGAATGGCTGGGGCGTTCAGGAAGCTTGCTCTGTCCAGCTGGGAATCGCTCCCCCTCTCCAGGGTGTGTGCTTACATGCCTCTCAGTCAGAGCAAAAAAAAATATGCCAAACTCAGGTCAGCCTAACAGGTTTCCTTATATAGGTAAACATGAATTGCATTCCTGGTGAAAGAAGTTAACTAAGAACCCCCGGAACCAAGTTAACTCTATACATGCCAGAAGGGCTCAGTCAGTTGGCCTGCAGAGGGTTTGGTTGCAGTACAAAGGGATTTGTGGGATTTAATTAAAATCATCTTTATCCTGGCAGTCTGCAAAAATTGGCCCTTTCAGTGTAACTGAGAGTTAACAGCTAGTATTTTATATCATGCACTGTGACCAACCCTGTATTATCTGAAGGCATTGTTAAGGAGAAAAAAAATTAAAGTCTAGGATATCATAATTTGTCTTTCATAATTTTATAAATGGCAATTAATTTATTATTTTCAAAGAAGTAAAACATGTGACAGAAAGGGAATGAGAGAATAAACTTTCACAAAGCAAGGCATAACTGCCTTATTTGAGCCTAGCATCTTAGAGTTATTCAACTTTCCCAGGTCTTTAGTGGATAATACAATATAAACATTTGATGTTTATTTGCTTTTCAGTTCAGTGCTTACTACTCTATTTTTGATCAGTGAGATAAAAGATAATTATATCTATGTCAGTAATAATCTTCTGTACCCCACATATTACATTATTTGATTGGTTCAAAAAAATATAAGATTTATGAACTTGCGTAATTACATGTAAAAATATCCTAAGCAATTTCACAGATTTAAGAAGGTAAGAAGTACATCTTTGGGTGAAATCTATAGATGAAAGAAGGCCTAACTCGAGTTTGAAATATAGTTTAAAATATGACACATGCAGATTTTCTAATACTTGACCCTTTCTCTGTAATTCTGTCTCCTAGTTAAGTAGTAATTCTTTTTCATTTTAATGCATTGCACTAGAGACTTAAGAAGTAGAGATGTAAGATTCTCCTATGCCTTTAATCTAGATAAAGACTGTTTAACAAGTATAAGCAATCCTTTAAAGAATCACTTGGTCATATTGTGTCCACCAGCTGATTGCCTCTTGAGTAATGACAACCTTATTAAAAACACCTTAGTGCTGTTTTTGTTCCCTGCTTCAGAAAGAGAGAATGGATGTTGTTATGCCACCAAAGCCAGCACCAATGCAAACTGATCACAAAGAATTCCACTAATTGAACAGTCAAGAAGAATAACTAAACTTTGTACATCATTTCAAAGTTTAGCAAAGACAATCAATCTTCTTATCTCTGTGGGAATGCTGTAAAGTGTGCATTTTTTTCTTTTCACAATAATCAAGTGGGCTCAGAAAGGTAAAGTGATTATCACCCAACATCTCAGCATCAGTTTGTGGTAAATCATTCCCAGACCTTGAATTTAACTCCAATAGCATTTCTGATAAAAATCAATTTTAAGAAACAGAAAAATATTAAAATGGCACTTTCCCATGTCCAAATTTATTTTTAATAATAATATGTTTAAATGTTTTGAATATAATATACAAATTGATTTAAGATAAAGATATTTTCCATAAATCATAATTTATTGATAAGATGACTACATTTGAATATCTCCAAACTTAGCATAAAAGGAGATCAGAAGTGCACTTTCATTGAATGTGAGTTGGGGTTATAAAATACTATAAAAACATGACTTTGAAAGTATGGCACAATTTTTTTATTCTGTACACAAGATACACAGCCTTGTTATATCAAATTAAGGCCAATCTTGATTCCTCCATTGGAGGGCTTGTTAGTGTATTTGCTATATTGGGTTTTCATTGATATTTAAAATTTGGTGTCATGCCAGGCAAATTGCTTTTATTAATACAGTCTATGTATGATACTTCACTCTTTATGTACTCATAATTCCCTCTGAAGCAAGATATGTTTATGCAGGAACTTTAGAATGTATTAACATGTTGCTACAAGACAAAGAATGCAATTTCCCCCCAGGGGAGAGTAAAGCTTTAAATGTCATAAGCTGGCCTCCAAATTTGTTCTTGAAACCCTTAATAAACAATTGTTTAGGTTTTAAACACAAAATACTCTAGACTATAATTATTGAATTAGAAGTTCATCTTGAAACTACGATATTGAAGTAGCTTATTTCAAAGAGGCAACACAAGTCTCTGTAAAATCCAGTTTGATTACTTGAAGACATTGTTTGAAAAAAACGTGGTCACTGAGGCAGTATCTAATCTAGCCATAGAGGACCTCAGTGAGAGAATACTTGCAGTTGAGCAATGACGCCATGCCAAAAACTAAAACAAAACTGCACTTGTGGAAAAGTAAATAAAACATAGGCCTTACTTGAAGTGTAGAAAATACCAATGTGGTCTAAAGAAAATATCAGGGGATAGATTTTTGAAATTCACAACGATTTATATCTAATGAGCTGCTGAGCTACATTTCAAACCTTGGTCCACTGGACACTGGAATGCTTGCTATTTTTACTCCATCCCAAGTATGCCACACTATTCGAAGAATGGCAAATGAGTTAGTGGCAGAATATGCATCAAATTAACTCTACTTCTTGAATGTATGACTTTGGGCAAGTTGCTTAAAATTTATGACTCTCACCTACAAATTGAGAGCAAAACAAAAGAAAATAAAAACAAATAGTTCTCCATTTCACAGATTTCTGGAAATACCTCATGCGATTTCATGTCAACAAGTCCATACACACTATTGATGCTTCTTTTAGCCCAGGCTTTCATCCGTGTTCTTGGTAAACAATTATAAGCAAGTTACACATATGCTGGCCATGGAGCTAGCCAACTTAAAGGAAATACTATTTACATCTGTACTGTGCAATGTGAAACTGTAACCCAAGAGTGTTTCACTGAAGATCTATATAAATACAGGAATATTACTAGGTGGATGTCATTTATGGTCCCACTCTCACTATGAATAGTTCAAGTATTTTAACCAAATAAAGGCTGATCTTGCTATGACAACACCTGTAGAACAGACCTGACCCAAATAAATTAAATGCCAGAGAAGAGTAAAATGATTCAGTAGTCAAATATCACCACAATGTCCTTTTTCTAACAGTTGAGAAAGATCAATTCAATCAAATAGCATATTGGCAATGCTATAAAAGTTGGATACTCAGTATACTTTTATTAATTATGTACAAAAGTATTTTTAAACACTTCTAAATCTTATGGTCTGTTAATTAAAAATATATTTTAGTTCACTGTTGTGTAAAAAAACCCCACATATAATTGATATGTTCTATACTTAAGGGGGTATTGAGAACACATTAAAAATGATACACAGAGAATAATAATAGTCTTTAGATTTAATAAAACTATGTAGAAAATATATGATAATTGTATCATGCAGGATAGGTGAGATTATGCCTGAGCAACAAGCAATCCACAAATCTCAGTGGTTTAGCAGAACAAAGCTGTATTTCTCATGTCAACAGGAAGGTCTACATATACCGACCACAAATATGCAGATGTGTCACTGCTTCCAACATTTCCTTTTATAACTGATAAGATGGGAAGTATGGATTTGGTGAATCATGTACTAGCTTTCAAAACTTTAATGGCCTAAAACCATTGATTATATTTGAGTTCAACATTCAACTCATATTTTGAGTGCAATTAGAATCTAGTCAATCATTTCATAACCTTAAAACAACAGTATTGTTTCAAAGATGATTTTGAGGATGCATACTTAATCAATCTCAGTCACTTACTTGGTGATGAAATATAAGATAAAGTGAATTAATTTGAAGATGGAAGAGTGGGATTAAAGAATATATATGACAGAAAAATATTAATAACCTAACAATAACTTGTAAAATCATTATATACAGGTAACCTACCACTTTTATTTGTAAAAGTTCTTAGGATATATTATAACTATTGTGGTAGGGGGCTCAGGAGATATCTCAGCAATTAGGACTTTACTACTCTTACAAAGGACCTGAAGATGGTAGCCAACGCCCAATAATAGCTCACAACCATCTGTAACTTCAGTTCCAGGGAATATAGTGCCCTCTTCTGGCCTTCACAGGCAAAAAGTACATACATGGTGCACATATATTAGTACCGACAAACATTTAAACACATAAAATAAATCTTAAAAAATATGGTGGCATTAACCATCTGAACACTAGTATGAACATAAGTTCTTTCCAAATGCTGCTTCTTAGACCCACAATTTCATATATTAGCTATTCAGAAGCAAAGGCAGAGATTTCCAAAGATTATAGGTATAGATCATAGGTCAGAAAAGCTTTTTATAGATAGCCAAATAATAAAGATTTTAAAGTTTTGCCAGAAAAATTTCTCTTTTAGTCAACTCAACTCTGCCATTAAGCAGCCTTATATAATATATAAATAAATGTGTGTGCTGGCATGCCAATAAAACTTTATTAATTAAATTGGGGAATGGACTTTGGCTATATACAGACCCATGTTTTCTACATTATAAATCTTTCATAATAATAAGGTATCCAAAATGATTGCAATTGTCATGAATTTAGGAGACATTCAATTTTGGCCATTTTCTTCTGGCTTTTGTTCCTTTTGCAATGCTCTCTACACTGGTCCCAGTGAATAAGCTAGTTAAATAAAGTAAATCAAATTAATCAAAATAACACTACTATATGAAAGTTATAAAATATTCAAAAATAAATTGTAATAATTATCACTTTTGAAAGTGTCATAAATATAATATCCAAAATATATTTTACCTTCCCATTCTGTCAAATCATCATCAATTACATTTTTCTTGAAGAACAAAATATTATAAGAAAATAGGAAAAAAATCAGAAGAATATTACAGTAATGAGATTACAAAGAAGAAAATCTTAAAAAGTAGATATATTCACACAACTGTTTTAATGTTTTTTCCTCAAGTTCTTTATAATTAGTCAAGGACAATAAATCAAATGTCATCTTTAGACACAGGTGAAGATGGAGACAAGATTCCACGTGTCCAATGTCAAGATAGTGGTAAAGGAGATGGAAAGAACTAGATGCCTACAGTTTCCAGTCCTAGATCTTCAAAAATGCCAGTATGCAATGGCATAGACACAGGAATGCATCGACTAAGAAGTTTTTCCTATAAAAGGGAAAGCAAGTGCAATAATAAACACAATATTTACATGTGGAGGTTGTGTGTTATGTTATTTCCTCTATTCTTTGACATTTTCATACATTTTTATAATGATTTTTTAATCATTTTCACACGTACCCCCATTTTCCTCTCATTCTCTCCTTGTCCGACTGAAACTTCTTTCCTCTCCAAGAAATCTCTCTACTTTCATATTTTTCTACTTGTGTTTGATTGATGGAGTTTAATTATTTAAGGGTTACTGCAAGGAAAGCCCAGGATTCCACAGGTTATCTTTCATCCCCTCCCCCAATGGTCTCCATAGACTCCCAGGTTTTAACTCAATCTGGTTCATAGCCAACCACAGGCTCTCCCTTTTGATGAAACTCTGAAAACTGAAGCATAGTCATGGATGAATGTCCAAATCCTCTTGAACCTTCATGATGACTATTCCTAAGAATACTTTTACCCTCAATTCTGCTGCAAAGTAGTGGGACCTCCTGCCTAGATGAATTTCACTATGTCAGCCTTATTAGAAAATTCATTGTTGTAGGTCCATCTCCTATACTGGAAACTATTTAAAATAACAGCATCTCTGGCACCTACTTACTACTTACAACAAAGACTAAAATATTTTTAGACATCATCAAATATCCTCAAGGAGACAAAATCATCCTCTTTTGGAACTGGATTACTATAATAGCTTAATTGTTTCCCAATCATTGTAGTAATTTTTCTATAGTCTACAGTCACAGAAATATAAAAATGATGTCTTGTAACAGCATACATGAACTCATGCTACTTCTTTATTAAGACACTTAGGATGCAATATAAATTCCTTCCCACGGCCCCATAATTCTTCTCAATCTGTTCTGGGCTAGGCATGCAAACTAATATTTTAGTGCTGCATGTGTTCATACTGGAAATCCTCCTCTTTCTCCAACATATTTATATTGTGCAGATGAGAGGGAGCTTTGCACATGCTGCTGCCAAAGTCTTTAATGTGCATGCTGCTGTGATATGCAGAAAACTGACTTCATAAAGTTGTACCTGTCCCAATTCACACACTCTATGAATAGATTGTACTATATGATACACAATACTAAGGTTGTACATAAAAATAATGCTTTTAATGAATCATCTTTTAAGATTTTGCTGTACAATTGTGGTTTTTCCAGTAGATAGACATGACCCCTAGTTGAGGCAGGGACCACCCAACCGTCTTCAAAATTTTTGACCCAGAATTGCTCCAGTCTAAAGGAAATAAATGCAGGAACAAAAATTCAACAGATACTGAAATAAAGGTCATCATGAGAATGCCCCAACTTGTGATCCATCCCATGTGTGCACAGCAAACCCTGACACTGTTACTGATGCCATATTGCACTTGCAGACAGGAGCCTGGCATGGCTGTCCTCTGAAAGGCTCTACAAGAAGCTGACTGAGACAAATACAGTCACTAAAAGCCAACCATTAGATTGACATTAGGAACCTCCATGGAAGCATTTGGGGAAGGACTAAAGGAACTGAGGGGGGATTGCAACCCCATAGGAACAACAACAGTGTCAACTAATGAGGGCCCCTCAGAACTCCCAGAGACTAAACTACCAACCAAGAAGCATGAGTGAGTCTGTGCCCCAGGGCACATGGATAGAAGAGGACTGCCTTGTCTGGCCTCACTGGAAGAGGAAGCACTTAATCCTGTGGAAACTGGATCCCGTAGGGAAGAGGGATGCTGTGAATGGGGTGATATGGGGTGAGTAGGGGAGTACCCTCTCAGAGGCAAAGGAAGTGCCAGGGGAGATGGAATGATGAACTGGAGAGAGGGGATCAGGAAGAGGGGCAACTTCTAGAATGTAGATAAATACAATAATTAAAATTTTAAAAATACAAAAGGCAAAAAGATGATATTTTGAAATGTGATAAACAAAAATGCATTTTCACATGAATTTCTTTTAGATAAAAATCATAAGTCTTGAAACTTAAAATTTAGTATTTTCCAGTAAATATTTAGTTATGCCTTTTATTGAGTCTGTATATTCTAATAATGTTTGTACTAGAAATTGTTTTATTTATCACCCAGAACAAAAACTATTAAAAGGTGTTTTGAAGAAAAAAAAATCTCCTGTACAATGGAGATTAAAGACTAACATTTCTCCAGGAATCCTTCAGGCCTGGAGGCACAGATCTGGATTGCTGAAACATCCAGCCTTTATGGACAGAGTAGCTTTCAGGTTCTCAGCCTCTCCACATATTGCTGAAGTATCACCCAATATCGTTTAAGCCAACCTCTTAAATATTGCTGGTTCAAAGATGGAAGAAAGAGCTACACAATCCAAGGAATTGTAAAATTTGGGTCATTTTTTTTTTAAATCTGGCAAAGACCAGGGACCAGATTTTCTCCTAGAAGAAAACACACAAGAAACAGAGCTCAGCTGACACCTTGAATTTAAGCCAATGAAACTTGTGCTGGATTTCTGATCCTGACAATGGTAAGGTAATATAATTGGCCTGTTTTGAACCATTGTAATACATTGTTACAATGGCCATAAAAATGATTCATCAACTATTCTCATTGCTAACACCTCAAACCTAAGGTTCAATCCAAGTGCCTTCTCCAGTATATTGCCTACCATGGCAATCATTACTGACTTGATTTTCCATTCTAACTCAGCTTTCATGTAAGTTTTCCCATTACACTTCCCCTTATATCTCTGATCCCTATATACCTTCAACAAAGTTAATTCATATAAAAGCAAAACCAAAAGCAAAAAAAAAAAAAAAAAAAAAAATCAACCCTCAAATCCACCTAAACAAAAAGTAGAAAACAATGGCAAGCTCAAAAAATAAAATAAAATAAATGTGGTGGTCATTTTGTATGCCTTGGGTCAGGAAGGTTCAAAAAGAACCAGGTTTGAATTAAATAAAGACCGTTTGTGTTGGATGAAAAGCAATTTTTGACGGTAGTTGGAGAAATTGCACAAGGAAACATTCTGCCAGGAAGGGCCACAGAGGCCTAGATTGTGGCAACACTCACAACAGAGATTAGATAATGTAAGTCAGGAGAGTAAGTGAAGCTCAGCCTGCAGCATTTACTGGATGACCTGCTTGTTCTTCCTCCAGCTTGAAAATGTATGTAGCACAAAGCAATGAATCACAGGACAACATCTGCATGTAATTGCATTTCTGTTCCAATAATAAATGTTTCAACTGCTACGCTATTTACGAAAGCTGTTATCATAAAGAGCCAAGTGGGGGAAATTTGAAACACAAATGCTTATCTTAAGAAACCTTTCCTTGGCAATCTTGTGTCCAAGTACCCAGTGCCAAATTTACTGTAGTGTTTGAATTGTCTTGAGGAATTTATCTTTTAAATTCTCTTTTAAATTGATTTTCAGGTGTTTGATTCCCTGCAAAAGCCCCTCTTGTCAGTCATGGTTTTCATTATGCTTTTTGAACCAAATGAAGACAAAGTACTAGAGATTGTTCATATTTCTTGCATGAACCTGTTATCTGAAGTTTAGACCTACTGTTACTCTTAGAAAGAAGACAATCTGCACCTTCTGTGTTTGAAGTTTTGAATTTTCACATGTATCTACCTATGTATATACGTATTTATCTATGTACCTATCTATGATCTATCTGTATTTTATTTGTCTATTTATTTATTTATTTATTTATTCAGAGAGAGAGAGAGAGAGAGAGAGAGAGAGAGAGAGAGAGAGAGAGAGGGAGTTTTTCCCATTTTCCCATGTCAAGGTCCATGTGTGGAAGTCAAAGGACAATTTAGGGTAACATGCTTTTTTTTTTCTTCCACCCTGTAGTTTCTGGAGATAAAACTCAGGTCCTCAGAATTGGTGGCAAGCTCTTTTATCCTCTGACCCCTACAAGCTCTTTTTAGTGAACAATTATCAAAACAAAGGACTAACATGACATTTCCTTTCTTTCCTTCTGAAACAGTATAAAATGATGAACAATTAATGTAGAACACAATAGGAACTAAGAGACACTGTTGTTACCTCAGGTCAGCCTTGTGCTCCTCAGCACCCTATAGTGGCAGAAAAGCAATTTGGGGTTTTATTACCATTCACTTTATTTTGTATTTCTTGTTTGTTTGGTTTTAGTTATATAAAAGTTACTTGTGTGAGCAAAGCATAAAAATTCTTCAAACTACACACATACCAAAAAAGTGAAGTTACAACTCTTAAATGATTCCCTCTTTCCAATTGCCTAAGCAGATGTTTCAAGATGAAGTCGAGGTTGAGAGCTTTTTACCAAACAAGACAGCAAAAGAATAAGAAGGCAAATGATGACAGCAGGAAAAATCTTCAAACAACCAAAGAAAGGAGTGATTTTTCAAGGGGTAATTATCAAGCACAGCCCCATTTCCCAAGGTCTGTATATCGTAGCTCCTAATACTTTGTTCTCACCTCGTTAGCATTGTTTAAAAGATCAGAGTTGAATATTAAAACCAAATGAAAACATAGAATGATCAGAGACATATTCTGGAGGGGGATAGGTTTTAAAGATAGGGAAGACTTACTTTGTAGCTTAGCTTGTTGTTGAGTTCACTATTCTGCTTTAGTCTCAATACTTCTATGAATACAGAAATGAACTGCCAAGCTTAAACCCTCAGAGTTATCGTAAATTTTACCATTTATTTATTGTGCCTCTGTGTATATGTTTGGGCATGTGTATCATTGCATTCATGTGGCAGTCAGAAGATGATCTGTGAGAGTTACTTCTCTCCTTCCACTATGTGGATCTTGGGGACCAAACTCAGGTTGCTAAGCTTGAGAGGAAAGTACTTGTACTAGCTGAGCTCTCTAGAGTTATGTTTAGTGAACTGTTTATACTTCTAATATGTAAACATTGGTTGAACTATTAAGTGATTAGCATCTAGACAGTGTACAATTTCTTTATCCCACCCAGGCACCCTGATCCATATAGTATATCTGAGAGTAGAGTCAGATAAAAAGATAACTATCTCTTCATCAAAGAATATTGGGTAAATTTTTATGTGCCAGGCACAGTCATACATTGGGGTAGATCAAAGCAACTTAAGTAAAGGTTGGATGAACTGAAGCAACATAAGACATTTCATCCCCTCCTATTTTGAATTAGAGGCAATGTGAATTTGATAGTATTGAAACACATGGATGTGTCATGAGTGTTAAGAGATTTTCATAGCATGCATCTTTTTATTATGTAATAATAAAGGCCCTTATCTTTTCCAGAATATTGTTTCAAGCCTATGGTCCCAATCTAATCACGCAAAAACAAAAGAAATATTCTACAAAATACCTGATCAATCCTCCTCAGAGCTAGCATGGTCTTACAAAGTCAAAGGAAGAAAGAGGTATATTGTCACATTTCTATAGGGAATGAGAGAAATTGATAGCTAAATCCACCGTGTGTTGCTTTGCATGGGATCCTAGAATAGAAAGAGGAAAACTGTGGGGAAATTGTAAAAGTCCAAATAAAGTCCAACATTTAGTTAGAAGTAATAAAGTAAGAGACTTGGATTTCCTAAATTTTGAAAATGCACCATGTAATACAAGATGTTTGCATTACTAACAGCTAGGTGAAAAAAATGGAACTTTCTGTACATCCTTGCTAAACTTTTCATTAATTTAACACTATTTAAACATTTTTTTTAAAAAAGATAAAGTATATAAGAACAGCCAAACTATATGCAGTAAGCAGCAGTTTTGACTTACAGTGAATCAATTCAGGAATTTGGCTACATGATTGTACAAAGCAATATGCATTCAATAGAAACCATTCTTACAATTTAGAGTTGTAATCTTTTCCTAGACTAAGGAAATGTGGTATGATCCTTGATATTCCTACCTCCGTGGGTGTGTGTATGTGTGTGTGTGTCTATGTGTGATAGTTGTGTTGTGAACATGTGGTATATGAACTTATTACTGTAGGTGTAGGCATATGTGTATACAATTGAGCATGCATGTTTGTATATACATGTGGAGGTCAGAAGTCAGTGTTGATATTTTCCTCGACCTTTGTTTTTTGAGAAAAGATCTCTCACTAAATCTGAAATAAATCAATTTCACTAGGCAAGTTAGAGAGTGATTTGTAGCTATCTGTCTGTCTCCACTCCCTAATCTAACTTTCCAGCCAATATAATCCTCTATTGATTCTGAGTTAATTCAAGAAACTGCAGTCCCTATTGAGTCACAGGATCAAGAGGATGAACAATGTATATTCTACTGCATTCTGTGAAGCTAAGCTCTTTGATAATGGGTGAGTGATAGTTAAAACTTATGATGATTTCATCAGCAAATAACCCCATTATAAGCCAAGGAGCATCTGTATCACATTAATTTTACATTGTGGTCAAAGAAAGAAAAACAAAGTGGAGAATGATCCATCAGAAGGCAAGAAGGAGAAAGACACACAAGCAGAAATAGGCAAAGTGAAACAGACAGAAATGGAAATAGACTAATGAGTTTCTTGATTGTGTCAGAGCTTAGTGACTTAGTAATGAGACTTCGTGATACTGTCTTATACTAATGGTCAGAAACGGATGACTCTTTAAACACTAAGGAATTTAACATAGACTCAAAGCATACAAAAAAGTACACAAAGGTTTTGGCCTGACTTATTTACTTTTAAATTTTAGTTATATTTTTCTACATGATTGTTCTGATGGTTTTGCATGCTTTGTGATTACACAACTTTTATTTAGCAAGTTTCAATGAGACTTGAAGTGACAGATTACCAAACTTTTGATAATGAAAGCTGTCATGTTCCATAGAGTTGTTCTTTGAGAAATCTCCATTTTTTATTGTACAATACCATCAAGATAAATTTACAATTGACCTTGATTTCTTTCTAACAGGTAATTCTATTTAGAAAACCATCAAGTTTTCCAGTGTTTAATACACCTTGGAATAGATATAATGGAAGCAAAAAAAAAAAAAGACAATTGTTTTTTCTGTCCAACAAGTTAAAATCTCATATATATAGTATACAATATGTGTGTGTGTTTGTGTGTGTATACAGTATACATATATTACATAATCTTTTTTGGGAATATTCTGAGACAAACATGTAAATTTATGCACTCACACATTCCAGAATAAAATGCTTTTATAGGAGAGACTTGAAACATTATTTAGCATAAATGAGGATAGTCTTTATGAGGTTGTGAGTTGTTAGTTGTTATGAGTTGTGAGTTGTTAGTGGCCAATCAAAAAGATTCAATTGGGGTATCACCTAAATAAGTTTAAATACGTACTTCATGGATGAGTACCTACTCATACCCAGAACTCTAAATTTTTCATGGATATTGATCAAGGAACACATGAACATATATTGCAATATAAATTTTTTACCTAGAAATTGGGATTTTTGTAATAGTTGATGAGTTGGAATTAGAAGAATGAGTTACATCTGTGAAGACGAAGACGTGACAGATAGATGCTAATTTTCCCTGTGTTCCTTTTCTATTGTAAATACAGAGTTTATATAAGCTTGGATTTAATCTTTAAGGCAGCCAATTACATAAACTCTGTCACAAGAGCCAAATTTCCAAATTACCCCTTTCCACTGATACAACACACCAAATCTGAGTCTAATTAAGCCTTTTGAATTTGTTAACACTATTAGGAACTATGTATTCTGTCCAGAAAATTAACTTCACTTAGGAATTTATGTTTTGATGAGTTTTCTACAAAAACAAATGATGACTAGAAAGGCAATAAGTCTGTAAAATAAACAAACAAACAATCAACTTTGTTTTTCCTGGTAAAGAATTGGTTTGCCTGTAAGCTGAAAACAAAGTTGGGAATGTACAGTATGAAGAAGACACACAATGACGTTTACATCTAATTAAATTGTTCATGGTGGATTGTCCTGGTTATTTTCTGCCGAGCATGGTGATTACTACTCAGAATATATCCAACATTATTTCTATAGCTCCAAGTTTCTCAACATTAATATTATTGGCATTCTATATCTTATAGTTCTTTGCTGGGTGTGTTTTGTGTTTGGATGGAAGCGTGTTCTGTGTATTGCAATATGTTGAGCAGTATTCCTGTGTTTCACTCATTGTTGGCAAGTAGTACCTCCTCTTACACATACTTTTAATAATAGGCAAATATATCTCCAGATAATTTCAAATGTTCCATGGGCTACATAATCCCATCAATTAATAACGACTAGTTTCTGGCTAGCACAATATCTTTGATAGTAAAGATATTTTCCCTTTAAGGCTGACAACCTGAGTTTTATCCTGTATAGTAGAGAGAATTGATGTCTACAAACTGTTCTCTGAGTTCCACATGCATGCTGTGCTACATGTGTGCCTTCTTGTCCTAAAATAAACAAATACATGTAAAAAAAAAAGAATCACACAAACACTGGTATCTCTCTATTTATCTGTATCTGTTGATATGCCTCCCTATAAATGGAATACATGAATAAGTAGATTGTATAGTAAAGTATTCAAGTTTCCATTGGGCATGATCAAGTGAACACATGAGAAATATGAATGAGTCTTATTGTACATTAACACATATGTTATTAGTACAGAGTAAATACAAGAAAGTGTTTTGATATCCATCATGCATCTCCATGCCTTATATGTTTTATTTTCCTGACTACCAGAGAGCAATATACTTTTTCTGTACACAGTTTTCACACTGTGAAAACTTGGGATAAAAAAGTGAATTGCTTTGCTGACTCAAGTTTGTAAATACGTAACAGATCATATATAATATGAAGACTAATGATTGTTGGATATATAAGAATACAAATTGGTTGAGAGGAAATTTAGATTTTTTTTTTACATAAAAAGGTTTTCTTTAAATATCAAGACACAGAATTCTAGTTGGCTCAGACTACAACAGTGTGAAAAATGAGATTCAGTTTCTGAAAGCCAAGAGAGGTAAGTTCTATTTCCAGTCTGAGATGCTACGAAGAGTTAGACTCGTAGGGTACTCTGTCTCATTAAAGGGGAGCTAGAATGGAACAGAAATAGAGTAAAGGTTTCAGTTGGCTGGCCTCAAGTTTTTCTTGGCTACTCGTTGATGAGGAGGAAATTGGAGATATTCCTGTGTCACCAAGAGTTCTATGGATGGAGTAGCTGGAATTTGAGAGCTGGAAACATGTTAAGAATTATGTGTGGTGTAACTCTAGAAAAGAAGTACTATGCCAAATGCTGCTATGAGGGGGGCATTGCAGGCTGGGAGAAATGAAAGCATGAGGCTAAAGGTCAAGAGTATTGCCTGCCCTACTCTCCATAGATGCTCTGCCAATAAGTTAGCCTTCCTCCACTGTCTTCTCACAGTAAGACTACTCTTTTAGAATAGCTTAACTGGTCATTAAAAGAGGAATTTTCAAGTAGGTTTGGTTTAAAGTCTAAATGGATCATAGTCTGAATGAAAATTAACCTTTCTCATTGAATTAACAAAGGATTTTTATGCTAAATAGAAACAGGGGCTGTAGTTGAGTTGACTTTATGGGAAAGATTTTTCACATTAAGGATGTGATAACTTTGAAATTTCCTACAAGTACAGATTTTATTATAGTAGTCAAGTTCAAAAAATGTTAGATAATAACATATATAAAAGATAATTCAGGCTATATCTTATATCCTCAAGCACCTAAGTGACTGGTAATCTGGAAATTTTCAATTCATTTTTTTTTTTTTAGAAAACAAAGGCACAGTTGGTATAGTAATCAGATGAACTGAGTTAGATTACTTTTATTTATTTCTTTACTGCTCATTTCTATAGTGTGTGTGTGTGCGCGCGCGTGTGTGTCTACATACATGGGTATACAGAGGTCAGAAGTCAACTTCTACTATTGCTTTACAGGAGCTATCCATCTTGATTTTTGAGACAGAGTCACTGGAAACTTTGACTTATCAAGAAATAAAGGAGGGGTGATTTTGGAAATCAATGTGGCAATTTCTCTGAAAACTAGGAATCAGTTTACCTCAAGTCCCAGCTACAACACTCCAGCACATATACCCAAAGGATGCTCCACCATACCACAAGGTCACTTGCTTAAATATGTTCCTAGAAGCTTTATTCTAATAGCCAGAAACTGGCAACAACTTACACATCTCTCAACCAAAGAACAGATAAAGAAAATGTGGTACATTTACACAATGGAGTGCTTTTCAGCTATTAAAAACAAGGACATCATGAAATTTTCCATGAAAATGAATGGAACTAGAAAAATATCCTGAGTTAAGCCAGACCCAGAAAGACAGGCATGGTACTTGCTCACTTATAGGTGGATATTAGCCATAAAGTATAATCATGCAACAATCCATAAACCCAAAGAAGCTAAGAAACAAGGACATTTCAATGGAGGGACTTGTAAATCTCAATGACAAGTAGGATATAAACCAAATAGATATAAAGCAAGAATGAGGAGAGGGAACTGGGCATTGGTTGGGGTGGAGATGAAAACAGGAGGGATCAGGGGTTGGGAGGACAGAGGGAGAGTGTACTGAGAGAGACAACTGGAATTGAAGCAGGGGCATCTCTGGGACAAGCTAGAAATGTAGGTCTATGGCAACTCCTGGGAATCTATGAGGGTGACCCTAGCTCAGACTCCTAGAAACGGGGGTTTATGAAACCTGAAATGGGTACCTCCAGTAACCAGGCAGCACTTTCAATGGAGGGATTGGCACAGCAAATCAGCTACAAAACCATCGACCTACAATTTGTCCTGCCTACAAGATTTGCTGAGGTGAAGGTGGTGCAAAAATTGTGGGGCTAGCTAACTAATGACTGCTTCAACTTCAGACCCATACCAGGAAATGGAGCCTACCCACAACACTGGCTGTGCCATGGCTGGTTGATATCCAACCAGGCCAGCCCTTTTCTGAAGAGAAACAGAGGAAGAGTGAAAGAAGGCTGGGGTGGGGGAGGGGAGGTGTTGGGGGACTGGAGGACAGGGAAGGTGGGAAAACTCTGGTTGGGATGTAAAATAAATACAAATTTTAAAAAAGAAAAGAAGAGAAAGGAGGGCTGGCCAGGAATCCCCATGGATACAGCTTTGTCTATTCCTCCAAAACACTGGAATTTTCAGTATATATCACCATACTGGTATATATGAAGGTTCTAGGGATATAACACAATTTTCATGTTTGCACAACAACCATGCTACCCATGAAACTATTTCACTAGCCCCTTCATGTGAGAATTTTCAACAAGTCACTTAATGGCTCTGAGGCTCAGTTTCTTCATTTAAAAAGTCCAAATCCTATCTACCTCCAGAAATATTATGGGAATAAATTAAGACTGTGGAAAATACTCATCTCAACAGATTACACACAGAACACACTCAAACATACTATTTAAAGTAAATCAGAAGACAGATGTGGTGATGTGCACCTCTATTTTTAGCTACTAGGGGTTTGAGGCAGGAAGATTATGAACTGGGCTACATAGTGACACATTGAATCTAGAAAACCACAATGTATTTTAAAGAATGCTTGACTGGTATTGTTAATCCTAATATCCTAAGCAAATACATATTTAAATAACTTTGATATATCTCTTTGAATCAAAATCTCTGAGTCTATATTTTCATTATGTAGATCAGATACCTTGGTCCCATTAGTGTCATATAATGAGTAGAACATAAACATCAGACTCTGAGGTAAACAAATGGCCTTCGCTATGTAGGCCATTTAAATTTGTTGTGAGTTGTTAATTTTATCATTTTTAAAAAGATGTTAATTTGTCCAGCTCATGCTTTTTTCCTGAGGATGAAACCACTTAAGTAGAGCAAGTGTCTTACTAATTTTTGTTAGGTGTTTGCTATTTGTTATATCATCAGCCTAAAATTAGGACAAAACTATTTGTTCCAATTTTCTCTGGCTTTCCAAACCTTATAAGTCCTTGCTTAATCTAGAGAACATGACATTAGGTAACTTCTATGAGCCCGACCTCTGGTTTAAATGATCTTATGACTTTATTTAATTACTTCCTTGTTCATTTGGTCAGTCATGCACTAATAAACTATATTGAAATTGTAATTACACAGTAACGTAGTTTGTGGGAGATCAAAGCATTGTTTGGTGACTCATTAAGCCACCATACACATTAGAACTTGAACAGGAAAGAAGGTATGGATAGTTAGCAGATAGATTTATACAACATAACCATTATATTTATGGATACATTTATGCATATATAGATGATACACAAGATAAGAAGAATACAAATAAAATGTTCTTAAAATTAAAGGAGAAAGTGATTACAAATAATGTACTCTCATTGCAAGGATATTTGAGCTAGTCTTTGAAGCACTGTCAGAATTTGAGTATAAATAGAAAGTGGCTATGCATATATTCATTTTATAAAAAACTTAAGTTGCACATATATATTTGCTTAACTACAAAATATTTTGGCAGATATCAATGTAAATCATTACATTTCTTAAGTTGGCATTGAAGCCTGTGCTCTTTTGAGTATTCTGAAATGTGATATCTGAAATATGTATTTTAATTACACTAACAAAATTATTTTGTCAAACCATCCTAACAATAATTGGGTACACTGATAAAAGGGAAAACTGAGAGGTATTCATCCATCTAAGTCATCTAAAACCCTGAAACCAAGATAATTTTCTTAAAGAAATAGAATCTGTACCTCTCTTTCTCTGTGTTCTTTGACTCAGTATTTCCTCTTATAACATATGGATAATATTATTCATCCCCCAGAGGTGTGTGGTTTTTACTGGAGATTCTAGGGCAATTTGTTCAAGTACTTTAATGAGTTGAGTGTATTTGAAATCAGTTCAGAAGATATTTCTTCCATGGGCAAGCAGACCAAGAGTTCAATGCCCAGTTAATTCATCACAGCATAAAGGATCTTAGCAGAATCTACCTAATGGGTAGTGGGTGAACTCTTTATGCACAGTCCTTTGAGGGAAATTGGCAATGGATTGTAGAATGGCTTAAAGGGCTAGGGACAACTGTGAAAAGAATAGGGAAAGAAAATTGAAGTCAGATATATAACAGAGGAAGTCAGGGGCGAGGACAATAAGTATGAAAAATGTTGAATTGAAAGATAGAAGGTAAGAGATTAGGAATCAGAAGATCTAGAGGTTAAACCTAATTGTATAGGTTTGTATATCCTATTTATGTTTCAAAATCAACTTAAAGTAAGGGATACAAACAAAATAGAGCCAATTAAATAAAAATAACAGAGAAAAAGAAAGCAAAGTGTAGCAGACTGGTTAGAACTGAACATAGTGCTTACCTCCAAGAGTCATAGTAACCAAGGTCAAGAGGAAAATAAGTTAAACAGGTTCCATGATACACAGAAATAAAGAAACCCCTTTAGTACCATCAATCCATAGCTATGGTTTCAATCAGTGGGCCTTCCACTATCCAGAATTATCTCCTTCCTACAATGATCTTGATTGTTAACTAGATAGGATTTGGAATAGAAACAAATCTCTAGGTATTTCTGTGGGGTGTTATCTATATTGGTTTAACTGAATAGGAAATACATAACCTGAGTCAGAGGGTCCCTGTCCACAGGTTGGTGGTCCAGAAAGAATAAAGAGGAGAAAGTGAGCTAAGCACTAACATTCATCTCTCTCTGTGCTTCCTGATAACTAGTCTCCTCAAGATCCTCAAGATCCTGGAGTCATGCCTTCTGTAATGTGATGGAATGCATCTCTTTAAACTTTAAGCCAATGGAAGCTCTTCCTACCTTAAATAAATTTTGTTTGACAACTTATAGTACAAACAAGATAAATGCCTCACACCTCTACCAAAGTCATTCATCTCTTAATATTCAAATCTGTGAATATTAACTTACATGACAAAAAGTTTTCACAGATATTAAGAATCCTGAGATGGAACCCTTGTCCTAAATTATTATCACAGCACTGGTTTCATTACAGTGTTATAAGCTTCTGCTGTATCTAGTGCCCCAGAAACTAGAGAGCTACTGCCCTGATCCTTGGTTTGGTCCAAGTCTAGGTGGGATCAACAACTGGTTTGGGTATACAGAATAATATATTATGGAATGTTCACCCCTGAACAGGACAACTATATCATCCCTCCCTACCCATGCAAGGCTCAGGGATCATTGCAGAAGAAGGGGTTGAGAGATGGCAATAGCCAAAGACAGTGGCTGACTAAAAGGGAACAGCACTTTATGGACACAGCAGGGCAGTTGCACATATGAAATCTCAGTAGTTGAGATAGCAGGCAAAAGACCTGTGAATGCATAAGCCAGAAAAAAAATCCAACATGGGAAAGGAGTTAGGCATGACTGCCAGCCAGTAGCTGAGTAGCTATTGGAGATAGGTAGCTGCTAGGAGATTCAGTCTTCTAAAAAAGGTGCAGATGCTGGTCGGTTGACAATGCTCAAGTGAAGGTCACACACCTAAGGCAGCACAAATTGGACTTCATGGGTTGAAAAAAAAGAGAACACAATGAAGAGTCATGGAGGGGTAAATACAATCATAACACATTACATGGATTTCGCAAAGAACTAAAAACAATAGAAAATGGAATTTCTGTGACATTTGTGGCACTGTTTATATTTTATTTTCAAAACCGTGTGAATCAATGTTAAGTTAGAGAAACTATGAACTCCAAAAATGTGTTCCTGAATAGGAAAAAAACATTGATTACACATGTTAAAGTTGAATATTTCAGCTCAGAAACATTCTTACTCCAAGAAACAAATGTGTTCAATTAGTGAATTTACTAAGCAACGTGTATTTTTTTAAAATACTGTTTGTCAATTAAATCACACCTGGAATTTCACAAAATAATCACAGTATACAGTAATGGTTAGGCATGGTTTCAACAACAATAACAACAACACATAAGTGAAAGCTGAAATTCTATATCCAGATGTCCCAATGTTATTATTGCCCATGAAGTCCTCTCAATATATTATTCTATACTTATCTTCTCTTAATAATTCCCTAGTAAGTTGATTTGGAACCAGGACATATTATTTCAGGCTCCAAGATCTTCAAACCCAGCATGAGAAAGCTGAGTTGGCTTTCATCTGCCTCTTAACTCTCCTCTCTAATAACAATCCAGTAATCCAATTTTACTCAGTGCTTTATCATGAGGTATGGAAAGTATCCTGTTCCCTTGCTACCCAGGTGTCCAGTATCAGAAATGTCAAAACTCTCTCTCTCTCTCTCTCTCTCTCTCTCTGTGTGTGTGTGTGTGTGTGTGTGTGTGCACAAATAGGGGAAGGGTGACTTGAAGATTTATAGGTAATTAAAGAAAAAGGAAAATGAGATTCTATTCAATCTAATATGCCATATTTCAATTTATCTCATTTAAAAGTAAGGACAATGAGACTCTATTTGTGATGCAAAGTAAAATTTAAAAAATCTCTGTAGGATCTGGAGAGATGGCTCAGCAATTAAGAGTGCTTGCTCTTACAGAGAACCCAGGCTTGATTCCCAACAGTTATGCAGTGGCTCATAACTGTCTCTAACTCCAGTTCTAGGGGCTCTGACATCTTTTTCTGACCTCAGCAAGTGTTAGGGATGCACACTGTACACAAACATGCATGCAGGGAAAGCACTCATACACATAAAAAATAAATAAGTCTAATAAAAATGTATCTAACGAAGAAATTTTCTGAGTTGTTCGAAGATTAACTGTCAAGGGGATATCATGGGATACTACAGAGAGGATATCTTAATGAGTAGTTACGTGGAAAATTCCTTACCACTCCCACATTCCTGTACTATTAAATCTCACAGTAAATACTATCTTAGAAAGCAGCATATATTTGCCCCTCTTTCCAAAGAACTCTTAGCATAGACAGGCAGTTCCAAACATCTCCCTCAATATAATTTAAAAAAAGAAAATATTTTCCATTGTCTCAGTTTAGAATCAAGAATGTGCTATGGAGTAGAACTTCACTCCATCTACCTATCAGCTGCCAGAAACATATACACATTGAACAAATTTTCTATCAAAAAGGGACACAACTCTGAATGCTTAGAAGAAAAAAGGAAACAGAGAAAATCTGTCAAAAGTGAAAGAATGCCTAAAGAGTATTCTTTTTTAAAAATCCTATTCTAAATGCCCCAGTTATTTTTTAAATTCTTAAGTTACTTTCTAATTCTGAACTCCCAAGTTTAGCCTTCTCATGTTCTTGTTGTGGCTTCTGACCTTCCAGCCGATCTACTGATAACCCAGCAAAAGACAACTAGCTAACCATATGCTGAAAGGTTCAACCATCCCTTAGGGGGTATTATGCTACTTGGAAAACTCCATGTCCTGGAAGGGAAAATACAGTCTGACTGAAATTTCTTATCATTTTATGTATTTCACAAGTCTGAGAAAACTGGATCTTTTTACTTGTTTTACCAAACTCCATCAAAACAAGACTAGGTGTCACCTAAACAACTAATCAAAGCAGGGATTTTATTGTGACTAAAGGGGAAAAGCAAAAAGAGTACTGACATTTTCTTGGCTCTAAAGATACCTTAGGGGTCTCCCAACCCAAACATTCCCCAAGGGATACCAAATGTCACAATATTAGATATTGTAAAGGGATAGTAACTCTAGAATGCAAATGCACTTAGTATTGTTTTTTTTTTTATTAAAGACTGACAAATATGAACAGCATCCCATTTAACAGATTAAAGTATACCTGTTTTTGGCATCTTCATAAAGTTCTATCTAAGATATTGAGGTAGTTCTTAAAGGCTTTGCCCTGATCCCAGAAAATTTGCAAACATTCTCCACACTCACATCACCAGGAAGTTACTCTTTCGTTTGATGCCATTGTCAGCAAGGATAACACCTCTTCCAAAGTTGTAGACCTTTTCCCAACCCAAGAAACATTAAGTAGCAAAATAGCAAAGATGGCCAAGGTATAGAATTTCACAGTCATCACAACCAACCACAATGGCATCAGCAGTATCAATCAGTTCTCTAGTTTTCATCCTCAATGTACCTTCTTTGGTTGCAGTCAGCATTCTATATTACATTACCACAGTAGCCTTTTTGTTACCATGACCTAAGCAACATTTGGACTATACAGATTTGTCTTTTCTGGATATTTAGTAGATGGGGTTCTACAATATATAACCTCCTGTGATCATCTCCTTTTACTTAGAATGATGCATTTGAGTCTAATCTGTGGTATACTATAATTTGGTACTTTATTCCTTTTATGGCTAAGTAATATTCTACCATATAGATATACCACAATTTATTTACCAATATACCCACTGATAGATATTTAGGAATGTTTATACTCTTGGTTATTTTGAATAATATTTAAGTTTATATATGTTATTTCTAGCATTAGAATTTTGGGTCCTATGGTAAATGTATATGGTCTCTTAATCGTTTTAATTTATAGCATATAGCCTCTAAACTATTTTATTTGTGCCATACCTTGATGACTTGAGCATTGTCTTTCTCCTACCACTGGAATCCAGGCTTCATTTTGCATGGTGAAAATGCTTTAGAAACCTCCTATAAATTTATGATTAAATCCCAAACTTTTCATCACGGTTTATAGGAAGTTGCAAGGTATGTTTTAACCTCTTCAACCTCCTTGTTTTCTATATCAAACAGAGTAAAAATTTACCTTAATGATTACACTTTGGTTTCTCTCTACTGAGAGGTCTCCTTATATTTAAGATAGATATTTACAAGGACAAAGTACTTACATTCCCATCATTTAACATAGAAAATGGCCATTGAATGTTATTTTAAAGATAAGTGGGGAGGTGCACATCTTTAATCCCAGCACTTGGAAGACAGGTGAATCTGAATTCAAGACCAGTCTGGTCTACAGATGAAACATTATCTGGAAGTCTACAAGACAGTCAGGGTTATACAGAGAAACCCTGTTTCAAAACAACAAAATAGCAAAACCAATCAAAGAAACAAAAAACAGAAATATTTATTTTTATGTTTGTGTGTGTGTGTTGTGTGCATGTGTGTGTGTACAGTACTCATTTAGACCAGAAAGGGGCATTGGATCCCTAGAACTGAGGTTAAAAGCAGTTGTGTACTGCCTGAGTGGGTTCTAGAAACCCAACTCAGGTACTGTTGTAAAACAACAACACTCTTGACTGCTGAGCCATTTTTACAGCCTAAGCATAGCCATAAAAATAGAAATTGAATTGAAATCTGTGAAACAGCCTTCAGGCCCCATCCATTCTTATCCTGTTTTGGCCAATTGTCTCTGACAGAGGGACCTCCATGTAATGTTGCATCTTTCTAGATGATTTACTAGTAGTGTTAAGAAGTTTCACTCTATTTATGTAAAAGGAGACTGAGGTAAGAAATAGATGGGTGATGACAAGGAGTGATGGGGTAGTAATTATCTTTGTCATCCCTCCCTGCCTTGGTTTTGCCTGTGGCTACATTGCTGATGCTTTTGTCAGGGCCACAAATTTCTGTAGTTCTCACTGTTATGTCAGTAAGAATATAGTGTTTCCTTGCTCCTTTAGACCTAGCAGTTTCCAACTGTTGCTAATCCTTTTGTGCTCTCCCATCCTATGTCAATCCTTTAACTGTGTCCATCCATCTGTAAAAGGTTCATTTATTGCTCTCCATGTTAACTCATTTGGATGTGCCATCTGTTTCCTGTTGAGACCCAGACAGGTACAATGACTGAGCGTACTTACTGCTTCAGAATTCACATTCCTGCTATAGACCTCAAATAGTAAGAAGGGTCTAGTATATTTTTCTGAAGAGGTAATAGTGGAAAATAAAATGATTTTACTATTAAAATAGCTTGATCTGTTTACAGTTCTTATTTTATATGTATACATGTGTGTTACCATATGCCAAGGATGCATTGTTGCCAATAATTTCCATATGGGTTGTTTGTACAGCATTTTACTACAGGATCATTCTTTCCAGTGTAATCTCCATTGAAGACTGACTTATTAATAGAAAAATCATAGTCCTTCAAAAACACTAAGACTCTGCAAGTATCATAGTTCTTTCTACTTTTGCATGATGATATATCTCCTAAGTTATTATTTTTAATTCTATTTGAGAAACAATACTGGACTTATGATGACATATGTTCTATTTTAGAAGGAGCTTTTAGACCAGAATCTAAAATCAAGAAATAGCAGTAGGTCCAAAGATCATGCATGCATCTGAGTCTTTTGTGTTGTTGAGTCAACATGCATTTGACATATACTCCTTATATGGCATGGTCCTCTTTGTTGTGTTCTTAAGACAAAGGTGAATAGTAACCTTTAGTGTATTATAACATCACTGTTGCTTTGTGTCAGTCAGGGTCTTTATACATATGAATAAAAACTTATAAACAATTACCCATGAGACCATAACATTGTTATTCAATAGATGTTTTGAATTTTTTCTATAGATGTTTCTATATATGAATGTTTTCTATAGATATTTTTAATTTTTCTTCTGATGCCACAAAACTATTGGACATATTCTGCTACATTGAAGACATACTATATTTTCTTGATAGAAATAACACAACCTCTTAAGAAGGTTTGATTTTTTTAAATTTTAAGTAACCAAGATAAGTAGAATGTAAAAAGGTGATCAAAATAGTTCTCTATACAGTGCATGTGACTTTGTATGTATTTAAAAACATTAGAAAAATATTTTTTAACTTTTTTACATCGGTACTATATCTATCTATCTACACACAGATTTAAGGTTTTCATTGGTATAAGCTTTTTGTATTGATACAAAATTTGAAATTAATATTGTTATTCTTAGATAGACATTGTACCTATACAACTCATTAAAAAATGCAAGACTTAGACCCAGTCCTTCTTTTTTCCCAATTTGCTTTTATACCATTTTAATTACATGCAAGTATTAAGGTCAGTTGTAGGTTGAGGAACTAGCAATACAATAGATGCAAATAGTCAAGGAACAAGCAAGACAATAAACACAAATAGTCAAAGAACAAGCAAGGCAATAAATAAACAAAGTCCCATGATCACTCCTGTGATCACTGTTTCTAAAGGTTATCAGGATGACCAAAATATCTGAGCTTACTTCCCTGTCCTAGCCCAAAGCCATTTTCATGACTGAAGCCTACTTCTTTGTTCTAGCCTAAGATTTAGATTTCTGCCTGAAGCCCATTACTTTGTTCTTGACCAATGTCAGATTCCTGCCAAGCAGCCCATTTCCTTGTCCTTGGCCAATGTCAGATTTCTGCCGAGAAGCCCCAAATGCTCTCCACATCTCTCCCTTTTTCATTTCATAAACAAGACTGAGCCTGTCTTAGGTCATTCTGACAAGAATGCCTCCCTTATTCGTCATGTAATATACATAATCAAAAGTAATGAACTTCTGTCTTAGGTTGGTAAGGCTCTGTGCAAAATCTTACCAGTTCTTGGCTTGCCAGCCTGTTAATTTAATAACTCTATCTGAAGGTCCATCTTCAGTTTCAAACCATGTACTTTGGCTGCCAACATGTTACGTTAAAAACAAACTTTAACACTATGAGCAGGAATAAAAGCATTCCCAGGGCAAAAAGGCTAGCATGATTCAGCTATATATACCATTCTTGAAGCTTGACTAAAATGGAAATACTGACCTCAAGTCATGGATAATTTTATCAGCAGTATCTACAGCATCAAAGCTCAGCAGAGCAGCATTCTTTAAATTCATAATCTGACTATGCAAATTAAAAACATCCATAGAGGTGTTAGAATTATGCCAAATACCCTGCAATGTCCTTAAACATTTACCTAATTATAATAACTATCATTGTAAATTTTAGAAGTAACACAATTTGGCATGACACTCAAGATGGATCCTTACTCTTAAACTCTGAACCTCCTTCCAATAATTTAAATAGGATAAAGAGCAAAAAATAAATATTTTAATACCTGTAATTACAATAGATAACCATTGAGATGTCATTTTGTGACTTGAAAGGCTGCATGAAATATTTTCATAGTCTGTATCTTCTTATCTTCAAATGTAATTCAGAAGAGATGCATTTTTGAGCCTATAGGTAATTTTTCCTTACATAATATTGGGCTATCTTTCTATAGGCTATGAACTAGAATAATCTATGGTGCAAATTGGAGATTCTTTCCCAAGTTCAAAAGCCACCTATGATGGTGTTACCTGTCAACTTGACAGAATCTAGAATCACCTGGGATATAAGGCTCTGGTATGTCTAGGTTGGTTTTCTTTATTACTTGACTGAGATAGGAAAGTACACCCCACTGAGGGTGGAACCTTTTTTTCTGTCTGGGATGTTTGACTGCATAGGCAGAGGAAAAGAACTGAGCAGTAGCATGCATTCATTCATCTCTGGTTCCCGAGTAAAAATGTGATATGACTGGCTTCTTCAGCCTTACATTGTCTTTGATTTTACCACTATGATATGAGCTAAAATAAACCCTTCCTCCCTTAAGTTACTCTTGTCAGTGTGTATGTATATATGTGTGCACTTGTGCTCATCAATATGAAAGACACAAAGTGACTCCAACTAGAGCTTCTTTGGTCACATTGTAATTTCACGAAATGCTTTTGAGATACTTGGATGCTTGCTTAGTTTAACATTATATTTTAAAAACAAGATTGTCATAGTATTTTGCCAATATCCAATCAAATTCATAATGTAATCATGTGTATGCTTACAGGTAGAAGACTTAAATATATTTTAAATGTATTTTTATTGTAAGTAGCATTGATGAAATAATTTACAATTGTGTTTGTCCTTAAGCATAGATAGCAAATGCAGCAAGTTCTCAGATGTTCCAATACTACCTGTTGCCTACGGTAACTAAAAACTGATAATTGTGAGCAATTTCTTAATGATTAGGCTAGAGATAATCACATATGTACAACAAAATGTGTTCTCAGAGCTAAAAGACAGTGGAGGTTGAAAGGTACATTAGAGCTTTCTCCATATTCGTTTTCACTTATTACACTTTCCCACATGCATACATATATTCATACATACATATATACATTACATATATACATACATACACACACACTCACACACACACAGAGAGAAAGAAAGAGAGAGAGAAAGAGAGAGAGAGGGAGAGAGAGAGAGAGAGAGAGAGAGAGAGAGAGAGAGAGAGAGAGGATATATACTTTGGAATATGGAGACAATTGTTCTAGAAACATGATCGGGATAACATCATAGTTACTGAGACTCAGCTAGTTACCTGACAATTCTCATATTTGTTACATTTTATTATAATTTTTCTTCATTTCTATGCCATACCATGCTTTGAAGTATAATGTTAAGTAGAGAATATTAATAGGGCTTGACAGATGGCTTACTGGGTAAGAGCCCTTGCAGCACAAGAATGGGGATATGAGTTCAATTTTCCCAAATATGCAGAATCTCTGGGACATTTAGGCTGCCACCCTAAATCCAAGTTAAGTGAGAAACACTAACTCAGGAAAATAATGTAAATAATCAAGTACACATGTGAGTCTATGCTATATAATGCACCACACACACACACACACACACACACACACACTACTAATGAAAGCATCCTGTGTGCTAAAAACACATGTATATATGTATAAATTATGGTATACAATCTTTTTAAAGAGATAGATAGCTTTATGGTATCCTAAGAAATATGCTGTTTCGTTAAAATAACTTCATGATATCCTAAGAAAGGTACTCTTCTTCTCACTGAAGAGTGGTGATGTTAGTGTATGTATGTATCTATTTATGTGTATTTGCATCCATTCATTCACATTGGCTGAGAGTAAGGGAATATGATTCCATAGAAAGTCAACTTTCGGGCTGGAGAAATGGCTCAGTGGTTAAGAGCACTGACTGCTCTTCCAGAGGTCCTGAGTTCAATTCCCAGCAACCACATGATGGCTCACAACCATCTGTAATGGGATCTGATGCCCTCTTCTGGTCTGGCTGAAGTAGAGTATTCATATACATAAGGTAAATAAATAAATCTTAAAAATAAAAAAGTAAAACCAGAAAGTCAACTTTCTCATACTGTGGGAAAAGAAGATATGTTAAAGGCATGTTGAATTACCACTTACACTATTTATTTAAGTGCCACTTGAGAACCCATACTAGACATGAGAAACTTATGAAAATGGCATGAATGAGCTATGAAAAGTATGCATTTGGATGTGATTAATTGTTCCTTGGAGTTTTTCCTATGCCTTTCTTACTTTTCCTACATATGCCTTGAAGGCAAATTCTGGTTTGAAGGTTTGAGAGATCTATTAGTTCCAAATTTATTTTAACAAAAACACTTCTGGTTCTAAGCAATTTGGAATCAGTGAAAAGTAAATCCCCATCTGGGTGATATGGTTCATTAAGAATGAGACAATGCTGACTTCATAAGTAGTAGACAAAGGGTGGTGAAGAAGTCTATTAGTTACTTTGTCCTCCTCTTTCTTTTTCCTAGAGACCACATAGTCACATCCTTCATTGTTTTTTGAAGTCCAAGTGTACCTCATACAGAGAAGACAGCTTCCCAAAGGACCTCCAAAGCCAATGTCCCAAAAGATAACCATAGAAATGCAAGCAACTTGCTCCCTATCATGTAATCACAGTGCATATGTACCCTAAAAATTTCTTATGAATATAGATGACTTTTTTAAGACAAGGGCCCATGTAGCTTACTATGGCCTTGAACTTGCCGTGTAATGGAGGATGACCTTGAACTTATGGTCCTCCTGCATCTATCTCTGTACTGATGAGATTAAAGGCATATGCCACCACACCTAGCTGATGTGGTTCTTGATATTCAACTTAGAACCTCATGCATGTTAGGCAAGCCCTTTAATAACCAGTCTATATTTCTAATTTCTTATGGAAGATTTTATTACATTTTAAGTTAACTGGGTACACAAGTTCACACAACTGCAGTTTATGATGAGATGGCAATGTCATAGAGCACAAAGATTTCAAGTGGATGAAAGATTGGAAAGCAACTTTTACAAAAAGAAGAGCTGGCATACAAATGGTAGATTCTTGGGGATTTAAGATCCCCCCAAAAGATAAACGTTTTCTAGGATACTATTATCAGCATAATAACAACAAGCACTATTAAAGAAAAGCCTGCATACCTTTTCTCTAGCATTTAGACAAAATAGCAGTCTGTAAATCATTGGAACAGAACTTTTCTTATCTGAAAGTAAGCTTTTAAAAAACAGTATTTTTCTACTTTTAGATCTTTCTGTCACATCACATACTGGCTTGATTCCTTTTGACCATAATTTAAGCTTTTTTTTTAACAGTCAGTCTCAGGTACCTCATTTTTGTGAATGAAACTCCTTTTATACTGCCCAGCCTAGTCTCACAACTTCTGGCTGCCCAGGGAGTCCAAACTTGTTAAAAATAGCTCCTCTTTCACCACCAAGAATTTGATGTGGCAATTAGAAAATGTCTACAGACAAAATGATCATGGTTTTTCACAAGTATAATTTTATCTCAAGTATAATGTAGTAATAATACATACCAAGACTACATTAACGTGACCCTATTTTGATTCTGACACTATTCTCAGGAATATCACCATATAGGACATATATAGTCTTGATGGAGATGTGTCAATGTGTCAAGATGTTTGAAGAATAATTGATAAAACTGCCATTACTTCATAAGATTCCTTACATCACTTGAAGAGAAACTCTGTTTCCAGGCAACTGCTTATGCCTTACTATAGTTTTGCCATTTCTAGAATTTTATACTATGCCAATTATTATATCTTACTTCTTTTCCTATGGCTGTTTTTGAAATTTATTTATGTAGTTTGGTTATCAATAGTTAGTTTTCTTTTTTATTGATTTGTATTCATTGAATGGGTATATCACAATTTTTAGGTCAATTCAACTTGAATAGATATTCAAATTAGTCTTGTCTGTGGTATTATAAATATTGCTACTATAAATTTTTATTGACAATATATTTTATGGACACAATATACATTTCTTTTAGTAAGATATTCATAGATAGAATTTCTAGATGTAATTTTTACATTATTCGAAGCTAAACTAGAAGTACGACTAACGGGTTCAAAAGCTCTTAGTGCACTATGAGAGGACAGGAGTACAGATTCCAGCACTCACATCAGACATTGTACAAGTGTAGCTACAGCTTTAATGGATGCAACCCCCCTTTCTGGCCTTTACCAGGCCACACACACACGTGTGTGTGTGTGTGTGTGTGTGTGTGTGTGTGTGTGTGTGCGCGCGCACACAACACTCACACTTAAACAAATACCACTGGGAAATCACAGACTTCATTTAAAGAATAATATTGCCTCTCCAACTCCAGTCAATGGTTGCTGGGTAGCAGTGTCCTTTGTGTGAACAGATCTTCTTATATTTCAAGAAAGCTAGAAACCTAAAATTTTATTAGCTGGCAAAATGGTTTAGCAGTTGAGAATACTTGTTGGTCTTTCAGAGGACCTGGATTCAGTTTTCAACACTTACATCAGGAGGCTCACAACTGCCTGTAACTCTACTTCCAGGGGATTTGACTACCTCTTCTTGGTCCACAGGCATTTGTAGGCATGGGCATACAAATTTACACTCAGGTATATACACATATGCATAAAATAACTCATTAAAAGAAAAGAGTTTGCCATATTATGTTGATATCAGTGTTTCAGAGTTGTCAGAGTTGCTCCAAATATTTGGTAGTATTTGAAATAATCAGTTGGGTGTGCATTTTGATAGTTTTTCTCTTAGTGTATATCTGGCAAATTATATTAGTTATAAGAGGCCAAACCTACTCCATCTTGAGACCAGCCTCCATTTTAACAGAAACTTGACTTATAGCTGAACTTAAGCTATGCACAAGTGCCAGGAAGGACCCTATGTCTTGTCCTTGGTCTATACTCCAGATTTACTCCCTAGCTACTTCCTAACAACAGTTAATCAAAGATCAATTTGGTTGTTTCATATGTACTTTCAGACAATTTGTGATTGTTCATGGTTTTACTTCAGAGTACCCACCCATTGGCTTACTATAGTCATACAATTAGATGCTTGCCAGTCTGGATATCCCATTGTTTGCTCCCATTCCCTATAAAACCTTATCCTAATCAGGGCTATGGGATTCTCCACCTTCCCATCTTGCTATGTCGGGGCTGACAGAGAGGCCAAGCTCGAGCTTGTAATAAAGAGACCTTAATGTGATTATATCAGAGTCTTCTTGGTGGTCCTTTGGGGATCATGAACCCTTCCTGGCACAACAGTTACACAAACAAATATTTGTTCTCACTCAGTTTCATTCTTACCAGCAAACTAGTGTGCTCTTGCTCTCTGTGTACCCAATATTTTATAGTTCTATTCAGTGAGGTATAAACCAAAGTCAACTGGGGCCATTTGAAGTTAAGACTTTCTTTATATGAAAAATAGACTAGTATGCTAGAACTCTTTCTTCCCTTACTTCTTGTTATATCTTGATCAAAGCAGATCTGGGTACTGGTGCTGTGGGTGCATCCTGCCAGTGAGAGGGAAAGGCCAAGGGGACCATAATAGATAATGATAGGACTGAGCCATCAAACTGTCAGTGGCCTAGGTCTGAGCTTTTAAATTTGTGGGAAACGAAAACCTTTACTTACTTAAGCCACCATATCCCATAGATGCTTTCTATAGAATCAACTAAAAATAAAAATCTCAATTTCTCATTTACACAACATGAAAGAGGCCCAATAGTTGGCATGTTTCATGAATGAGAATGGCTATTGTTCTCATGTCTTCATTTTGTCTAATATGCTCTATGATTTTAATCTAAAACCTAAATTTTATTATTTTAACATGCATGCACTTCCTTACTTCTGACTGTGGCTTTAACATCATTTGGCTAAAAACTACTTAATGGTTTTGGGAGTAGGATTGTGCAATAAAGATTATTTTATTTTAATTCAATAGTTCTCATCTAATACTACAAAAAAATTGTTTTAGGAATAGCATAATTAGATGTGAGATATTCTATGTTCAAATGCTGTTTTTCATCTGTATTAGTTTCTGTGTTCAGGATTTATTCTGCACTAAACTTTCCAATTTTAGTATAGGTAAACATACTTTCTCAATTTTTAATGATAAAATTAAACAAAACATACACTTTTGCCTATGTTTAACAAGTATATAAATGTGAGATGCCTGTGTTTTAATTTATTATGGTGATATTTATGACAATATTAGGGTCAAATTGTATCTATTTAAGGTCTTTTGGGGTTTTTTTGGTTTTTGCTTTTGTTTTTGTTTTTTTAGGTTTTTCAAGACAGGGTTTCTCTGTGTAGCCCTGACTGTCCTGAAACTCACTCTATAGACCAGGCTGGCCTTGAACTCAGCTATTTAAGTCTTTTTAAAGAGTCCATGTTTTGTTGTGAAGTCTATTTTAATTATATAACTGAGTTAAAAATATCAGGTTTTTTTTGTTTTTTTTTTTTTTTGGTTTTTTTTGTTTGTTTGTTTTGTTTTTCAAGACAGGGTTTCTCTGTGTAGTCCTGGCTGTCCTGGAACTCACTCTGTGACCAGGCTGGCCTCGAACTCAGAACTCAGAAATCCGCCTGCCTCTGCTTCCTAAGTGCTGGGATTAAAGGCGTGAGCCACCACTGCCCGGCGAGTTAAAAATATCTTAAACCTTTGAGTGTGTGTTTGTGACTTGTGAGTGTGTGTGTGTGTGTGTGCGCTTGTTCATGTGTTTGAGTGTGGTTGTCATAGGGCAACTTTTCTTATCTTTTCTCCTTCTCTGAAAAAGACTCTTCAGTTCTGTGAAGGCAGGAAAGTTTTAGAAATTCTTCTTTCTCTGCCCTCTATTTCCTGTAGATCTACTGTGATTAGAGGCTTGAACTTCTGCATCCATCTTTGTTATGGGTTCGGAGTATCTGAACTCATGTGTCAGGTTAATGTGGCAAGAGCTTTACACACTACACTGTGCCATTGCTTCAGTCCTCTTTTCTTTCTAAGTATTGTTTTCTATTGTTTATAAAGGTTGCTAAGATTACCATAGGAAGATTTTGTTGCAGTTGAACAATGAAGAAATAAATGGCAAAGAGTATAAGAATATGGAATTGGAGGGTGTAGACTAGGGATAGATACAGAAAATAGTTTTTTCTGAAATTTTTGTAGATGACTGAACTAGCATGAAACACATGAAGCTTTGTGTGTGTGTGTGTGTGTGTGTGTGTGTGTGTGTGTGTGTGATAGAGAGAGAGAGACAGAGAGAGAGACAGAGAGAGAGAGAGAGAGAAACCAAGGTATAGGTGTGAGTAGAAGATGTACAAAAAGTCTTGAGAGATGTTTCTTTCTTTTTGTAAGTTATATGTGTACATGCTATGGAGCCATTTATAAGAAGGCCTGCATGCCCTGGATATGTACCTATGTGTTGGGGGATCCAACTCCTAGCAGAAAGCGGCTATCATCTTTGTGACCATCTCAGGCCATATATTTACAGGTTGATACTTTTTCACCCTGACAAGAGACTTGTTTTTCTAGCATGATATTTTTGCAAGCAACCTACAGCAGCTGAACACACTCTAATACCATCTTGTTTTTCTCAGACATATCCTGGACTTACAGTTTAGTGCCCTCAGCTGCGAGACACTCATGGTTAAGTGTCTCCAGCTGCACTCCCCTGCTTGTGCTTATATACCCATAACTGCCTTTCAATAAACAAGACTTGATCAGACACTTGTTTCCATTCTTCATGTCTCTTGCCCCTCCATCCCCATCTCTCCCTTGCAGACCCAGTTGACTGACCCTTGGGCCAGGTCACCTGGTGCCCAACGTGCGACAGCAAGAATGAGAGACCTTGTGAGGGACATTACTGGAAGAAGAGTCGACCGAAAATTCAAAAGTGAAACAAAGGTGATCGCTATGGAAACCTGCAGCATCAAGACTGGTAAGTCATAGTAAAGAAAATGAGGCAAGAAATAAGTCAGCATGAAATATATGTGCAATAGATGAGAAAGGCTTTAAAGACACAAGGAGTAAAGATGAAAATTCAGTATTTGTTGTCATTTTTTGATTTTATTAAAGAGTTATGTCCCTGTATTCCTCAAGAAGGAACAATTGATGAAAAAGGATAGCATAGAGTTGGAGATGCACTCAAAGATTTTGACATTTGGGCCTTCAAAGGTCCCAGTTATTGCCTTTTTGTATTTGAATCTGATAAATGAATTGATCTCAACAAAGTGTCAGTCAATGGAGGCAGTTGTTGAAGAGGGTGAAAAAAATTTAAAAGACAGTGAAAGAGAGAAAAAGGAAAGGAAAAGAAAAAAGAAAAGGTTAATTCTTCTAAGGAAGAACTAGATTTAATTTCTCTAGATTGTGATGATTTATAAGGGAGTGACCTCTCAAAGGTCATCCAGTAAGTCCCAAAATTTGAAACAGAATTTAAAGACAGAAAATCCAAGGGGGAAGGTAACAAAACTAAATAGCAGTGCTCAGCCCAAGAGAGAAATAACTCAACTGTTCAAAAGAAAAAGGTAAAACTCATATAACCAAAATTAAAATCCAAAATATGACCAAAGGATAACTATTTGTCCGAGTCAGGCTGGGATGACCTAGAGGAAGAGGCGGCCAAATATCATGACCCTGAATGGCCCCCTTCTTATGTGCCTCCACCTTCAGATGCTCCCACTATGGGGATGGTGGTTGAAGATCTCAGAAAGGAGTTACAGGATAAAATGTCTCTCCTTAAACAACAAATAGAGTTAGAGGAAGAGCATCAGGACTTAATCAGCTACAAAAATTAAAGACAGGGAAGATGTCTCACAAGGCCAAGGGCACCTGCGAAAATTCCCCATGTCCTTGTGTTCCTCAATTTGGAGTCCAAAGACAGCCCCTGCCCTCTGGCATTAGTTGAGTCACAGATTCCCCCCAGAGGAAGGAGAGTCTGAAGCTTTCCCTGTATCAGAGACCACAGATGCTCAAGGGGTTGCTTGGAGACATCACACAGGGTTTAATTTTCAAATCATTAAAGAATTAATAAATGCAGTGTCACTATAAGGTGCCATTGCTCCCTTTACTCTTGCAATCTTAGAATCTGCCACAGAGGAGTGGCTGACTCCTGGGGATTGGAATACTCTAGTGAGAGCAGTTCTTAGCAGTGGTAACCATCTTATTTGGAAATCAGAGTAACATGAGAATTGTAAAGAGACAGATAATCATTCTTCGCCAGACAAATTGGTTCGGTTTTGTAAACACCAGGCATTTGTTTTTCCATCTCGCACCACACATGTACCTATAGAAGAAGCGTTGCTAGTTTTCACTGATGGTTTCTCATCAGGAACATCCACTTATGCCTTTAAAGATCACGTAATCTCCTTTGCTACATCATCTGTGTCACCTCAATTGGTTGAATTACATGTTGTTATTGCTGTGTTCCAAGCATTTCTGAATCAAGCCATTAGTATTTATACAGCTAGCTCATATTTAGCTCAGTCTATTCCTCTGCTAGAAACTGCTACACAAGTAAAGTACTTCTCAGAAGCAGCTGATTTGTTTTTACAGTGCCAACAATTAATTTTGAGGAGAAAGTATAAATTCTTTATAGGACACCTGAGAGCCCATACTGGACTACCAGGTCACCTCTCTGAGGGAAACACCAAGGCAGATCTAGCCACTCGTGTAGCTGCAGTGAGGCCATAAGGCTCATGGGTTACATCACTTTTATTCCCAAACTTTAAAGATCATGTTTAAAATTACCAGAGAACAATCTAGGCAAATTTTCAAACAACGTCAATCATGTGATACACTTTTACCAGTTCATCATTTTGGCATGATTCCAAAGGGACCAGTATCTGGCAAATGGATGTTACTCATTATAATAAATTTGGAAATCAGAAATATATACATGTATGTGTAGATACATACAGTGGTTTCATTTATGTGATATTACAAGCTGGAGAAGCAAGCAAATATGTGATCACTTATATGCTCACTACAATGACTGTATTGGGTGTGCCTAAACAGAAAAAGACTGACAATGGCCCAGGTTATATAAACTCCAGTATCAACCAATTCAGTGAAAAATTGGGAATACTACATAAAATTGGTATTCCATATAATCCACAGGGCAAAGGAAAGGTAGAAGGGACACATCAAACCATTAAACATCAATTTGAAAAAATTAAAAGGGGGGAATGGTACCCTACCAAGGGATTCCTCCAGAAATATCCTTCATCAAACATTCTTTATTTTAAATTTTTAAACTTTGTATTCCAAAGGAAAATCTGCTGAAGATAGATTTTGGCATCCTGATACTAAAAAGAATTTTGCAACAGTCCTCTAAAAAGACACATTAACTGGAACCTGGAATGGGCCAGACCCAGTGCTTATCAGGGAAAGAGGTTCTGCCTGCATATATAGCAAAACAGCAGATGCTGCATGCTGGCTGCCAGAGAGACTGATTAAACAAATAGACAATAATAACAAATCCAGTGAGAAGAAGCCCCCTGATAAACCTATTTTTTTCTTTGCAAGAAACAGGAAGATTTTCTGCATCTTGATGCTGCTACTGCCCTTCACAATTGCCTTCAAATCAGAACAGATCAACCAGCATATGCCATATAACCCGACCTGGAAAGTTCTCAGTGCTGAAGAAGACATCATTACCAGCACCTCCAAAATAGCTCTGCTGAACTCTGGGTTCCCTGACTTATGATTTAGTGGGGTACATTGCTTAGACCCAAGAGAGAACCCATTACCACAGTTACTGTATCTGTCCTTTTCTTTTTAGGATTGACTGGGGCAGGGATGGGGATTTTCTCACTAGTTTTGCAATATTAAAGCTATGATCAGCTCCATACTTCTATAGATTTTAGATCTAGAAAGAATGGAATCTGCTATATCGCATTTGCAAAATTCATTTTCCTCCTTTTACTCCTCCAACAGGGGGGTTGTGTGCTGCCGTTAAAGAAGAGTGCTGCTTTTATACTGACCATTCAGGCATTGTTAAAGATTCTATTTAAAAAAGGTCAGAAAAGGCCTAGAAAACTGCAAATGCCAGCGTGACCAGGAACAGGGAAAGTTCAGGGCTTGGTTTAGTACCTGGCCATGGCTCACCACTTTACTCCCATCCATCATAGGACCCCTATTAGGGCTACTTATTCTCTTGTCTCTCTGGCCCATACTGTTCAACAAACTGATGCCTTTTTTACAACAACAGATAGAAACTATTCAAATGAAACCCATACAGGTCCATTATCACAGGCTGGAAGTAGGGGACTCTTAAAATCTCTGTCATTGAAACTGATGCAGATTAGCCCCTAAATTACATGCTAAACTGGATAGACAATGACATGTAAGAGAACACCTCAAGACCCCTACCCCTAATTGGGAGGCCTCACCAACCTAAGACAGGAGCTCAAACAAATGACTGTTGAGTATCCAGGGATGGGAAAGGGAAGCTAGGTTCTGTTTCAACCTAAGACAGGCATGGTTTCCATAAGTTTTCCCAGCCTTCCCTTCTGAAAAAATTAAAAAGGGGGACCTGTTGGGAGCCAACTCCTAGCAGAAAGCAGCTATTATCTTTGTAGCCATTTCAGGCCATATATTTACAGGTTGATACTTTTCCTCCCTGACAAGAGACTAGTTTTTCTAGCATGCTATTTTTGCAAGCAACCTACAACAGCTGAGCATACTCTAATACCATCTTGTTTTTCTCAGACATATCCTAGACTTACAGTTTAGTACCCCCAGCTGCAAGGCACTCATGGTTAAGTGTCTCCAGCTGCACTCCCCTGCTTGTGCTTATATATCCATAATTGCCTTTTGAATGAGACTTGATCAGACAAGTCTCTATTTTTATCTTGCCCCTCTATCCACACTCTCTTCCTTGCAGACTCCATTGACTGACCCACAGAATTGGTCACCTATGTAGCTGTAAACTAGAAGGACAGACTGTAGAGAAGCCAAAGTCATGTGGACATAATTGAGTATTCATAATTACTTGGAAATACTTCAGTGACTAGTTTGTTAATAGTCCTGTGTGATCATTTGTTTGTGGATTTAAGTCTCAGCTTCTCCATACTGTATGTTACATTCTCATAAGAGATTACTTGCTATCAGTGACAAGGCATTTTCTCCTCTGTGAAACCAGAGAATTATGATAAGTGACAAACGCAGTGAACTTAGCATAGTGTTAATCCTGGGTATGTGCTAAGCATTTGTAGTGGTTTGAAGAGGAATGGCACCCACAAACTCATGTGCTTGAATGCTTAGTCCCTAAAGAGTGACACTATTAGGGGGTATGGCCTTGATGGAATAGCTGTGGCCTTGTTGGAGAAAGTGTGTCACTGTGGGGGTGGGCTTTGATATCCTATGCTCAAGCTCTAACCAGTGAAGAACTGACCTTCCTCATAGAGGCCTGAGGAGGATAATCACCTACTAGATGCCTTTGGATAAAAATATAGAACTCTTGGGTCTTCCAGTACCAAGTCTGCCTGCATGGTGCCATGCTTCTCATCTTTATGGTAATGGACTGAACCTTTGAAACTGTAAACTAGCCCCAAATTAAATGTTTGCTTTTATAAGAGTTGCCTTGGTCATGGTATCTTCACAGCAATGAAACCCTAAGTAAGACAGCATCCAAGAATTCCTACTATTATCCACACAGAATCTTCAGGTGTATATTACCAATCTCTTTGCGGGAACAAAGAGAATGCAGCCAGTAGAATCATTTTCAAAAGTTTATTACACCAAAAACCAAATCCAGGTCCACTTGACTTCAAATTCCAGGACAGTTCTTCTGTATATTGAAGTACCTCGAATTCCACATCTTCTACTGTCTCTCAGTGTATAGGTACACATGTTATTTGGTGCATTTTTGTTAAACCATAATGTGGTTGTAGACAGACCGACTTTCTTTAATATTCATATATCTAATCTTCATGAAAATATGTATCTCCTATGGCTTCATCTGTGTGTTTGGAGTAGATATATGGATCATACTTTCAACAGAAATATAATGGTGGGGGGCACTGGCATTCATTAGTTTATGGAAAATAGTACCTACATTACTAAGATTTTGTAAAATTGTGGCTGCTTTTTTACTCCATATCTAGGATCATAGTTTATGTATATTAGACACATATTGTCTTCTCCAAGCAAAGATGTAGTTCTGTTTTGATGGTCTCTACTAAAATAATTTAGTCTATAAAATCTTCCAAGGTCATCATCAATTAAGTTCAAATTTGTTACAATATAAATTAACAAATATGTACAAATTCTTGACAATCTGCATAGTGTGTGTTTGTCTTTAACCTTGATGGTCACATAAGAGTGGCAGTTTTAATTTTTAATTATATAAAATTAGAATTTCACACTATTCACCAAAAAATTATCCTTTTCTATGTAATTAGACACAAAGATACACCTCTAAAAACTATTTACAAGTGATACTTGATTGGAAAGGGAACATCAGTTTTTTGCAATGAAGTTTTACTTGGTATATCAACCACACAACAGAGCAGGTCCCATGCCCAGAGGTAGTTGGCTAATACAAATTGAACAGTTTGGGTGTGTGTGTGTATGTGTGTGTGTGTGTGTGTGTGTGTGTGTGTGTGTGTGTGTAATTTTCAGTTTTGTTTTTTATCTTCATGTTTTGTTTCTTTTTATTTTGAGATACATACAGAGAGAGAGAGAGAGAGAGAGAGAGAGAGAGAGAATGAATTTTGTGGAGAGGGAGGTTAAATGATCTAGGAGGAGTGTTGTGGCAGGTAAAATACAAAGAATATATTGTATGAAAAAATAAATAACAAATTAGCCTTTTCCTCAATCTTATATATTTTAGACTGTCATTTTACTTTGACATACATTTGAAAAAAGTTGACATTTAAAGTAGGCATTTTATCCTCTTTTGCATCTGGAAGTTCCCAATTGTCTTTTTCATATACTGAAATTGTAATTCAGTTGTACTGAATTTACCTTTGAAGTTTTATTCTTTGCAATATTTCAAGTTATATCATGATATATTAAAATATGTATAAAATGTTTATTTATTGTATATGTGTGGAAATGTGTGTGGGCAAGAGGTATAAGGATGATCTGTCATACTGCTAATTTTTTTAAAAATGGTAATTTCAAAGAGTGAAAGGTACTAAATAAAACTAACTTTAAGAGAAGGTAAACCAAATGTAAATTTACATGTTAAGTGTTGAAAATATGGTAGTTTAATTTTGGAGGATAAGCAACATTTTTCTATGTATTCAGTATTTAGTTTTCAGAAAAATATATTCTGTTGAATCAATAAAACAACTGGTAATCCTACAAGCTATTCTATTTCAATTTGATTCTTACACATTTGAAATAATGTAACTACTACCCATGATTTATAACAGAGGTTGACTCCCTTCCTTCTTTTGAGAGTAACTAGGAATGTTATTGGACAGTCAAGAGTGGCCACTCTACCATTTTGTTTGAGCGTAAGAGTATATTAAGATGACCAATTATCTTATTAGCTTGGGATTGAAAAAGTTTCCAAGAGATGGGACTTTCAGTACCCTAAGAAAGTCTTGACAAACCACAATGAGTTGGTTAGCCTAGAGCAGGGAAACTTGTCATGAATGTTACAAATTACACCCATCTGGGTTTGATATTAAAACACATAACCCTCCTTCAAGTGCCCAGAACTGAGATCATCTCTGGAAATGTGCACAGTATCTAAACGGAGGGAAAAAAATCATGAAACCACAGCAAAATCCAAAAGGTTTTAAATGGTTAAATTGTATACATTTGTAGTTCAATTTCTCCAAAATAGCCAGGCTATTGATGTGAAAACAAGGAATAAACCAAATTCGGTAAGTGAAAACAAACTCCCAGTAAGATAAGTGTCAAATCTAAAACACACATCAACTTAATGATTTACAAAAAGAAAAGGAAGTTTACAGTATAGGTGAAACTGCAATCCAGTGTTCAGAAAGCAAATTAGAAAGGAGCTTTTTATCATCATGAGCATTGCATTCTCTAAGATGACCAAGTACCATTTTATGTGAAAAAGTCAACCATGACTAATATTCTGTAGGAAACTTAACAAAAACTTGTTAACAAACCTGTCTAAAACTGTTATCATTGACCACATTCAGCTACAAGAAAAATTGTGAATCATTTCTAGCAGCATCTGGAGGCGAGCCATAAGCTCTAAACAGAAGAAATTTACTGTTACAGACAAAATCTTATGTATTTTCAAAAACAACCAATGACCCTCACTATCAGTCATTTTGTTGAAAGTGTTTTGCCTGAGAGCTTTGTAGTCTACTTCTGAGTTGATGGCACTAACTCAATGTGTACAGAATGAGAGAGTGGATACAACTTTCTGAACAACTTGCAGGCAGTTCAACAGGTTTGAGAAAACTATAGGGATCAAAGCTGACCAAACTCTCCTTCAACCACAGTTGAAGAATCCTGAGGAGGGTTTCTTATGAACGTTTTCCCCAACATAAAGTAAAGTAGTAGTGATACTTCAAGGAAGTGTGAAAAGGTGGGAATTGAGTGTTAGAGGTTGATGTGTGTTTTAGATTTGACATTTATCTTACTGGGAGTTTACTACTTTTCCCAAGAAGTAAAGTTTATTTCTTGACTTTCATAAGCATCCAGTTTTTCCCTGTCTTAGTTTGGATTTCCATTGCTATGATAAAACATCATGACCAAAAGGCAAGATGTGGAGAAAGGGGGTTTATTTGGCTTACACTTCTATGTTGATATCATTAAAGAAGGATGTTAGGACAGAAACTCAAACAGGGCAGGAACTTGGAGGCAGGAGCTGATGTAGTATCCCTGTGGAAGGGTGCTGCTTACTGCCTATCTCTTCATGGCTTACTCAGCTTGTTTGCTTATAGAATTCTGGACTACCAGCTCAGGGATGGCACCAACCACAACAATCTGGGTCCTCTCCCAATGATCACTAATTAAGAAAATTCACTACAAGCTTTCCTGAAACCCTATCTTAATACAGGCATTTTTTTTTTAAAACGAGGTTCCCTTCTCTCAGATGACTAGCTTGTGTCCAGAACAGATATGTTTCAATTCCAGAAAAAATGGCAATCTAACACTCAACTCCCATCTTTGCACACTTCCTAGAAGTATCGCTAACTACTACTTTTAAATTATATATAAAAATAAATATACTATCAACAATAGGAGAAAACACAAGATGCTTATTTGTCTGGGTCTGTATTATGCTTAATATGATATCTAGTCACATTCACTTTCATGCAAATAGCAAGATCTTTTTCCATATATACAATTGTACCTTAGATATATAACTAAATATTACCTATTTATCTGTTAAAGGGTCCTGAGGCTTATTCTATAGTGAGGCTATTATGACTAGTATCATGGTAAACATGGAACATAGGTACTGTTTATAGGTATTGACTTTGTGTTGTGGTATATTTCTGGATTATATGGCAGTTCGATTTTTAGTGTTTTAATCAATGACATAATTTATGCTGCCAATCAAAACATTTGTGGTGGGCTCCCTGTCCCCTCACCCTTATCAGCACTTGATATTTCTTTTCTTTTTGATAATAGCCATTTCTAATAGGGTGAGATGAGTCTCCTAATGTAGGTATGGGGAAAGCTTTTTCAGATACTTTTGAACTTGTTTTGAAAAGTGTCTGTTCAAATCACTTGTCCATTTATTGATTGTGTTACTTATTCATTTGGTGTTCAATTTTGAGATTATGGAGTGATTTATATATTCTATATATATTTATATATTCTATATTCTATTTATATATTCTATATTCTATTTATATATTCTATATTCTATAGTCTTCTGTCAGATGAAAAAATGGCAAATCATTGTCATTTCTTCTATCACTGTTATATCCTTCACTCTGTAGGAACTTTGAGTTTCACCCAATTCCGTGTGTCAATTTTGCTTTTCCTGAGCTATTTGATTCCTATTCAGAAAATCATTGTCTGATCCAATATCTTGAAACGTTTCTACTATGTTTCCCCCTAGTAGCTTCAGAACTCTAGGTCTTATATTTTAAGATACTTGATTCATTGACCATTTTTTTCCAACAAAAAATATGGATTTAATTGAACTTTTATAGATGTAGATATCTGGTTGGCCTGCATCATTTGTTAAATAATCTATTTTTTAAAACTATTTCAATGGTTATTTTTCAATGATTTTTTTAAATTTATTGCATCACACACACACCCTTTCCTCTTTCCTTTTCTTCCTCCAAGCTCTTCCATATGCTCCTCATTGCTTTTGTTCAAATCCATGTCCTCTTTCTCCCTTAATTGCTTTCCATAATTATATATATACATATATTCCTACATATATGAATAAAAACTGATTAGGCTTTACAGTGTTACTGATATATATGTTTTCAGGACTGGCCATGTGGTATCAGATAACCAAGCTGTGTACTCTTTCCTATGGAGAAAAAAAAGTTTCTCCTGCTTTCAGCATTCCTTATTTGCCTATAGTTCTTTGACTTCTTTGACTAAGGTTGAGGATTCATGGCCTTTCCCTTGCCCATGTTAGTACATCCATGTTGTTTTTCTTTTTCAGCTCATTTGTAAGCACTCATGCTGGTAAGGCTTTGTGAGTATAGATTATGACATTCCTAGAAGACACAATTTCATACCAAATTCCTTGATCCTCTAGGTCTTACAATGATTTCTGCCCCCTCTTAGGCAGTAATCCATGAACCTTTGGTGTGGGAGCTGTTTTGCAGATATATCAATTAAAACTGGACTCTATAACTCTACATTTTTATTGACTGAGCTTTTCTGTAGTCATCTTTCTGTGTCTATTGCAATGTAAAGTTTCCTTGATGATGATAAGGACTATACTTATCTATGGGTATAAGGATGAATATGTATAATGTAGTTACAGATTGTGGTGGTTTACTAGAGTGGTGTTTTTAGGTTCTTTTCCAAGATCTATGACTTAAATTAGCATAGAGTTGTTGATTTGGTAATCAGTACCAGGTGTGCTTTCCCTCTTGTTAGTGGGTCTTAAATGCAATTAGAGACCACCAAGGTATCAGTGTCATTACTGCACCCTTAAGGTTATCATGGCATACTTGTCATTTTGGTTCACAGGCATCATAGCCCAGTAGGAATGTTGGTTGCTTCCCTCCTTTGGCAGGGCATCTTCTGGTTCATAAACCCACTACTTAGGGAGGAGGCTTAAAACATTTTCTCATGCGAAATAGCTCAGTGATTTCTTCACAACATATCCTAGTCAACAAAATGTCTACTAATTTATCATTTTATCTTTTCCCAGAATATAATAATAATTAAATAAAGAACCTCAAAAATGGGGAAAGAGAATGTGGCTAACCCAAGGCCATGATTCACTTTAGAAATGTACCTCCACTCAACCGTAGCTAAAGTTGATTTTAAAATATTAAATTCTTCTCTCTTAAAACCTCAAATGGAATTATTCAGAAGGAAGTTAGAAGACAAATTAGAAGAGCAAACAAGCCTGCCTTATGAGTATTTGAAACCTTAAGAATAAAATTGATTCCACACCCTAAATGTTTCAGCCTAATATCTAATGTGTCCATAAGGTTCTTAGACATAAATATGCTGTGTTTAAACAGTGCTTTCTACAAAGAGGATTATAGAGTAGATTGCATTATATTTCATGATGCAAATGATACTCTACTGCCCACAATTGATTGCTGATATATTTACTGCTCTTTTCTCCAAGGCTTACAATTACTCAGCTGTTGGCCAGGGGTCTATCTGTTGTGTAAACAGTTTGTGTTTAATAACAGAGAGATGTCTGGGGCAATTTAAATGCCTGTGTTATACAAAGCAGGACACAAATCCCAGCAATGTTGGAAGGTGGTAACACAAAGAAGTAAATCTGAAGATCAGTTGTACTCTTTTACCAGGTTGTTCCAGATATTTTTCAACATGTTCAAATTGGTTTGAAGGTTACAGATATTTAAATAGATGTGGCTTGTCAATTTATACAATTGCATGTTTACCTGGGTTCCAAACTGAATATATTATGTCTCAAGGATAAACAGATGTTACTTGTGAATATTTTAAAGACTATTATGTAGTCATAAGTTTCCCGAGCTGAAAGTCTGATCTATCAACACCTTATGGATATGAAGGTCCTTTAGTCATGGTTCAGTGGAATGTTCTAATACTTGTATAAGTTAACATGTGAAAATAGAAATCAAACAAAAATTTGGGATGTAGGTAAACAAACCTTCAAACCTGGATCCCTTTGTCATAGAAAGGAAGGAACATATGCTCATTATTTTCATGTCCCTAAAAAACCCAGAAATGCAATTTAAGCTTATGTATAATTGAATCTAAAGCCTTTATGACAATTCTAAGCCAAAAAATTATAATTCTCAGATATAATGCTGAGCATATGCTTTTACAGCTCTATTCATCACACTCAAAAACAAAAAGGAAAGAAAAAACCAACTATGAAAGAAGTATGTGTGTTTGTGGGATACATTCAATATCAGTTTTAAATACTTAGTATACTACTGGTAAGTGGTATACCAGTGCCTTTAAAAAACAATGAAGTGATAGCAAATAAAACGGCAATGTATTAAATATATATATATATATATATATATATATATATATATATATATATCCTTGTTGGCAGTTTCTTGTCTTGTTCTCCTCCTCTCCTCACCTACTCTTTCTTTTCTCTCCTTTGCTTTTCACTTCTCTTCTCTCCTTTTTTTCATGTTTCCAGTCTTCCAGGAGCTAAGTAAGAGTAGTCTCTGCTACATGTTCTAACTGCCATGTTACTCTGCATCAGCATAGAATCAAGAACCAATTGAAGCAAGGGCTATGACTTGGACTTCTGCAAAACTGAGTAGCCAATCTTTCCTCCCATTATTTGTTTCTTTTAGGTACTTTTCAGTTGTACTCTTTTACCAGGTTGTTCCAGATATTTTTCAACATGTTCAAATTGGTTAGAAGGTTACAGATATTTAAATAGATGTGGCTTTTGTCACAGCAACATAAATATAACTAATATAGATGTACTATATGTAAGATACACTTCAATATAATGAAAACTTTCCTAAGATAATAGTCTACATAAATGTTATAACATTTTCAAGGTTTAGAATATTAAAAATCATTTAACCTCTTAAAGTGATTTATAGATATAATAAAATTGTGATAAAAATTCCAGTTAAAAAGATGGGATTTGAAACTCAAACTCCCACTTGAAAAGTTGAGCATGTTAACATACAAGTGTATCTAGGATGGAAACAAGAGAGTTGTTGGGACTGTGAGCTGCCAGTCTAACTCCAGTTTTGTTGAGAGACCTTATTTCAAGGAAGTAGGTGGAGAATGATAGAGTAGAACAATGCACATTCTCCTGCACTTATTCTCTCTCTCTCTCTCTCTCTCTCTCTCTCTCTCTCTCTCTCTCACACACACACACACACACACACACACAGACACACACACATATACATACACACACAACCATGTATGCACACATGCAGAATTCTAGTAGTGATTAATGACAAAGGTGCTACAACATGTTGGATAAAAATCTCTCCCTTTAAGATAAACACATTAGATGATGAAAAGACATAGCATATTTGTGGATTGTTAGAATTAATATTGTAAAAAAAAACATTTTATTAAAAGCTATCGGTATTGGAATCTATTCCCAATCAAATTGCCCATCTAATTCTTCACTGAAATAGAAAAATATATCCTAAAATTCATATTAACTGAGATATCATCTTGGTATATTTTTCTTTGATGAGTATGAAGTATCTTTTCCTGTTTCTTTTGATTAATTTTGGTTGAAAGTCCATTTTATTACATATTAGAATATATACACCAGCTAGCTTCTTGTGTCTGTTTGCTTTGAGAACATTTTTACAGCCCTTTACTCTGAGTTATAAAAATTAGAGAGACTAGGGATACAAGGCACAGTCCTAAATATGATGAAAGCAATATAAAGGAAGCCAATAGCCAAAATCAAGCTAAATGGACAGAAACTTAAATCAATTCAACTAAAATGAGGCGCAAGACAAGGCTATCCACTCTCTCCCTCTCTATTTGATATAGTACTTGAAGTTCTAGCCAGAGGAATATAACAACTAAAGGATATAAAGGGGATATAAATTGAAAAAAGATGTTGAAGTATTGCTATTTGTGGATGATATGATAGTATACATAAGTGACCCCTAAAATTCTACTAAAGAATTCCTACAGCTAATAAACACAGTTAGCAAAGTGGCTGTATACAAAATTGACTCAATGAAATCAGTAGTCCTCCTTTATACAAATGATAAACTGTCTGAGAGGGAAATTAGGGAAATAAGACCCTTTACAATACCCACAAGTAATATAAAATATCTTGGTGTAAATCTAACCAAACAGATTATTGTATTGTATTGTATTGTATTGTATTGTATTGTATTATTGTATTGTATTGTATTGTTATACAGAGAAAGATCTGTATGACAAGAATTTCAAGCCCCTGAAGAAAGAGATTGAAGAAAACATCAGGAGATGGAAAGATATTTCATGCTCATAGATAGGCAGGATTAACATAGTGAAAATGGGCAACTTCCAAAAGCAGTCTACAGATTCAATGCAATTCCCATCTAAGCTCCAGCACAATATTTATATACTGTAAAGAATTGCTTTAGAAAGAGCAATTCTCAACTTCATCTAGAAAAATAAAAAACCTAGAGCAGCAAAAACAGTCCAGAACAATAAAAGCACTTTGGTAGTAATCACCATTCCTTACCTCATGCAGTACTACAAAACAATAGTGATAAAAACCGTGTGGTGTTGGCATAAAAATTATGTTAATTAATGGAATTGAATTAAATACCCAAAAATAAACCCACACACCTATGGACAATTGATTTTTGATAAAAAAAAAAAAAACAAAATTATACAATGAAAAAAGAAAGCATCTTTTTTATTACCTTGAAATAAAATTACCTTGAAATAAAAAAAAAAAAACTAAGTCCAAAGGGATCAAAGACCTAAGTACAAAACCCAAAACATTAAAACTACTAGAAAAAATGTAGCCAGTGCCCTACATGATATGTGTCAGAAAGAAATTTCTGAATAGAACTATTTTTCACTTAGAATTAAAGCTAACCACTGACAATCAGGATGTCATACAACAAAAGCTTCTGTAAATCTAAAGAAATTACCATTCTGGTATAGTGGAAGCCCACAGAATGAGGAGAACTTTTGCTTGTTAGCTGTAAATTTGACAAATGATTAATATCAGGAATAAAGAACTAAAAAGAATGGTTAAGGAGTATCTGAAAAAAATGTTTATCTTCCCTAGCAATTAGGAAAATGCTATGACAGGTAAGGAAGGCATTCTTGTTAGAACAACCTAAGACAGGCTCAGTCTTGTTAATGAAATAAAAAAGGGGCAGAGAAAGAGAGCCTTTGGGGCTGCTTGGCAAGAATATGTCATGGTCCAAGGACAAGTAAATGAACAGCTTGGCAGGAATATGACATTGGGCAAGGACCAGAAAGTGGGCTCAGATGGTAATCTAACATTATGCTTGAACAAATACGTAATTTCAGGCAGGAATCTAAATCTTAGGCTAGAACAAAGCAGTAATTTTAGGCAGTAATCTAAATCTTAGGCTAGAATAAAGAAGTAATTTTAGACAAGAATCTAAATTTTAGGCTAGAACAAGGAAGTAGGCTTCAGACATGAAAATGACTTTGGGCTAGGACGGGGAAGTTGGCTGAGATACTTTGGTCATCCTGATAAGCCCTTAGAAACAGTGATTATGGGACTGTTCACAGAATTTTGTTTATTGACTTGCTTGTTTTTTGACTATTGATGTTTATTGTTTTGCTTGTTCCTTGACTATTTGCATCTATTGTATTGATAGACCCTCAACTTAGATCTGACTTAAATACTTGCATTTAATTAAAAGGGTATAAAAGCAAAAAAAGAGGTGGGAGGATGAGATAGGGGTGTTCTAGGGAGGGGAAATGGGAAAAGGGATGACATCTGAAATGTAAATAAATAAAATATCCAATAAAAATGAGAATCAAAATAACGTTGGAATATCATTTTACCCAGTCAACATGGCAAAGATCAACAAAAATCGATGTAAACAGTATATATATATATATATATATATATATATATATATATATATATATTTGTATATATATATTTGTATATATATTTGTATATATATATTTGTATATATACATATATATTTATACATATATATTTATATATATATTTCCCTTTGGAATCATACTTAATATAATCATAAAGAAAGCATATCACTAGATACCACATCCTATATGTTGACTGTTACTATAGCAAGAATCTTTGTGCTATGTCTTCTTTGGAAAAATGCAGATGCAGAGGGGCAAGGCTACCACATCTAGTAGAGCTTTCTTTTTCTTGGAAGAAATGTTGTACCAGGAGAACAAAACATCTTTCTCCAAAACCTTTTAGGACATAAAATTCACTAGGAGGTAGACAGCTGCTGCTGAGGCTTCGAAAGGGATTTTAGTTGGGCTAATCTCGAAAACGTGTCTAGTGCTTCTTTGCAATGTTGTAAACCCATAATGTCTGAAGTGTATCTGTTTGGAAAGCCAAATGTTCACGTTCAAATTTCATCACAAAACGAACAGTATCAAATCTCATGAAGACTTCATGTTTAGGTATCTGAATTATCTCTTTTGTTGCTCTGCTTTATTCCATAGTTTAATGGAAACCAACAGAAATACAATTTCTATCCTTATCCCACTCTCATGGCATTTTCTTTCTTTCCTTCTTTTACTACTTTTATTTTTTTACAGTCCAGTCACTGTCTCCCTCCCAATCTGCCTTCCAACAGTTCCTCATCTCATTCTTCTTCCCCCTGTCTCCAAGAGGATGTTCCCACCCCCACCCCACCCCACCCCCAACCCCTGCCATGCCTCCTCAACTCACTGGGGCCTCAAGTCTTTCAAGGGTTAGGTACATGTTTCATTGAGACCAGACCAGGGAGTCCTGTGCTGTATATGTCCTCCTTAGCTTCTTTCAGCGTTTCCCTAATTCAACCACAGGAGTTCCCAGCGTCCTGTCCAATGGTTGGGTGTAAGTATCTGCATTGTCTCAGTCAGCTGCTTTGTTGGGTCTCTTGGAGGGCAGCCATGCTAGGCTCCTGTCTGTAAGTACATCATAGCATCTGTTATAGTGTCAGGCCTTGGAGCCTCCCCTTGAAATGGATCCCCATTTGGGTCGGTCACTGAGCTTCCTTTCCGTCAGTCTCTTCTCTGTTTTTTTCTCTGCAGTTCTTTTAGACAGGGACAATTCTGAGTAAGAGTTTTGACTGTGACTGACAGGCCCGTCCCTCCACTTGATGCTATGTCTTTCTACTGGAAATGGATACTACAAGTTCTCTCTCTCTCTCCACTGTTGAGCATTTAATCTAAGGTCCCTCCCTTCAAGTCTTGAGATTCTCTAACCTCCTGGATCTCTGGTATATTCTATAGAATCCCCCTACCTCCCACCCCACATCCAGAGGTTACATGTTTCCATTCATTGTGCTGGCCCTCAGAACTTCTTTCCTGTTCACCCCCTCAATCCCTGATCATGTTCCCCTTTTCCCCTCAATCCCTGATCATGCTTCCCCTTTCCTCTCTTCCACCCAGGTCCTTCCATCCCTCTGCCATCCTCGTGATTTTTTTCTTCTCCTTTCCAAGTGGGATTGAAGCATCCTCACTTGGGACCCTCAGCTTGTTAAACTTCTTGAGTTCTGTGTATTGCATTGGAAGAAACATGACACTATTAGTCTTAATGCTATGTATGGCATAGTCTGTCTCTTGGAAAACACTCACAGGGCTAGAAACTGCCCTAGACTAATCTTTTGTTTGAGGTGGCTGGGGTTTGGGTCAAAATATGTTTTTTTCTATATAGTGCTGGCTGTCTTAAAACTTGCTTTGTGGACCAGGCTGCCTTCAAACTCAAGAGATCTGCCTCCTTTGCCTCCAGAGTGCAGAATGTGGTGATAAAAGGCTTCAGACTAGTCTTAATCTATATTCTACAAGTCACTTGTTTTAAATGTCAGCCATATTAACAAGAACACAGAAGAGACCAATTCCAAATCAACAAAATCAAAAAGAAAGAAAAAAACAAAATGCTTAAAAAAATTTCATGGACAAATGGCTCAATAGATAACATTGAATTCAAGGTTTGTATGATGTCTATGTCTCAGCATCTTCCTTTGTATAATTACAGGGTTTCTGGTACCTTTTGAGTTCTAAAAGTCTATAAAACTAAAGTGTATCCTTGCATTGTGAATAATATCAATACTTATTCAAATTCTCACTTTGGCATTGCCTCCTGAAAAGTATCACTGTGTTTTGTGTAAAAAGGTCATTTCATTCAGAAATCAACTATCATAAGAGTAAAATAAAATGAATTGATGAAAGTTGTCTCTAGATATCCATGAACATATTGATTAGTAGTAAAAAGGATTGCTCAATTTGTTAGCATCCTTTTTGATTTTTCTCCTCCATGGACACACTTATCAAAACTTTGAAAAAGATAACATATTTAAACTTGGCAAGTGGAATGATTCCAAAACCTTTTCAGAAGACCTAATGCCAAGAATCATAGATTTTTTTTTTCCTATACAAAAATGGCACGATGCTTAAGTGTACTCTAATCCTGAAGTCAGTCATTGAATGGAAACATGATTTTATCTCATCCTGTTTTTATTTTCAGTTTTGTTTTAATTTATTGAAGTTCCTTTATATCTGGCAAATGTCTTTATGTTAGAAAGAAGAGAAAAGAAGATGAAATAGGAAGAGGGAAATAAACTTGGTACTGAAGGAGGAAGGTTGGGATGAGTTCCAGGAATATTTTCCATGCAAGTTTCCATTGTAAGGCGACGGTAATGAGGACTCACTAACACACTAAGTACTGGGTGGGCATACAAGGCACCATGCTAGCTGAACATCAAAGAGAGATCCATGAAACACAACAGCTTGGCAGATGCTCCTCACTGAAAACTCCATTTACACCAGCTTGAGAGAGCCTGTTTTCCCTTGGGGAGGCTTTGGCATGGCTAGAAGAAAACATCAAAGATGTTTCAGACTTCAAATCTCCACCAAGGGTGCAATCAGCAGGACAGGAAATGGGAAAATCACCCTAGGAAGGCTTTGGAAAGGAGGGCGTTGATCCGAGGATGCTCAAAACCCTGTACATGAACTCTTATGGTGTGGGTATTCAATAGACTTGATATGGTGGACAGCTTGGCACCCAGTCAGTAGCAAACCTTGCCTTAGCCTCATGCTGAGAAACTGCATAACGAAGGCTACACAAGAAAAGCTAATTCAATAAAGATGTTTTATCTTTTTCATGGATGACTTAATATTCTGAAAGGATATCATAAAAATAGAAGCCTACATTCTAAAACAGAAACATTAATAAACTTCCAAAGAGAGAAGTATAAAGACTTAGGATGTGTAAATAGAATTTGCCTAAAATGATATCTGACTCACTACATAAGAACTCCTGGTAACCCAGCAGGGTATCCTCAGGCTTATAATACCTCAGAATGACCAGGGGAACAAGAGTTGCCAACAAACACAAGGAAAGGCCCTTGATTCTGTGTTATTGGCAACTAATGACAGATTATGAAATCCATACATGTACAGAACCCAAATAAAACTGAAATTTTGCATGTGGTCTGCCACTGTTAGCAGAAATGAATCCAGACAAATTTTGCTAAAGCAGCAAAGAATTGTTACAAAAATAAGGCAGGAGCTTCTATGAAGAGGTAGGAATGGGAAAAACAATGTTTGAGATATAGTAGCAATGCACTGATTTTGTGTATATTGTATGTGTGTTGGTTGAAATAATATACTACATGTGTATATGCACATAGACATTTCATGTTTAGCAAAGATGGGAATTTTTATAATGTACCAGAGGCATAGATGCCTGTTATGTTACTAAGTTAAGTGACTAAGAAGATTCCTTCACCCAGAATCACAGCAGCATGGCAATTACCTTACATGAGCACTATGCAAAGTGGGTGAAGAGTTACAAAGCATGCACTAGAAGTTCAGTAACTATTCAATATTAATGTAAAATTTTATAATAGCCTTTTTGTCTCTATATTTAATAAATCTCCCTTGGTTTATTTAGAAATTAGAGCTGCATACATCATTTGACTTTGTAAATTCAACACAACAATTTGTGATATATAAAATGGGAGCTTTCTTTCCTTTCCTGTGTAATTACTTCTACCAGGTATTAAGAGCATTTTAAAGTTTTATCTAATTTTTCAAATTGAATTGCAACTTCTTACAACAGAGTAAATGTCTGTTTCTTGTTATCAGTTTAATTTCAAAAATGTGCATCCTATAAACAAAAAAAATAACATTAAAGCAAGGTTCCTTAAGATTTCTCTAAGGACCAGACTCTCCAGATGAATAGGTATTTCTGTTTTTAAGAAATTCTGAGTGAGTTACTTTGGAAACTGTAGTTAAACAATGTTAATCAGACCTGTAGGTCTTAACAAAGTCTAAATAGTCTGTATGTTGCTTATCTGTAAGCATAAAGTGCTGCCCCTACAGTTGCTTTCACACACATCACTCTTCTAAAGGAAAAAGCTGCATTGCAAACTTCAAATACAAACAAATACTCCATGGTAAGCATTGTGGCAGTCTTATATTATAGGGGTGACATGAGATCCATTTATTTTACCCTGCAAGTAGACTCACAATTAAGAAAACACAATCACTTTCCTGCTCCTATGGAGTGTATAGAAAGGAAAGATTGCAAGAAAATGGCAGTACCCAAATCTCCAATCTTGTTCTGGATGCTTTGACTGATTGTGTCAGTGTTCCTATTCATTTGCACCAATCCATATATAGGTCCCTCCTGTATCTACAAGCCCAGAAAGGCCAAATTATTCAGAAGATCAAGTTGGTACTGTTCAAATTTATTGCTTGTTCTAGAAGCATGTTATGCCAAATGTGACATCAGTGGACACAATGGGCAGTAAGAAAATATGCAATGACATTATGCTTTACATAGTCTTTTGTTTGTTCAATGATCTCATTCAGAACTACATTTTGTATTAACTTAACGTGTCTCCTAAGACTCTTCTGATCTCCAAATGTTTGCCATTTTTCCCTCTGTCTTTCAGTATCTTGATAGTTTTGAAGTGTACCAGCTACTTCTTTGGAGAATTACCTTCAATTTAGGTTGGTTAGATATTTACCATGTCCATCTTGGGTATGCATTTGGGGTAAGAAAAGCACAGAAGAAAATACTTTGCAGTACATCATATCTAAGGCGCACGATGTCCATAGTCACTACTAGTAATACCAAGCTTGCTGACTTGGCTAAGATGATGTCTACTAGGATTCTTCAATATTGGCTTACCATCTTGACATGAATATGTAAGTTGGGAGTGATACAATTTAAACTGATATCCTATTTTAATACCCACTGGTATTCCAAGATGACTTTTTCCTGAGACAATTATAGTATTGACATTATAGCTCTAATGGAAGCTTCTTTTTCTATGCAGGTATTTCCATCCATTATCACATTAACTCCATTAATATCATTCTACCTTTAATTCAGTTTTTGAACTATTCAATTTTGAGATATTTACAACCCTTCTACTTTCATTCATTGAAATCCATCATGGAAGAGTTTTTTTGCCTCCTCCTCATCTTAGAGAAGACATTAAAATAATAGAACCATGTTACATAACTTGAAGTACATTAGTAGGACACCATATATCAATAATTGGCACTCAGAACATGATGCTTTACGACTATTCCTGAAGGTACACTACTTTAAAAGCAAGAAAAAAACAGCAGAACCATTCATAGAGAGTAAAGGCAGGAATGGTAGGATGAAGAGGTTGTTCTTCCTGCTGCTTATCTAAATAATGTGGAACTGCTAGCCAAGGACAAATAATTTCCAGACATCAGAGAGCATATGTGCAGAAAAGGCTAAACAGAAATTGGAAATTGGGTAGTTGATCAAAAAGAGTACCTGGCAAGAATATAGCTGAAATATAGTGAAAGTGTGCTAGCCTAACATTCACAATGTCCAGGGTCCAGTACCCATCACCTAGAAAATATCAAGCCACTCCCAAATGGATACAAGGAAAAGCAGGCAGGGTTCATTAGAGCAATCCTAGGAAAATCATAGACAACGATCTCAGGGAGATTAGAACTGAGTGCAGAGTCTGAGTGAAAGCAACATAAATGTGAAAGGTTAAAAATTAAAACAATTGGTTAGTATCGCCAGAATTATTGTTTATGAAAAGCCAGAGTAAGTAGTTTGATCTGTGTAGGCTTCAAGGTCTCTGTTTACTAAGTCAAATCTGTAACAGTCTTACTGTATATAATACACAAAGGATAAGGATGCTGAATACATGCTACTGGACCTTAGTCTCCCAAGTCTGAAACAAAGTGCTTTGTTGGCCTCACTTCATCATTATCTTCTGATTATCTCCTGTTTTGTCTTATATACCTAAGAAGAGGCTGAGAAAAACAACAAAAACATTGAGAATACTAATTTAAAACAAAGTTCAGCAGTCTGGGAATACTGGCTAAGAATTCATTTGATTGATTAATTTGATTTTCTTTAGCTACAAATTTTTTCAAGATAGAAAAGTAAGCATTAATTTGGAGGTTAACTAAGTAATTTTTTATAACTTATTTCCTTAACTAACATATATTATACATTTATTTGGAAGTACTTTATATGAAATTTTCTCGGATGGCTTGATCCAAGCTGACAACAACCTAATGTTATTAAATGTCCTCTTACCTTGGAATTTTATGATATGGGTAATTTGAACCAAGTTCCTGCTTTAAATTATTTTAGTAAGTTGGTGTAAAGGAAACACTAGCATTTTCTTCATCTTTTGATACATCCCTGGCCTGCCATTTTGTGTAATGTTCTCCTTAAATATTATACCTTTGAAATATAAGCTCTTAACATTAAATGGTGGCTAAATAGAAGAGGATGAACCAGGAGGAGAACTTCAAATAGTTTGATTCTAGGAATATATATATATTCTTTTTGAAAGTGAGAGAATGAGGTATCAATTTTATTTTTCTTTTACCCTCTGGGCTTTTCTCGAATCTTTGAAATCTTTTCACTAAAAATGGAGTCCCTGTGAAGATATTTCTGTGGATTTATTCTCAAGTAGCATTAAAAACACTTTAGAAGTTTTTGTTAACTCAATTTGATATTTTACGATTTTAACAAACCTGGAAGTTATATAGTTGTAAGCAAAATTCAAGATAGGCAAAACTCTGTGGTTATTAACTACAGGATGAATGAAAAGAGAAAATAATTGAATATTTTCAGTGCCCACAATATCCTATCAGGTGTCTGGAAATTCATTTTCCACCCATGCCACACTTTATATAGATTTGATTTGAAGTAAAAGAATCAGTTTCAATAAAATATCAAATAGCTGCTTTCATAGCTTATATTTCATTAAAGTAAATATTGGTGTAAGATGTACAGGATCCATGTCTTAATATATTATTTTGCAATATTGGAATTGAAATATTAACTACATTGTTTTTCATCTGGGAATTTTATCAGCAATTTGCTTTTACCTTGTGAGAAATGAAGGACTTTTACCACCAAACAGGAAACAGACTAAACACTCATTCTGATGATGGTATACATGCATTCCTTTGGGCAGAAACGAAATAAGCCACAGGCCAGATTTGGAGAGTGACCACAGCAAACCTTATGGTTCAGCAAATGTGGTTGTTAGATGTGGCTTTACTGAAAAATATTCACCACTAAGCAATTTGAGAATTCTAAGGATTTGGCTTTAAAACCTGAGTTTTAAATACAAAAGTAGTGGAGTTCCCATCATATGGGTTTGAGAATACAGAGATATAATAAGCCATTATGTTAATCGTGAGTTTTCCAAATTATAAGATTTTTACTAATCTGGAATTCATAGTCTGAGACAGGATTAAGCACATGAAATGAGTGTGTTTCTCTTTTGTTTTTCTGTTTTTTCTAAGGTGGTATTTGAAGTGAAATCCAGAGCCATTTACCTACTAGACAAGTACTGTACCACTGTACTACAGTCTTAGTTAAACACATAAAATCTGTTAGGTTGTCACATTACAATCTAACATTTCCATCAAATGGAGGTTCATTGCTGACAAAGTAACAGGACTAAAAGCTGTAAAGAAAACATCAGAAGCTGTATGGAGAAACTGTGTCTTCAGAAAGCAGTTGGAGATTGGAGCTAACTCTAGCTGGGTGAAACACCTCACAGTCTCCTGAGTGGTGTCAGGTTTGTGGAACACTCTCAATATTGATTACTGGTTCTTTTCACTAGGACACTTAGGTTGCCTACTCACAATATTCATTTTAAATGTTTTTATTTATATTTAGTGTCATTGAAAATTAAAATATGAAAGCCACTTTACTCATTCATATAGACAATGAATGAAGAACAGGAAGAATGTAAGTCTTGTTTTCACTGTCTAAAAGTTAGTTGTCTCTGTTCTTTCATTAAACTCTAAGCTCCACTAGGGACATTATCATCAGAGTTGGTAAAGTTGTTTGCACATAATATATGAAATCAATACATATGTTTTTGATTGATTTTATCTGGGGCTATCAGCTCCTATTCATGGTATTTCTTCTATTATCAGTTGCCATTTATAATGGTTTTTCAATTAGGCAGCATTAGTGTCATTTTATAAAGTCCTAAGGTTGTATAGCAGGAAAACAAAATAATTGAGACTAGCACCCATGCCTTTTTACTATAAATTTATACTCCCACTTTTATCAGTTGATTGAAGGTATATCCACAAGAAATGAATAGGTTCAGAATCTTTTCTTATTTCAGAAAATAAAAGTTTCTGGTTTTCTCTGCCTATTTCTCTCCCTCTCCTTATCTTTCACCTAGATATTTAACACAAGAAATTCTTCCCTTGATCACAAAAAGCCAAGAATTTTTAAATTAATTGTGTGGAGTTTTTTTTTTTTTTTCAATTGTAAAGGAGCAGAAATGGCCTCTCAATTCCCATTCAATGTTTTCCCAATCATGTTCCTGGTTGAAACATAGACACTAATTTGGAACCTGGAGCCCATTTCCTGTCTAAAATGGGCTTCATTCCTTCAATACAAACACTTGTTTTTTATTGAAAAGTTGTTTATAAAGCTGAACTGCTGGAATAGATTTCTTTTAATGAACACAAAGAGTGGTGGAATATTTAGCTGGAAGGAATTCACAGAACGTTGCATGCAACTAACAAATACTTTTAACATGAAAATAAAAATCAGTTTGAATGTAGTCTCTTATTCCAAACTGGAAGAACACACAGGTAATATCCTTGAATGAAATAATTAAAAACTTGAGCAAAAGAAGTTTGACAATCTCTTTGAGCTGCGTTGCTTGCTCTTATCCCCAAGAATTATTCACTCAGTAAGTATTAATGAATAACAGTATGTTACAAGTATTCAAGATTCAAAGTTGACTACATTCCTCACCTAAAAGATAATTATTACTTTGTATTTTCATAAAGTGGCAAGTAACTATCATTCATCTTATTTAAATTTTATTAATATTTATTAATTATGCCAATTAATGAAAGTTATTCTGACATTTCCATACATGCATAGACTGACTGTGCCGATCTCTCCTTATCCACAAAGCCTTTTCTCCAGCAGCTTCCCCAGTCCCTAATATTTCCTCTTAATTTCTGTCTGTATCCTTACTATTTCATCCAAATGTTCACTACTTCATTTTTTATGTTACATGGTTGATACTGGTTTCCATTCATGAATGACAATATAGGTTATTTATCTTTCTGTGCTTCGTGTGTCTCACTCAACATGATATTGTTATGCATATCCATCTATGTTATTATAAATTATAAGAATTCCTTTAGCCCTAAGGCTTAACAAAATTCCATTCCATTTATATACCACATTTATTTAATTTTATTGATACTTATTTATTTAATGTAGACATACTGAATGTATGTCTGTGCACCACATTCTTGCAGTATCTCAGCATACACAAAAAATTCATTCTCATTCTTCTGTATATCTGTATTCATTTTTCCTTCACAACATGTTCAGGGAGCCTTTATTTAAAAGGCTGGATGAGCATGAATTAATTTCCAGATTCTTTCTTTTGTTCCATTTGACTGAGTCTCTGCTGTCATATCCATAGCATGCTGTTTCAGTAATTGTAGCTTTGCAGTAAGTTTTAAAGTCAGGAAATATGATCCCTTTACTTCTTTTATGTTTATTGTTTATTTAGGATCTCTTTGATGTCTGTGGCCCTTCTGTAGTTTTCTCTCAATTCTAAGAAAGCCATTGTAATTTTAAAAGAATAAACTTGAATCTAGAGATTGTTTTGAGTACTATGGTTACTTTAACAATATTGATACTTTTAATCCATGAACATTAATTGTATTTCTCCTTTTGTGTACTCTATAACACATCTCACCCAGCTTTCTGGCTTTTACTAGAGAGGACTTTCACTTTCTTGGTGAAGTTTTTCCTAAATATTTTTAGATATTTGGTAATTGTTCATTGGATTGGTTTCATTTCTTTCCTTCTTTTTTCTATTTTTCTTCTTTTTTATTGGATATTTTATTTATTTACATTTCAGATGCCACCCCCTTTCCTCATTTTCCCTCCCTAGAAACCCCTATCCCATTCCCCCTTCTCCTTTATGCTTTTATATCATTTTAATTACATCTAGCAATCTATTGCTTGTGTATAAAAATGCTACTGGTTTTTTATGTTGACTTTCTATTCAGTATATGTTACTTAATTTGTTTATTAAGTTCTAAAAATTTAGGGGTGAAATCCCTAAATTAGATAAATAAGATAATTAAATTAAATATAAGGCTTTTCTATATACAGAATTGTATCATCTGTAAACATAGATTATTTACTATCATCTTTTACTACTTATTTACTTTGTTTATGTGCTGAGACTTGTAGTGGTATATTGAACAAAAGTGGTGAAAGTTAACAATGTTTTTTTTTTATTTCCAAACTTAGAGGATATACTTTCTATTTTTTCCCCATGCATCATATTTTCTGTGTAGTTGTCAGCTATAACCTTAATTATTTTGAAGCATAATTTTTCTATATCTAATTCACTGAAAGTTTTCAATCATAACATGATGTTGAGCCTTATAAAATATCTTTCTGCACTGATTTAAATGATCATTTTTGGTCCTGTGTTCTGTTTACATTTATAGTACATTAATTGATTTACATGTTACAAACCATTCTTATAGCACTAAGATAAATTTTACTTGATCATGGTATATGGTTCACTTGATAAGTTGTTAAATTCAGTTGCTGATATTTTGTTGAGAATATTTTACTCTATGTTTTTTGCTCTATGTGTTTTATTGTCTTTTGTTTGTTTCTTGTTTGGTTTTGGTTTTGTTTGTTTGTTTTGTTTTAGCTCTTCAGAAAGTGAAGTCATGGATAGTTGTGAAACATTATGAGGATGCTGGAAATCAAACCCATGTCCTCTGCATGAGCAACAAGAACTCTTAACTGTTAAGCCACCTCTCTGGCGTCTTAATTTTTTCATTTGTTTAAGTTTTATTGAAAATATAGTCTTTTCTCATACAGTATATCTCAATTAGAATTTGCCAGTATGTGCAAGTGTCATTAAGGATTATGGCTTCTAATTTATTTATAAAGTCTTCATTTATAAAACTATAATAATGGGTCATCAGTACTCTCAGCTCCTGATACATGAACAATGATATTACTGTAGTGACTGTTGTCCTGAGGCTGGAGATGCAGAGTAACCTCTCTTAGAATGCACCAGTAAAGACAGATACTGCCAAATCACTGATTTTAAACAGAAGTGTCTTCTTATTCCCTCAGAATCTCTATTCCCTCAGAATCCTCAGAAGCCTAGTCTTTCTGCTCCTTTCTTACCAAAGTCTCCTTTTGGTCATCATAGTTGATATTTGTGTGATCATAAAATTTAATTTTTCCTATGTATGTACCAAAAAGTTGTACTGCATGATAATTTTATCTTTAAATTTATAAGAAACTGCTAAAACATTTTAAAGATGCCCTACTCTTTTGCATTCTCAATAACAATATTTAAGATTGCAGATGCTTTGAATATTGGCCAACATTTAATAACTGGTTTTGTGGTTGATCCTTTCTTTGTCATTTAGATATTTTGTAAAATAGTATGGTATTATTATTTTTAAGATAATTAAGTTATATTTTATTTAGTGTGTGTGTGTGTGTGTGTGTGTGTGTGTGTGTGTGTGTAAGTCTGCACACTTGCATGCATCCATGGTATAAGTGTTGAGGTCAGAGAAAAATTTGTGGGAGTTGGCTGTTTCTTTCCACTGTTTATGTCCCAGGGACTTTACTCAGGTTGTCAGCCTTGGTGGCACGTACCATTACACACTCAACCACCCCAGTGCCAATTATCTCTTCAAGTTTTAATTACACAAACTATTCTAGAATGGTTTTAGCCTTGTGGTTGTTTTTCTAGAAAATAATTTAATTTGATATTATTTTTATTTCAAAAACCTATGCAGAAGTAGAAAAGGCATAATGCAGCAGTGAGAACTGAACAGTTTAAATAACTATCAATGTTAATCAATTTATTTCATTAATCATCAGTTGTTTGCTTTTACTGTAATGCTTTAAATTATATCTTGGTCTAGGAGTGTAGCTCAGTAGAAAGGCACTTGTCTAGTATGTGCCAGACTTCAAGTTCAACACTTAGCACCACAACATATACATAAAAACCCTACTTTTTTAGTTTCACTAGTAAATATTTAAGTATTGTTCTACCAAAGGACTTTAAAACTAAAGAAAATTTAATCACATAAACAAAAATAATAATTTATCAGTGTCCTCTGATAGTTTCTGACCAATATTTTCGATTACAACAAAAGCATCTTTTAAAATATTGCATTGTTTAAATTTGATTTGCTCATGACATGAAGTGGAAGCTAAAATTCCAAGGTTCTACTTTTCTCAAATGATTGTGGTTACACTCAATTTTTCAGAAAAGGTTTGAAGTTAATTCAAATTTTATTCAAGCTATAGTTTATCTATCATGAATTATATTTTTATTACACAACAGCATTTGAGAATTATAAGGCCAATATTAAGAATACTGAGTTGGCATATCATCTAACCCACAAGTCAAACTATGTAAAAGATGTCTGTTATGATTGGACAGTGTAGCCAATTGGTTCTATTGGCAGTAAATGCATAGCTTGGCACTACCAGCCTAGGGTAGCAGAGAGAGAACAAATTCAGAGGTGAGGGAATGGAGGAAGAAATTCTTTTTGGGTTACTAGACAGATGGACTTGCTTCTTCTACTTGGCATTCTTCCTAACATATATCCTTCATAGTAGCTCCCCAATGTAACTATGAAATGTATAAAACATGTTATTGTGTTATACTTGTCTCTCTGTGAATTGTACTGGGGGCTCCAGCCAAATTAAATTTGTAGTTTACTTTGCTTAAAAGATTTTTTTCTCACAGCAGATTTTCTTATTTCACTGTACTTAGGAGGAATACATTCTATTTTAAAGAGACTCTCATCTTTATACAATAGTTAACTCATAGTTAAGTCACATGGCATGATGAAATTAATTTTCTGGTTTGAAGATCAACAGATTGGTGTTTTCTAATTTTTCAAATTGATGGTTCAGTTTGAATTTCTGCTGGGACAAGACTTTTCTTGAGTCTAAACTTTAGTCATGTGTTACATGGATTCCTCTAGCTTCTGGGCCAATTTTCAACATTGGCACAAATGCATTTGCTTGCTCTATTACAACTGAGTGCAGATAACAAGGCTCAAGCAAATTCGGACTGCACAGTAAGAATATAATCACTGTTGAAAATCAACTTCAGAGCAGTTCAACATGGCATAATCTGCTGTCCAAATGATCTGTAATTTGCCTCTCCAGATAGTAATCTTAGCCCTGGCATAGTTTAAAAGGTAGTAGCTGCCAAAAACTGTTAACCATTAAACAAAGATTTGCTTTTCTTTTATGTGGCAGGAACAAAGGTGCACTTTTGAGTCTGAAAAATACGTTGGTTTTCAAATCAGTCCTCTTTACAAGCCTTGTTTTGGTTTCCAGGGAGATCTTTTTAAAAGTGTTTAGACAGGGGGTCTTTTGGTATATGCTGTTGATGTTGCCTTGGTATTGTTTCTGCCTTCATTGGATGACTTGTGCCAAAGAATATGAGTTTTATTTCTAGAGGCAAAATTGATATAAAGAAAACTTGAAATATCCAGTCTGAAAAGAAAAATGCATTAAAATTGGAATGTAGTCCATCCATTTGCAGAGTACTTATGACCAGTTCATCATCAGGGAGAGTAGCCCTTTTCTGAGGAAATTGATAATGTTTTCACCAAAAAAAAAAAAAAAAAAAAAAAAAAAAATGCACATCTCTTATTGAGCGATGGTGCCACTTAGCAATATGCATATTTGCCTTTTAGAATAGTTAAAAGGGATGGAATATTAGCACTTCTTGCTTCTTTTCAATTTTATTAAGATGTTTACTGAAGTTGCTTCAAGCTTCACAGAGTTCTGTACTTTTACTTTTCAGGCAATTCCAGAAAATGCAGCATTTTAAGTACGATGGAACTCAAGATCCATATACACTCAGCATCTCACAGATTCAGTTAGGCACCATTCAGAGTGGAAGCTCCAAGATTCTACTTAGATATCTGTTCTCAAGGCAGGTTTCTCCCAAGGCAGTGGGTCTTTTCATAATTACATTTTGTCTTTGCCAAATTCTCTTTTTTGGATTCAGAATGTCTACTTCAACCTTCACTGAGTGAAAGGACAATGCCAGGTTTTCATTAGAGTAATTCACCCATGTACCAAAGCCAATGAGATATTATATTACTTCTCAAATTCTTTGGAGTAAACCATGTTTGCAAAAATATTGATGTCATCTGACTTTTGGTGTGTTTTCGTGACAGATGAAAGAGAAAAAGATACTTATACTTACTTCTTTCCCTTCTTTATTTTCTTCTCTATCTTCCTTTGCTGCTATCATCCTTCAATTTCTTTCATTTATTTTTTTAACTAAATTTTTATTACTTTATTTATTCACTCTACATCTCAGTATTAACCTAGTTATGCCAGACTACTGACTGCAAACATAACGAAGTATCATTAATACTGTCAGGGATTGATTCTTGCCCATGATATGGGTCTCAATTTGGTCCAGTGATTAGTTGGCCATTCCTTCTTTTTCTACTCTACCTTTGTCCCTGCAAAACTTTTAGGCAGGATACATTTTGGGTTGAAGGTTTTATGGCTGGATTGCTGTCTTTGTTCTTCCACTAGAAGTCCTACCTGACTATAGGAAGTGGCTACTTCAGGATCCAAATCCCCTACTGTTAGGAGTCTCAGCTAGAGACACTCCCATAGATAACTCTGGGGCCTTCCAGTCATCCCTTCCCAGGTCTCTGGTATATCCTAGAAGTGCCCCTCTCACCAATTTCTCTTCTCCTCTCCTTGCACCTAACCTTCCCCCCTACTGCCCTCCCATTTCTCTCACCTATCCAGTTCCCTTCCTCCCTCTACCTCCGATATCTCTTTTATTTCCCACTCTGAATAAGATTCAACCATACTATTAGAACTTATTTGGCTTCTTTGGGTCTGTGGATTGTAGCTTGGTTATTTTGTACTTTATGGCTAATATCCACTTAAAAGTGAGCACATACCATGCATGTCTTTTTGGATATGGGTTACTTCACTAAGGATGATATTTTGTAGTTCTATTCATTTGCTTGCAAAATTCATGATGTCCTTGGTTTTTGCTACTGTTGTTGTTTTTTATTTCAATTTTTTTGGTTGTTGGTTTGCTTTGGTTTGGGCTTTTTGTGTGTTTTATTTGTTGTGCCCCTCCCCATGATTTTTTATTACTTTTATTTTTTTACAGTCCAGTCATTACCTGCTCCCAGTCTGCTCTCCCACAGTTCCACATCCCACTCCTCCTCTCCCTGTCTCCAAGAGGATGTCCCCACCCCTCCTCTCTACTCCTCCCCCACCAAGCCTCCCCACTCCCCAGGGCCTCAGGTATGTCAAGGGTCATCTTCTCACACTGAGGCCAAACTAGGCAGTACTCTGCTATATATGTGTCAGGGAATGGGGGGGGGGGGCTCAGACCAGCTCGTGTATGTTGCCTGGTTGGTGGCTTAGTGTCCGATAGATCTCAAGGGTCCAAGTTAGTGATAGTCTTCCTATGGGGGTTGCTCTCCTCCTCAGCTTCTTCCAGCCTTTTTTAAATTTAATCACAGGGGTTCCCAACTTCAGTCTATTGGGTGAGCATAAGTATCTACATCTGCCTCAGTGAGCTGCTTGTTAGGCCTCTCAGAGGACAGCCATGCTAGATTTCTCTCTGTAAGCACACTATAGCATCAGTAATAGTGTCAGGCCTTAAATTCTTCCCTTGAGATGGTCTTTCTGAGTTTCCTAGATGAGCCTGAAACTTGCTAAATAGTGTAGGCTAATCAGAAATTTGTGGTTTTCCTTCCTCTACCTCCTGGGTGTTGGCATTATAGGTGTGTACAACCATGCTCATCTGAAATGATATTATATATCTCAAGATTTTCATCAAACTCTTTTCTTTGAACATTTGGAGTTGAATAATTATTTGCTGTACATGAGACATCTAGTTATGTGGTGTTTAGCAGCATCTCTGGCCTTTAATACCTACATGTAATAGAGATCTCCAAGTCACAGCAACCACAAATATCTTTAGACATTGCCAAGTGTCTTTTGAGTGTCATAATTTCCTCTTTCTATAAAATATTTTATAAACTGCAAATCAGGTATTTATGTAAATATATTTATTAATACATTATCCAGGATTGTGAAACAAGTGGTACTTGACATGTTAGATGTGATATTGGGCTTGGGATGTGTTCATTTGTAAAGCACATATTTAACATGCATGTGGTTCTGAGGTTCCATCCAAAGCAATACACAAACACACACAGGCTCTGTTAGTACATGTGTGCACAGTAAATTTCTAGATAGGATCCCTACACAATGGAGAGACTCACAGAGCTTAACCTAAAATCCCATGGTACAACCTCATTTAATATGTTTCTAACAAAAGTACTTAAGTGATTCAATATAGGTGAGGGCACATTCTATAAATTCTCATTTCTCTGGGCTCATGAAGTCCCTTTTTCCCCCAAATATCCAAACCAGAATACCTATGTGGCTTCACTCACATTTCTTGAGGGGTGATTTCACTCTTGATTTCTTTAGGGGATTTGTGTTTTTGTCTATTTCCTAGTTTATAGGTATTATGCATAATTTATCATTTTCATCTTTCTAATAACCCTTTGGATGGCTGTCCAGATGGCTGGTTGAGTTGATTATTGTGGATTAATTTGGCAACCACACTAAAAGTGTTTGGAGACATTTTAAAATATGAGGATGATACAACTGATTACTTAGTAATGTTATCCATGATTGTCCTGAAAAGACGTGGATAATGAAAAGCCTGAAGCCAAAGTGGCAATAATGAAATTATTTTATAGTCTTCCTAAGGATCAGTAAAACATAATACCCTAACAGTAGCAATGTTGATAAGAAACAAAGGAATAAAAGAGAGAATTGTTTCATAGAAACAGTAAGATTTTGAAAAAGGAAAACAAACATTGCAGAGTATTTTAAAGTTAAAGGGACTCTTTAAGTTTAGAGCACAAGGGTTGAGCAATGTGGTTTTTTAATCATATACAAATAAACATAATTATGAGTGAAATATATTTAGGTACACTGAAGTTATCATTCTTCATGCGGGTTTCTTTACTTGAAAATAATATTCTTAGGGTCTTTTTACTCTAACATCGAGTTCAAAATCCAAAGGATGTAGAATGAATCACTTTTGGATGAATAATATATGTAAAAAGAATGAATAAAGCAAAAAATGTGGGTGAAAGAAGCTGAGACTCACAGTTCATATAACTTGCATCAAATGGCCATCAGGGAGAAACCTCACATGACATTATTCACCTCTCCACATTGGAAAAATAATGACATATTGGAAGTACTCCTTATGGTGTAACAATCTTGCAAAAAGTTTCTTATAATGTTGTATTTCTCATTAGCGATATTCAGATAAATTTTTTTCTATACAGAATTGCCAGTCAGTAATTTTAAATAAACACTTAGTGAATGAGTATAGACACATTTCTAGGCCCTAGGGAATACATTGGCTAATGAAAAAAAAAAAGCCCACATTTCCATTTTCCATTTCCATTTTCATGGAGTTTGCATTCTGGTAAGGGTGGTAACAGATGAAAGAGGGAATTTGCATCACAGAGTTGTGAGTACAATGAAGAAAACTGAAGTACTCTGAAAGGACTGAGGACAACTGAAGTGCTATTTTCAATCAAATAAGTGATACCTGAGTAGAGACAAGAAAGAGGTTCGAAAGCCAGTCAGACAAGTGACCTGAAGAAGATCATCCTGCTCAAAACAATCCCAGCAGGTGCTGTGGACTGTTGGGCTCATTAGGAAAGTGTATGAGAGGCCAGGTGGCTTCAGCAGCATGAGTTCCAGGGGAAAGAAGAATGAAATCCATTGAAGGTTTTGTAAACCATGAAATAAACAAGTTTTTAAATATGATAATTAAAAAAAATGAAGGATTTTGCACAGTTGAGTCAAGGAAATTCAGCAACTTGTCATTCCTCTAGTTGTATAAAAGCATACAAATTTAGCTCTATGATCTCTGTAATTAGAAGATAATCTAGAGTTGTCTAAAAGGAGTGTGAAATAAGTCAACTTGCGGTGTTTGCCTCATGGAGGCATTAGGCTCTACATTTGGTATTTGAATTTCTTTTAGTTGATGGGATGAGCGCAAGGCATCACAATATTTGGATGTGCAGTAAGGTGAGTAAATAAGATCAAATGGTAAAAGGGTAGGGGGACCAGAAAAAGAATGTGTTCTAGAAACTGAACCACGAATATGCTCCAAAGATTAATTGACCAGCGTCATTGAATGATGGTTTTAAATCAATTGAGAACAGAAAATTAACCACAACTATTGAATCTGAAAATACAGAAGTCATTCATCCTTATGAACAGAAAGAGGTTAATGAAATTATCAGAATGGATGCAGCATACTTTAGGAGAGGGTGAAGTAGAGACCATAATTTTTTTAAAAAAAGGATGAAAATATGGTTTGGGGAATGGGAAATGGAAATAAAGAAAGTCCCTCTTAATGTGATATAATGGCCATATTTCTTTCATCACAATAAGGATGCCTAAGACAAAACAACTAGCAGGTGTAAACATTTCCTTTGGCTTATGATTTCAAAGATTTTACCTCAGGGTTTCTTGTCCTCATTTGGGGCGGGGGGAGTGGGAGGTTCTGCTGATTATTCTGTGCTTCAGTTTCAGTTCATTTTCAAAATCATTTCAGAGCTCCGGATTGGGAAAAAGAATGTTATATAGATAGATAAGTATTCTCTAGTTTGGAAATCAGTGAGTATGGATTTCTCCCTTGTATATATCATCTGCTTCTCTGGCAACGTAGTGTGTTTAATATTTTGATTACCCCATGCAAAGGTGGAGATTTCAAGGCTTTGTTGAGGACCATTAAGGGAAAGCTACTTCCTCTTAGTCAAAAAAATAGAATCTGGAGTCTACTTCTTGTCTTGAGAAGAGACTTGACATTCTGATCTGCTCCAAAGAGTAAAATATTGCATACTAATGTCTCTTTCCTTAAGAGTTAATCCCAGGGGACTGGAGAAATAGCAGTTAACAACATTGGCTGTTCTTCCAGAGGTCCTGAGTTCAATTCCCAGCACCCACATGGTAGCTCACAACCATCTGTAATGGGATCTGATGCCCTCTTCTGGTGTGCATGTGTGCATGCAGTTAAAGCACCCATATACATGAAGTAAATAAACAAATATTTACGGAAAAAAAGAGTTAATCTCAGCTGGACTTGTCAATTGCCTGGCCAGGAGACCACCCATAAGAAACTGATTCAACTGAAGACATGCTAAAAAGAGGAGAGAAATAATTATCCTCCAAATGAATTCTAACTAAAAACGCAAAAGCAAAACCATGATTTTTCCTTTCTAATCTTTTTATCATTTTTTTCTGGATATCGAAACATAAATTACTTGACATTCTGGGCTTTTCTCTTTTGCTCTCTGATGCCTTCCTCCCCTCCCCCATAGCTGCTTGTAGGTCCCCATTCCTGAATCTGTCAGCTTTCTTGGCCCTAAACTCAAAAGGAATTACTTTATCTCTGCCTCTTCCCAATATCTCTCCTCTCTAGCAGCTACTGATATTTACAATTTGCCTATCTTGATGGTTTTCTTTCAAACTCCAAGAAAATCGTCTTGGAACTTTCTTCCAACTATGTTTCTGAATTATTTTATTAATGACACTAAGAATCCATAAAGAAACTTCAATTTCCTTAGTTTCATAGCTTTGAAATAAGAATCCTTGGTTTTATTATTATCCTTGTGATCCAAAATGTTATGTATTTTTTTGGATGATTAACAGCACAAAGCATATACATTTTACATTCACTGGAACTGTGGTGGTTTGAATGAAAATGGCCCTCCTCGTAGGCTCATATGCAGTGGCACTATTAGGAAGTATGGCATTGATGGAGATGTGGCTTTGTTGGAGGAAGTGAGTCATTGGGGCTGGTCTCTGAGGTTTCAGATGCTCAAGATTGGACCAGTGGTTTCTCTCTCTCTCTCTCTCTCTCTCTCTCTCTCTCTCTCTCTCTCTCTCTCTCCTGCCTGCAAATCCAGATGTAAAACTCTTATTCACTTCTCTATCACCATGTCTGCCTGTGTGCTTCCTGTCATGATTATAATGTACTAGAAAGTACAACTAAATGTTTTCCTTTAAAAAGTTGTCACTGTCATAGTGTCTCTCCACAGCAAAAGAAACTGTAAGAAAGGAGAACGTAGAGATTCTAATAAATATTTTCATGGGCCATTAGGTTCATGGTTTCTAGTATTAAAAAGCAATAATGATCAATTAATAAAATAGTAGTGATTTTTTTCTATGTTATAGCTGTTTCTCCTCAGCAAAGATATCCTTTAAAATGCTATATTAGCTTTCAGGCAAGCTTGGTTGGCACTTTGCATGGTGTGTGTGTGTGCAGAGGGAGGAGGTGAAGTGGAAGGGAATATGATCAGAACTGTCAAAAGTAATTTTCTCGCTTTTCTGTGATGATTACCAAAGTCTTCATGGAAATCCTTAAGGGCATGGCAAATATCAGTTCCATCTATATCAAAACTCTCTTGTTTATGGCAATCCCATAATTGTGTGTTGGAACTGAGAAAATTTGTTATTGAAACAGAAATCTGTCAGCTTTAGAAGAATGTATATTAACACTATTCTGAATTTTTGGTAATAACAAAATACTAATTTAAAAGCATTTATAAACTTTAGCTTAGACTTAAATGATACTGAACTTTATAAAATTTATTTAATGAATTAATCTATCAAGAGTGTCTCTTTTCTACTGAAAGGAGAAAATGACTCATAATCAGTTTTTAAGAGTGAAATTAATGTATTCCACAGACATTGTGAAGGCCAGCCAAATCTTTGCTCAGGAGAAAGGCAAGAGTCAGAAAGGATAGACCTAATTCTATCAAAATTTAAATATTTCAGCTACAAGAATTTGGGGTTGGGGAAAGAAACCCATGAGAAACTAACTGGATATCAGAAAATTTGATATTACAATTACTCTGTATGTTTTTGTCTTCGCATTACTCAGAATCTAAGATCTTCACCTTAGTGCAACAACATAAATAAGAAATCCATCAATTGTGGTGAAGATTGTGCCAAGAGTTTGATTTTGACGTCATCAAGATGGAGATGGTAAACGTGACTCTATCTGCATTGAGTGTTGATGTGCTGCCTTTCCTCTAGACTCTAGTAAGACTTCATGTTAATTGAAAAAAAGTGATGTGGTTAGGCTTTGAAGTTGAATCTCATGATCTGCTTTGGATTTCTCCTAACGAAGAAAACATACAGGAAGCCATAAGGAAGCTATACCATGGACTAGTAACAGATAGAAGCATCATTTCAGAGCTCTGTGCAGGGTATAGGACAGGTGTCACTTCCTCCATTATTATAATGCTTACAACCCAAGCTTTGAAATCAGGGCAGTATTAGATGAAAAATTTATAGATCTACTATTACATTTTTTGACTAGGCTATTACTTTACTTTGTATTTCACCTAAGTTTTAAAACAGCAGCAATGACTACATCAGCATTTTCCAAAAAACAGTTACTAAACCCAGCCATTTCTCAGAGATGTGACATAAAAAATCCTGTTCTGATTCCCTACTTATTTCAAATTTCAGAAACATGTTTACTGAGCTGCCTCAGTTTCCTTCTCCATGTGTAATAAATGTCTGAGGAAGAATGAAACTTTTGCTGAGTAAGTAGAAGATATGCACAGTATACTTTTAAAAGGAGGAAAGGTCAAGTCAGTGTTAGAGGCAGTCATGAGAAAAATTCTTAAGTGCCCTGAGAAACCAAGCTGAGCACGATTCTGTCATGTGCTGACTGCTCTTGGTTATAGCAAGTGGCCACTTCCAGTGAAAGCAAAAATCAACTCCACAAACTGAACTGTGCACCTGAATGCCCTGGAAAGTGCTCTTTATTTCCCTTTTCTTCAAAAAACCTACACCCTGCTGGCCAGGTAAAATAATAGAACATATGGTTTTCATTTAGTTCTTTCGTGCTCACCGCCAAAACTAAGAGCAGGGTGAAGAGTGAAGATCTCTTGGCTGTCTCCGTTGCTTTCCTTTAATCTTACTTTATTTACTAAGAGCTAATAAAAGTCTGAAGTGCTTAACTCTCAAGTGTTGCTTTTCTTCTGGGCATTAGTATTTGATTTGTTCCTTGGCTTAAGCTCCATCCCCTTTTCACCATGAAACGTGCGATTGTTAACAAATATTCCTTTTACTGTTACGTGCATTCTCTCTTTTTTTTTCCACTTCTTGTTTTTTAGTTTGTAATTTGTTTTTTGAACATTATTTATTATATTTAATTTTTACATGTATACAGTATATTTTGACTATATTTACCTATTGCTTTCCCCTTCTCCAGCTCCCTTGAGACCCTATAACCAAAACATCTCCTCCTCACTTCGTGTCTTCTTTTATTTTTATTATACAAGTAGTGCTTTCTATATATATGTATGTGGGTGTAGGGACATGCACTGGAGAGTGGATAACCTACTAGTGGCCACATCCCCCCGCTAAAATGATTACCCTTTCCCCAGCAACATCAACTGCTAATATCTTCTTACATTCTTTCCGTCCCTTTTCCATGATGTTCTCTGAATCTTGGGTGGGAGGTTATATTGATGTCCCATTTAGAGCTGAGCACCTGCATTTACTCATTCTCAGTCCTTTTAACAATTCTGAGTCTCTGTATTAACTGAGACTCATGGCAGAAAGAAGCATCTCTGAGGAGCAAGGAAGAGAGCAGTAGAGATCTTGCCCAATGCTTTTGTCCTCCAACATTTCTTGAATATTTTTTAACTTTTTAGATCTGATGTCCTTTGCCTTTGTGGTTAAAATCATCATTATTTTACAATACAACTATATTGGATTTATAAAAGTGAAACCATTTAACTATAAAAGTAATATTTCACAACTTTGGAAAAGAAAAAATATTTCTGATCTTATTACACAATTGAATAGCTCTTTATTCTCATTTAATATGTACTATATATTCTATGCTGATAGTGTTCATAGAACTGTCTTTGACTCCTGTTATCTAGAAACATGATTCCATGTTCACTAACATGGCTTTGTAATTATTGGATAGGTTGTTCCAGTCAGTGACATTGCCTCAGTTTACTTAACCATCTTACTGTCAATGTAGCATTTAGGTAATATGTGTCTGTAAGGCCGTGTTACCATTAACAGGAAATTTGTAAAGCAATCAGATGTGCACAAAATTCACATAAATAAAGTGTACTTATTAATTAGTCTTTGAATAAGTTAATGTTGAAAAATAGAAAAAAAACCATTGTGGCATTTAATTCAATTGAAAAAAACAAAAACAAAACAACAACAACAACTAAAACCCATCTTGCTCCTTTCCCAGGCACACAGAATGGTAGTCTGAGGAAGTAAGCATAGGCATAACTAGAGTATCAGCATTCTTTTAAACATACTAAGAATATTGCTATGTATACTCATGGAATTTATTGGCTGCCATATCTTCTCCATATTTTATCTTTGAAAGTATGATGCTTTGTATACTCAGTCTCAGTATACTCAGTAAAGTCAGATTCAGTATTTCTTTATCAAAACCTTTCATTTTTATACAAGATAAATGTTTTCTTATAAAATGCTTAAAGATATCAGGGAGCTTGCTGTAAGTTTGTGATTCTAAGTAACATCAGAAGCTATATTTATAACATCTCACCAATATGATTGCTTAAACAATAAAAATAGTGAAGAAAGAGGCCGTACGTTTAAAACGGAGTAGGAAGTGGGTATATGGGAGATTTTAAGGAGATAAAAACAAAATGAGGAATGCTGTAATCATAATCTAAAAAATATAAAAGAAATAATTAAATAATTTTAAAATACTTCATGAGAAGCCTTTTCAATATACTGTTGTATTTGGAATTTTAAGAAGTTTACAATTCTATGTAGATTCTATAAGCTGAAAATCAAATATAAATAAACCTGAATTCTCGGTTATACTAAAGTCTTTGTTTTATTATAATCAAAGAACTGAAAAATACAAAAACATGCTATTCATCATTTGTATATTATCCACTGAACTGTGACAAATACAATATTCTGTTTCTTAGTCTGGGTAGCAATATTCATTCTTTGCAAGATTCTTGTAATTTGTTAATGAACATTTGAACGATATAGAAATCCTAAGATTTTTGCTACGGTTACCTTCTAGTCAAACACATCTGACTGATATACAAACCATTTAGTGATTTTTTGATTTAGTAATTATTTATAATTTTAGTGTATTTTCCATTTTAATATATTTTTCTCAAATTTGCTTTCATTCATTAACATGCCTGTTTGTCAAGTAGATCCTCTTCTATCATTTTAAACCCTTTTATTTAAAGTATTTTCTTTATTCTCTTTCAGATATTTGTCTTCTCCATAGAATGTGGAGACCTTTTATTTTTATCCAAAAAAAATGCAATTATATTAATTTGCATTATTTTTACTTGTAAAATCAAGCTGTTTGTACTATGTTTGTCTCTTTTATTATTTTGTGTGAATGGGTATTTTCCTATAGATGTGTCTGTGCACTGTGTGCATCAAGTGGTGATGATGTCTAGAAGAAGGTATAGAATCCCCTGGATCTAGAGTTACAGATAATTATGAGCCATGATTTGGATGATGGAAATCAAACTCAGGGCCTATGGAAGAGGAGTCGGTACTCTTAATCACCAAACAATCTCTTCAGCCATTTTTTCCTTTACCATTTTTCTGTGTTACTAATCAAGTTTTATTTTTCTGATTTTTGTAGGATTATTAACTTTTAAAACCATCCTTTTGAAAAGATAAAAATTTACTTTTATTAGTTTAGCAGATACTCATACATGCTAGCATACATACAAAACATAAATGTTTCCTCTATATAATTAGTCTTCATTAATAAAAGCAAAATAAACAGAGAATGAAGTTCATATAATATTAAAGTTATTTTATAGCACCATTTTTCTCTAGGCTATGGGAAGGAAATAATTCTTTAATTTTCTTTAACTCTCGCTAAAAACTTCTATATCCTGTCTTATTCTTAATATCTACAATCTCATTTTTATTTCTTACACAAAAATGAATTGTTTCTCAGAGTTATGTTCATTTACTTTTCTTTTGTAATGCTGGGGCCTCAAACATGCTAAGTAGTTGCTCTATGATGAGCTATACATCCAGCCATTATTTTTATTTTTATTAATCTTATGTTTTCTATTGTTTCTTGTATATTTGTGAGTCAGAATCATATTCATTTTAACATGAGTTCTGTTCTATATTTTAGTTTTCTTCACTGTTACAAAACAGTTAACACTGTATTTCTTTTTTATTTTTATTATTAGATAGTATATTTACATTTCAGATTTTATCCCCTTACCCCATTCCCCCCACCACCCAGGAACTCCCAATCCGATCCCCCCTCCTCCTGCTTCTTTGAGGATGTGCCCCCACCAACCCCCCCACTCCTACCTCCAAATCCTCGAATACCCCCCACACACACACACACACACGCGCGCGCGCGATGTTCTGCCTTCATGGGACCAAGAAATTCTGCTCCCACCTATGCCCGGGAAAGCCATCCTCCACTACATAGACAGCTGGAGTCCTGGGTCCCTCCATATATGCTCCCAGGCTGTTGGTTTAGAACCTGGGGAGCTATGGTTGCTTGGTATTTTGCTCTCCTCATGGGGCCACAAACCCTTTCAGCTCCTTCAGTCTTCTCTCTTACTTCTCCATTGAGAAACCCTTGATCAGTTCAATGCTTAGCTGTGAGAATCTGTCTCTGAATATGTCAGACTCTGGCAGACTTCTAAGGAGACAGCTATATCAAGCTCTTGTCAGCATGCACTTCCTGACATCCACATCAGCATCTACCTTTGGTAACAGCACATGGGATGGATACCCAAGTGGAATAGTCTCCAGACGGCCCCTCCTTCAGTTTCTGTCCTACTCTTTGTCTCCATATTTGCTCTCTTGAGTATTTTGTTACTCTTTCTAAGGAAGACGGAGGCATCCACACTTGGTCTTCCTTCTTCATGAGTTTCATGTGGTCTGTGAGTTGAATCTTGGCTATTTCAAGCTTTTGGGCTAATATCCACTTATCAGTGAGTGAAAACCATGTGTGTTCTTTTGTGATTGGGTTACCTTACTCAGGATGATATTTTCTAGTTCCATCCATTTACCTAAATATTTCTCAAATTCATTATTTTTAATAGCTGAGTAGTATACCATTGTGTAAAAGTACCATATTTTTGTATCCATTCCTTTGTTGAAGGACATCTGGATTCTTCCAGCTTCTGGCTATTATAAATAAGGCTGTTATGACCATAGTGGAGCATGTGTCCTTTTACATGTTGGAGCATCTTATGGGTATATGCCCAGGAGTGGTATAGCTGGATCCTCAGGTAATGGTATGTCCAATTTTCTGAGGAACCACCAGACTGATTTCCAGAGTGCTTGTACCAGCTTCCAACCCCACCAACAATGGAGCAGTGTTCCTCTTTGTCCACATCCTCACCAGCATCTACTATCACCTGAGTTTTTGATCTTAGCCATTCTGACTGGTGTCAGGTGGTATGTCAGGGTTGTTTTGATTTGCATTTCCCTGATGACTAAGGATGTTGAGCATTTCTTAAGTTGCTTCTTGGCCATTCAAGTTTTCTCAGTTGAGAATTCTTTGTCTAGCTCTGTACCCCATTTTTAATAGGGTTATTTGGTTGTCTGGAGTATAATTACTTGAGTTCTTTGTATATATTAGATATTATCCCTCTATTGGATGTAGGATTGGTAATGATCTTCTCCAAATTTGTTGGTTGCCATTTTATCCTATTGACAGTGTCCTTTGCCTTACAGAAGCTTTGCAATTTTATGAGGTCCCATTTGTCAATTCTTGATCTTAGAACATAAGCCATTGGTCTTCTGTTCAGGAACATTTTTCCTGTGCCTATGTATTAGAGGGTCTTCCCCACCATCTCTTCTATTAGTTTCAGTTTATCTGGTTTTATGTGAAGTTCCTTTATTCACTTGGACTTCAGCTTTGTACAAGGAGGTAAGAATAGATTGATTTGCATTCTTCTACATGCTGACCTCCAGTTGAATTAGCACCATTTGTTGAAAATGTTGTCCTTTTTCTACTGGATGGCTTTAGCTCCTTTGTCAAAGATCAAGTGACCATAGGTGTGTGGGTTCATTTCTGGATCTTCAATTCTATTCCATTGATCTTCCTGCCTGTCTCTGTACCAATACTATGCAGTTTTCTCACTATTGCTCTGTAGTACAGTTTGAGGTCAGGGATGGTGATTCCCTCAGAAGTTCTTTAATTGTTGAGAATAGTTCTTGCTATTTTGGGTTTTTTGTTATTGCAAATGAATTTGCAAATTGCTCTTTCTATCTCTATGAATGACTGATTGGGAATTTTGATAGGGATTTCACTGAATCTGTAGATTACTTTTGGCAAGATAGCCATTTTTACCAAATTAATCCTGCCAATCCACGAGCATGGGAGATCTGTCTATCTTCTGAGATCTTCTTCTATTTCTTTCTTCAGAGACTTGAAGTTCTTGACATACAGATCTTTCACTTGCTTGTTTAGATTCACTGCAAAATATTTTATACTATTTGTGACTATTGTGAAGGGTATAATTTCCCTAATTTCTTTCTCAGCCTGTTTATCCTTTGAGTAGAGGAAGGCTACTGATTTGTTTGAGTTGATTTTATATCCAGCCACTTTGCTGAAGTTGTTTATCAGGTTTAGGAGTTCTCTGGTGGAAGTTTTAGGGTCATTTAAGTATACTATCATATCATCTGCAAATAGTGAAATTTTGACTTCTTCCTTCCCTATCTGTATCCATTTGACATCCTTTTGTTGTCTAATTGCTCTAGCTAGGACTTCCAGTACAATTTTGAATAGATAGGGTGAGAGTAGGGAGCCTTGTCTAGTCCTTATCTTAGTGGGATTGCTTCAAGTTTCTCTCCATTTAGTTTGATGTTGGCTACTGGCCTGCTGTATATTGCTTTTACTGTGCTTAGGTATTGGCCTTGAATTCCTGATCTTTCCAAGACTTTTAACATGAAGGGATGTTGAATTTTGTCAAATGTTTCTCAGCATATATTGAGATGATCATGTGTTTTTTCCTTTGAGTTTGTTTATATAGTGGATTACATTGATGGATTTCATAATATTGAACCAACCCTGCATTCCTGGGATAAAGCCTACTTGATCATGATGGATGATTGTTTTGATGTGTTCTTGGATTAAGTTTGCAAGAATTTTATTGAATATTTTTCCATCAATATTCATAAGAGAGATTGGTCTGAAGTTCTCTTTCTTTGTTGCGTCTTTGTGAGGTTTAGGTATGAGTGTAATTGTAGCTTCATAGAACAAATTGGGTAGTGTTTCTTCTGTTTCTATTCCGTGGGATACTTTGAAGAGAATTGGCATTAGGTCTTCCTGTAAGGTCTGATAGAATTCTGCACTAAAACTATATGGTTCCAGACTTGTTTTTGGTGGGGAGACTTTTAATGACTGCTTTTATTTCTTTAGGGGTTATGGGACTATTTAGATGGTTTATCTGCTCCTGATTTAATTTTGGTACTTGGCATCTGTCTAGAAAATTGTCCATTTCATCCAGATTTTCCAATTTTATTGAGTATAGGCCTTTGTAGTAGGATCTGACGGTTTTTAAAATTTCCTCAGTTCCTGTTGTTATGTTTTCCTTTTCAGTTCTGATTTCATTAATTTGGATACTGTCTCTGTGCCCTTGGTTAGTCTGGCTAGATGTTTATCTATCTTGTTGATTTTCTCGAAGAACCTGATCCTGGTTTTGTTGATATTTTGTATAGTTCTTTTTATTTCTACTTGGTAGATTTCAGCCCTGAATTTGACTATTTCCTGCCATCTCCTCCTCTTGGGTGTATTTGCTTCTTTTTGTTCTAAAGCTTTCAGGTGTGTTGTCAAGTTGTTAGTGTATGCTTTCTTCAGTTTCTTTTTGTAGGCACTTAGAGTTAAGAGTTTTCCACTTACTACTGCTTTCATGGAGTCCCACAAATTTTGGTATGATGTGTCCCCATTTTCATTAAATTCTAAAAAGTCTTTAATTTCTTTCTTTATTTCTTCCTTGACCAAGTCATCATTGAGTAGCTCATTGTTCAGTTTCCATGTGTATGTGGGCTTTCCATTGTTTTTGTCATTATTAAATACCAGCCTTAGTCCATGGTGATCTGATAGGGTGCAAGGGATTATTTCAATCTTTTTGTATCTGTTGAGGCCTGTTTTTTGAACAATTATATGGTTTACTTTGGAGAAGGTACCATGAGGTGCTGAGAAAAAGGTATATTCTTTTGTTATAGAATGAAATGTTCTATAGATATCAGTTAAATCCATTTATTTCATAACCTCAGTTATTTTCATTGTGTCTCTGTTTAGTTTCTGTTTCCATGATCTGTCCATTGCTGAGAATGGGGTGTTGAAATACCCCACTATTATTGTGTGATGTGCAATGTATGCTTTGAGCTTTAGTAAAGTTTTTTTTTTTTTTTTTAATGTATGTGGGTGCCCTTACATTTGGGGCATAGATGTTCAGAATTGAGATTTCATCTTGGTAGATTTTTTTTTGATGAATATGAAGTGTCATTCCTTATCTTTTTTGATTACTTTTGGTTGAAAGTCAATTTTATTTGATATTAGAATTGCTACTCCAGCTTGTTTCTTGGGACCATTTGCTTGGAAGATTGTTTTCCATCCTTTTACTCTGAGGTGGTGTCTTTTTTTTCACTGAGGTGCATTTCCTGTATGCAGCAAAATTCTGGGTCCTGTTTATGTATCCATTCTGATGGTCTGTGACTTTTTACTCGAAAATTGAGTCCATTGATATTAAGAGATATTAAGGAAAAATGATTGTTGCTTCCTGTTATTTTTGTTATTAGAGGTGGACTTATGTTTGTGTAACTATCTTCTTTTGGGGTTGTTGGAAGATTACTTCCTTGCTTTTTCTAGGTCTTAGTTTCTCTCCTTGTGTTGGAGTTTTCCATCAATTATCCTTTGAAGTGCTGGATTTGTGGGAAGATATTGTGTAAATTTGGATTTGTCATGGAATATCATGGTTTCTCCATCAATAGTGATTGAGAGTTTTGCTGGGTATAGTAGTCTGGGCTAGCATGTGTGTTCTCTTAGGGTCTGTGTGATATCAGTCCAGGATCTTCTGGCTTTTATAGTCTCTGGTGAGAAGTCTAGTGTAATTCTTATAGGTCTGCCTTTACATGTTACTTTACCTTTTCCCCTTACTGCTTTTAGTATTTTTTCTTTGTTTTGTGCATTTGATGTTTTGATTATTATGTGATGGGAGGTATTTCTTTTCTGGCTTGTCTATTTGGAGTTCTGTAGGCTTTTTGTATATTCATTGACATCTCTTTCTTTAGGTTAGGAAAGTTTTCCTGTATAATTTTTTTGAAGATATTTACTGGCCCTTTAAGTTGGGAGTCTTCACCCTCATCTATATCTATTATCTTTAGGTTTCACCTTCTCTTTATGTCCTGGATTTCCTGGATGTTTTGGGTTAGTAGCTTTTTGCATTTGCATTTTCTTTGACAATTGTGTCAAATGTTTTCCACGGTATCTTCTGCACAAGAGATTCTCACTTCTATCACTTGTATTTTGTAGGTGATGCTTGTGTCTGACTCCTGATCTCTTTCCTAGGTTTTCTATCTCCAGGGTAGTTTTCCTTTGAGATTTTTGTATTGTTTCTACTTCCATTTTTATGTCCTGGATGGTTTTGTTTAATTCCTTCACCTGTTTGGTTGTGTTTTTTGCAATTCTTTAAGGGATTTTTGTGTTTCCTCTTTAAGGGCTTATACCTCTTTGCCTGTGTTCTCCTGTACTTCTTTAAGGGAGTTATTTATGTCCTTCTTAAAGTCCTCTATCATCATCATGAGAAGTGATTTTAATTCTGAATCCTGCTTTTCTAGTGTGATGGGGTCTCCAGGGCTTGCTATGATGGGAGAGCTTGGTTCTGATGATGCCAAGTAACTTTGGTTTCTGTTGCTTATGTTCTTGTGCTTGCCTTTCACCATCTGGTTAACTATAGTGCTACCTGCACTCACTGTCTCTTACTGGAGCCTGTCTTTCCAGTTACCTTGCTTGTGTCAGAACTCCTCAGGGTCCAGATGTTTCTGTGATCTTGTGATCCTGAGTTCAATGTGCTCTCAGTACAGTGGCTCCTCTAGGATGTCTCAAGATATGGGGACTTCACAGGAGCATACCAGCTAGGTGTCTGCTGCTCTGAATGTAGTGGTTCCTCTAGGATGTCTCAGGATATGATGTCTTCACAGGAACTGACCAGCTAGGTGTCTGCCCCAGCCATAAGGACCAGGCTTGGGGTGGAAGGGGAGTGGTATTCTGCAGAGGCAGGGTTTGGGTACCTGGTGGGTCCTGAGCATCCCCTGCTCCCAGTTGTAGCTCTGGGGCATAGGGTAGTGGGCAAGTGTTCATACCTGCTGATCTGAGTGCAGTGGCTCTTTTAGGATGTCTCAGGATATGGTGTCTTTGTGGGAACAGACCAGCTAGGTGTCTGCCCTAGCCACAAGGACCAGGCAAGGAACACTGTATTTCAAAGTGAACTTTATAGGTAATTTTAATGGTAAACTTAAGCATCCTTGGAAACACAGGAAATCTTTTATTTATGATAACAAGCTTCTCTCTATTCTCCTACTGCCTCTCCTGACCCTCCATCCGACTCATGAATCATATAGGAGAGTTTCCCTTCTAGCACCCATATTTCTTGCTGGTTGAACCCTCTGGTACAAGTCAAGCTGCCACGAGCAGCCTATCATTCCAGTGGGAACTGCATTCTCCTGCTGCCTCTCCTCCACCCCATCAGACTCCTGAATCATATAGATAATCTTCCTTCCTCTATCCAGCTTTCCTGTTCTTTGAGTCCTTTGGGCCAAGCCAAGCTGCCCAGCAGCTTGCCATCCCAGAAGAACTTCCATTCTCTGGCTAAATCTTCCCCACCTCAATCAGACTCCAGAATCATACATGTGAGTTTCTCTTCTCACACCCATCTTCCCTGATGACTGAGCCCTCTGAGCAAAGACAAGCTGCAGTGAAATGCCTGCCATAGCAAGGGAAAATTCATTCTTCTCCCACCTGTCTGTGCACCTTCATCAGACATGAGGCTCCAGAACCATATAAAACTGCAGATCCAGAAACATAGAGCCCAATATTAGGCCTACCACACCAGTACCATCGAAGTTCACCACCTCACAATACTACAACAAGAACATTCAGGGACCAAAACCATCTAGATGGCTAAAGGCACTCAAAAGAACACAATCAAACAAAACCCAGGGCAAGAGGACAAATCTAAAGCACAGGTACCCCACTACAGCAAGCCCTGGATTTCCTAACACAACAGAATCACTATAAAATGTCTTTAAATCTAATCTTACAAAGAGGACAGAGGCCTTTAAAGAGGAAATGAATAAATCCCATAGAGAAATATAATAAAAAAGATAGAAGTCTTTAAAAAGAAAACAAACGAACCCCTTAAAAACATACAGAAAAATACAATCAAACAGACAAAGGAAATAAATAAAATAGTTAAAGCCCTGAAAGTTGAAATGGAAGCAATAAAAATAGTACAAACAGAGGAATTACTGAAGATGGAAAACCTGGGAAAGAAAACAAGAACAACAGATGCAAGCATAATCAATAGAATACAGGAGATGAAAGACAGAATCTCAGGCATAGAAGATACAATGGAAGAAATTGATATAGCAAAGAAAATGTTAAATCTAAAAATTCCTGACAAAAAACATCCAGAAAATATGGGATGCCATGAAAAGACCTAAGCTAAGAATAATAGGTTTATAAGAAGGTGAACAGTTTCAGCTCCAAGGCCCAGAAAATATTCTCAACAAAATCAAAGAGGAAAAAATTCCAAATTTAATGACAGCGATACCTATAAATATACAAGAGGCTCATAGAACTTCAACTAGACAGGACCAGAAAAGAAAGTCCTCCCAGCATATAATAATCAAAACACAAAATCTACAGAAGAAAGAAGAAATATTAGAAGCAGTAAGAAAAAAGGGAATTATAACATACAATAGTAGACCTATCAGAATCACATCTGACTTTTCAACAGAGACACTAAAAGCTAGAAGGGCCTGTGCAGATATCTTGCAACATCTAAAAAAACTTTGTTGCAAACCTAGACTACTATACCCAGCAAAACTCTCAATTACCACAGAGGGAGAAAACAAGATGTTTCAAGAAAAATCCAAATACAAACAATATCTATCCACAAATTCAGCCCCAGAAAATACTAGTTCTCTCTGTCTCTCTTCCTCTCTCTCTCTCTCTCTCTCTCTCTCTCTCTCTCTCTCTCTCACACACACACACATTAATACCACCAACATTAAAATAACAGGAAATAACAATCACTGGTCATTAATATCTTTCAACATCAATGGATTCAATTCAACTCCCCAATAAAAAGACACAGGCTATCAGAGTGTATGTGAAAACAGGATCCAGTATATTGCTGCATTCAAGAAACACACCTCAATGACAAAGACAGACACTACCTCAGCCTAAAAGGCTAGAAAAAAAGTTTTCTGAGGAAACGGATCCAAGGTGCAAGCTGGAGCAAACATTGTAATATTTAATAAAATAGACTTTCAACCAAAATTAATAACAAAAAAAGACATAGGGAAAGACATTTCATATTCATCTAAGGAAAAATCTACCAAATTTTTATTTAAATTCTGAACATTTATGTCCCAAACTCAAGGGCTCCTACATTTGAAAAAATCATTGTTAAAGCTTAAATCACACATTGAATCAACATAAAACTGGATACATTAAATCTCATAGAAGGTAGAAGAAAAAGTAGAAAATACCCTTGAACACATTCATAGAAGAGACAAGTTCCTGAACAGAACAACAATGGCTCATGCTCTAAGATCAAAAATTGATAACTAGGACCTCATGAAACTGCAAAGCTTTTTTGTAAGGCAAATGACACTGTCAATAGGACAAATTGGCAGCCCACGGATTAGGAAAGGATCTTCACCAAACCTGCACCTGAAGAGAGCTAATATGCAAAATTTACAAAGAACTCAAGAAGTTAGACACCAACAACCCAAATAACCAAATTAAAAAATGGTTAAGGAACTAAACATACACTTCTCACCAGAGGAATCTTGAAAGCCCAAGAAGTACTTAAAGAAATTTTTGCTGGGCAGTGGTGGCACACGCCTTTAATCCCAGCATTTGGGAGGCAGAGGCAGGCAGATTTCTGAGTTCAAGGCCAGCCTGGAGTACAGAGTGAGTTCCAGGACAGCCACGGAAACACAGAGAAACCCTGTCTCAAAAAAACAAAAACAAAAACAAAAAGAGAGAGAGAGAGAGAGAGAGAGAGAGAGAGAGAGAGAGAGAGAATTTCAAAGCCCTTAGACATCAGGGAAATACAAATTGAAATAACTCTGGGATTCCTTCCTATACACATCAAAATGGCTAAGATCAAAAATTCAAGAGATAGCACAAGCTGTTGAGGATGTGGAACAAGAGAAACACTTCTTCCATTGCTGGTGGGAGTACTTTGGAAGTCAATTTGTTATTTTCTCCGAAAACGGGTAAGAGTTCTACCTCAAGACCCAGCCATATTCCTTCTGGACATATGCTCAAAAGATGCTGCAAAATTTCACAAAGGCACTTGCTCAAATATGTTTATTTGTAATAGATGAAAACTGCAAACAAGCTAGATGTCCCTCAAGTATAGAATAGATGAAGAAAATGTTGTACATCTACACAATGGAATACTATTTGGCTGTTTAAAACTAAGACACCACAAATTTTGCAGGCAAATGGCTAGAAATTGAGAATATCATCCTAAGTGAGTTAACCTAGTCCCAATAGGGCATGTATGGTATGTACTCGTTTATAAGTGGATATTAGCCATAAAATAAATGTACCATGTTACACTTCACAGACACAAAGAACCTAAACACAAAGGAAGGCCCAAGCAAGGAATCTATAATCTTGCTTAGAAAGGGTAAATAATATAGTCATAAGAGACAGTTGGAGGAAGGGAACTGGGAGGGACAGGGCATGAGGCAGGGAATGGGGGATTCATGATCAAGTATGGGGAAGGACAGGAAAGGTGGCTAAATAGCCATGAAAATAAAAGGAAATCTGCAGCTGACAAGGGTGAAGAGACGGTGGGGGCCATCTCCAGGATGAGACATGGCCTGGGGTAAGAGAGGTGTCAAGAATCAATGGAGGGGACCTTAGCAGTGACTCATTACATTGTGGATATGTAACCTGAAGAAGCTACCTTCTGTATCCAGCAGCAACCCACCCACAAAATGTTCACCCCAAAATCTAATCTACTGTCTACAAGTAATGGAGGTACAAGAAGATAGAGCAGAGACTAAGGGAATGGACAACCAATAACTAGCAGAACTTGAGACCCATCCCATGGGCAAGCACCAATCTCTAACACTATTAATGATACTGTTGTGCTTGCAGACAGAAGCATGTTGCCCTCTGAGACGGTCCACCCAGCAGCTGACTCAGACAAACACACAATCAAAGAGAAGATGGAGCTTGGGGACTCTTAGGGAAAAATAGGAGGAAGAATTGTGAGTCCTAAAAGGGATAGAAACTCCATAGGAAGACCAACAGAGTCAAATAACCTGGCCCATTGGGGCTCTCAGATACTGAACCAGCAACCAAAGAACACACACACGCTGGACCCAGGCCTCCCTGCTCATAATGTAGATGTGAAGCTTGGTCTTCATGTGGGTTCTGACCAACTGGAATGGGGGCTATCCCAAAAGCTGTTGCCTGTGTGGGGGATATGTTCTTCTAGCTGGGCTGCCTTGTCTGGCCTCAGTGAAAAAAGAAGCATGTAGCCTCGCAGACACTTGAAGTGCCAGGGTGAAGGGTATTCTGGGGGTGGGAGGTGGCACCTACACAGAGGAGAAGGGGGGCAAAAGGAGGAAGGATTGTGGGAGGGGTTCAGTAAGCAGGATGTAAAGTGAATAAATAAAAGTTAAATTAAGTAAGCTAAGGATAGCATGCTGCAAAACCTCAAATTGGCTCAGATTAAGTTAATTTAATAATATAAACCGATTTAAGATGACATCGTCTATTTAGTAGGTATTTTGATACATAATTATATAGGTCTCATATCCTTTTTCACCTCAACTCACCAGTCAAGAATAGATAGAGCATAACCTTGTGTTAGTTTTTATCTAGTATCATTGGGCTAATGTAAATTAAAGGTATGATCTGATTAAGCTAACTTTCTTGTAAGCTCTTTTTCCTCTAGACTGATCATAGTCTCATATTCCTTTGTTTAGTTGTCTTTATTCTTATTGTTATTCTTTCTATATCCTACAGTATGACAATTTAAAACTAATCCATTCAATCGGACCTTCCAAGTCATAGTTCAGTTAACATTTTCTTCCATAATATCTTCCCACTTCATGTTCCATTAAGGCAAGTCGATTTTCTTGAATCTCTAACCATTACTCTTTTCAAAATGTTTCTTCACCATTATTTTGGGAAGTTGTTCTTTCTGTGTTTGACATATTTTTTCAAATCCTTATTCTTTCATGATTTACTATAATGTTGCTCATATTCCAGGGACTTCCTAAGGAAAAATATATGAAAGATTTTTTTAAAAAAATAGCCCTATTTTACTCATTCTTAGTGAATAGGACGGCTAATATAGGAGTCTTAGTTGGGAATTATTTTCCTATACAGTGTTTGGAAGACATTGCTCTATCTCCTTACAGATACAGAGTTGATAAAAATGGTTTTATCTTTCATCTTCCTTATTTTTAAAATTTTTATTTATTCACTTCACATCCCAATATCAACCCCTCCTCTCCTACCAGTCACTCCCTCTCCCAGATCCTTTCACCTTTCCCCACTCTCCTCCTCTTAGAAGGGGGAGCTCCCCCATAACTTCCCCCCACCCCCTTGCACACATCAGTTACTGCAGGACTAGAGACATCCTCTCTCACTGGGGCCAAACAAGGTGACCAAGTTAGGGGAACAGGATCCACAGGCAGGCAACATATTCAAGGACAGCCCCTGCTCCAGTTCTTGGGGAACTTGCATGAAGACCAAGCTGCAAATCTACTATGTATGTGTGGCTCAGTCTCTGGGATTCCCCTGGGTTCCAGGTTAGTTGACTCTGATGTTCTTCCTATGGAGTCTCTATTCTCTTTGGGTCCCTTGATTATTCTCCCCAACTCTTCCACAAGACTACCAGTGCTCCATCTAATGTTTGTCTGTGGGTCTCTGCATCTGTTTCAGTCAGTTTGTGGGGTGAAGCCTCATAGAGGACCGTTATGCTAGAATCTTGTCTGCAAGCATAACAGAGTATTATTAACAGCGTCTGGGATTGGTACTTGCCCATGGGATGGGTCTCAATTTGGGCCAGTCATTGGTTGGCCATTCCCTTCATCTCTGCTCTGTCTTTGTCCCTGCACATCTTGTAGTCAGGACACATTTTAGGTGGAAGGTTTTGAGGGTGGACTGCTGTTCTTATCCCTTCACTGGGAGTCCTACATGACTACAAAAAATGGACATTTCCAAATCCATATCCCCCACTGCTAGGATTTTCAGGTACAGTTATCCCCATAGCCACCCTGGGGCTCCCCTATTCCAGGTACTGACTAGAAATGCACCCCCACTGCCTATTTCTCTCCTCCTCCTGCTCCTCTTCCTCTTCTTTCTCTTCCTCCTCCTCCTCCTTGTTCTTTTTCTTCGACATCCTGACAGGAGTGGGTGTGAGGTGGAATCTCAGAGTTGTTTTGATTTGCATTTCCTGACGACTAAGGACTTTGATCATTTCCTGAAGTGTTTATCGGACATTAGAGAACTCTGTTTAGCTCTGTGCCCCATTTTAATTGGGTTATTTGGGTTATTAACTTCTTAATTTCTCTCTATATTTTGGATATTGGCCAGCTGTCAGATGCTATCTCTCATCTTTCATATTATTATTAACTTTGCTTCCCAAAAGACATTTGAATCATATTTTCCAACCATCTAAGGTCTGTTGTGTCACATTTATACATCATGATGTATATTTTTATTAGTTGAATCATGTTGCTGGAAGTGTTTACATTTTGGAGATCGTGTACTTGAATTCTAGAGATCTTCTTCATTCATATAGCAGAGACACCTAAACTCCTGTCTGTTCTTTGCCAGCATGTAGCCAGGAGAAGAGAAGCTCTGACCAACCAGGTCTCTCAGGGACTAAGTGGGATGGTGTCAGCAGCCTGAGAAGAACCACACTGAACAGAGAGTCTTGTCGAAGCAGGAACTTGCTTTATTGCATCAGTCTCGCTTTTAAAGAGCAGATGACAAGGGGTATGGAATGATCTGGTGGGGACTATGAGATTATTTGACATCAGTGGTTGCTGGGCAGGCACAGATTTGGCCAGGTCTTGTGGGTAATTCTGCATCACTCCTCAGCGGAAGTGACTAGAACAGGTTATAAAAATAAAGCCAGGCTTAAGCCGTTCCTCTAGGCCCAGGATAAGGCCCAACAAACTCCTATTGAGATTTGTTTTTTTCCTTCTTAAGTTTTAAGTTTAGTCTCTCAGACCCTACTCCTTTTGTTCAGTTAAGCAAATAGGTTAACAGAAACAATATGTGCTCATCTGGTCTCGGCAATAAGGACAAAAGTGAATTAATCTTTCTTTCTTACTCTTTCTGGATAATTTTATGAATGTCAACATGTAGGGATGGTAGAGAAATACAGATTAGCTAGCTGATGGCTATAGAAAGTACAAAAAAAGGTTGTGAATTTTGATAAGCTACTGATGTTTAAAGTCTTCTGTGACTGATTTATTTCTTTAAAAATCCTTCCAGTTGCTTTCTCTATTCTATAATTTCTGCAGTGTTCATTATTGCAATATTAGAGATTCCAGATTAATCTTCTATTTTACTATTTTTTTCATGATATTGATCTCCAACTTTTCTCCCCTTTCAATAAGAATGTTTTGAAATTATTATACAAGGTCTTGAAAGATGCCTCAGGCCGGGCGGTGGTGGCGCATGCCTTTAATCCCAGCACTTGGGAGGAAGAGGCAGGAGGATTTCTGAGTTCCAGCCCAGCCTGGTCTACAAAGTGAGTTCCAGGACAGCCAGGGCTACACAGAGAAACTCTGTCTCGAAAAACCAAAAAATAAATAAATAAATAAATAAATAAGAAAGATGCCTCAGTGGTTAATAACATGTGTTGCTCTTGCAGAGAACCAATGTTTTATTCCAGCACCTACATAGCAGCTTACAACTTTCTATAACTGCAGTTCCAGGGGATCTGATGACAACTTCTGACTGCCACAGACACTAGGCAGACATGTGGTATACATACATACATGTAGGGAAAACAGTCACACACATAAAATACCTTAAAAGAAAGTTTCATACAACCATTTTTGAAACAAAATGGGAGAAAAGGTAAAGAACATCATTTATTTTAATTTCCAAATATATTTCCCTTGATTCTTCTCCTTTTATAGTTTATAGTTCTTATTTGATTTACTCAATATTTTGTTTATCTCTGAGAATAACCACTATAGCATTCATTGCTTTCCTGCTTTTCATAGGATACATTTTCCTTATATTATGTGCATTGGGGACTATGGCCCCATGAATTATAACGTTGTTATGACTCTTTTATTTGCAGCACTAGAAGTATTAATGGCATATATATGTAATGGTTCTTAGCAACTGCAAGTTGGCTTTGGTATATGATTTGTGGGGTGCTGAATGCTGATGGATAGTGGGGTTTTCATCATTTAAGGCATACTCATACTGTACTGTCAGCTCTATTTTAAAGTACAAGGTGTACCTTAAAGTCATGAGTTTCTCCAGTCTATTATATGAAAATAATATGAACCTTGGCATTATTACAGGGTTTAAGAAAAAAGTGGTTCCCAGATTTAAAAATAAATGATGTGGGTAGGTTCTAGAAGTTACGCGGTTGAAACTGATTAGGACATTGCAGGGGTTTGTGGAACAATTGGTATGTTGGTAGTTCCTTTACCCAAGACATGGGAACATGGAGAAATAGAAAGTGGAATTTTGTCTTGGGTTGCATCTAATTGGACTATCCAATAAGGTAATAAAACAAAACAAACAAACAAACAAAATCCCTGGCAATAAGTGAAAGGTAACTCAGAATGATAGGCTGTTACGCTTCAGAAATCAAGAAAGAACCAATGAGTTGTGGAGTGATACTGTTTTGTGAGGCTGTATAGGAAACAAATAAATAAATGAAGACATGTGGAAAAGGGGGTCACTCTTGGGTCAGTAACATCCTTGTCATCCTTGAGGGCAATGATTGTTTAAGGACTAAAGTATTTCCTGCTGCTTTGGAGAAATTCTCGTATAGCTGACCACAGAGACACTGGGTCTGAAATATGGTATTCAGGTAGAATGTATGAAATGTCCAACCATCCAAGCTGTGCTGATGTCAGTTATAGTAAGGGTACATAGTGAATGACACGATGAGAGGATAGTGGGAAGTGCTAACACATGTGACCAAATAGAATAAAAGCACTTGCTGAGGAAGATCAAAGTCAGGGACTTCAAGGTGTATCAAGAGACCCTCAAAATCCATGACAAAGGACATCTTCCAGCATAGCATAGAGAAAGAAAAGCTAGTGATGCCTCAAACAACATCCTTTCCCAAGTGCCTCATTTTTAATTGGTTCAACTGAAGTACTGTAAAATTGAAATAAAGAAGAAATTCAAGTTCATGCCCCAGTATTCTGGAGGATTCATGCTTGGGGAATTATCTACATTTATCATTTATATCTTAGGCTAGAGTAAGATTTATGAACTGAGACTTTGCAACTGTCTATAACCACAAGAATTACATGCTACATAAGAATGAGTGGAATACATTTTTATTAGACTAGGAATGTTTAACCCTTCTTCATAAAATTCCATCAGGAATGTGAGCAGTAAGAAAGAATGTTGCATTGTGGTAGTTATACTGGTTTTACTTATTTGATTTATATGTATCTCCTACATTCCATTTCCCTGGCAGATAATATTTTCCTAAATTAAACAAAAATATGATGAAGAAAGGAATAGTCCAAAATAGTTGGATAGAGGCTGTAAGAATTAAATAAACTTCTTGCCAGCAGTCATATGACCTGAATATTGTTGTCCTCCTAATTGTGTGGTCTTTCTTCTTCACATTCTGCACTGTGCCAGGGGGAAGATCCTATTCCTTCCTGCGGGAATACCTTCACACGTCCATGTTATTGTATTTTTCTCTCTTTTCCTGCCTCCCCTTTTGTACTTATCTATTTACTTTTCACTAATTCTCAGATTAAATATGGCATCCTTCAGAAATATCCCTGATGCAAACAAACTTATCACACATTCTGACATAATTCACTGTGCTCTGTAACCAGAAGCCCGTTATTATCAATTTATCTGTTCACTTTTCAGTATACTTTCTGTCTACATCATAGTATATGGTACACTGTGTCAGGCTCATGTCTGCATCTCCACAATCATGCATATAGTAGAATATAATGGTAAGTGAATTAATTTGTATGTGTATTCACATAAAATATCTGATAGACATACACAAGATAAGTTAAAGATTTTATGTGGGTGTTTGTGTGCATGTGTTTGTGTGGGTGTGCTCCTATGCATATGTGTGCATATGTTTGCAAAGTCCAGATATCGGCAACCACAGATGTGCTTTCTCAGGTATGATCCATCTTGTCCTTTAAAGAAAGGGTTTTTCTTATTGGCCTTAAAGTTGCCATGTACTCTAGGTTGGTTAGCCAGCAAGACTATGGACTCACATGTCTCAACTTCACCAATACTGCCTACCACCACCTGGAATTTTTAAGTGAATTCTGGGGATTAAACTCATGTCCTGGTGCTTGGAAGGCACCTTGCTGACTGTACTACCTCTCCAACTTTATAGAAGAAAATGGCAAGGTCTTAAATTAAAATTTTATGATTTTTGATGACCATGAAGCATATATCACTTAAGGAAATATTTCTCAAAGTGTAGTCATTGATGCAGTATAATTCTGGGAGTTTGTTGAAAATGTAAATAAATTACATAGTCTACAACACCACTTAGAAACTGTAATAAGGGGGTCAAACACCTGTATTATACAAACCATTCATGTCATGATCAAGTTTATGAATCACTGTTCTAATATTTGAAATGCCTCCTTGAACCCAGCAAGGTGCTTAAGTGATTCTTAGGAGAAGATGCTATATCAGTTAAGCATGTCAGGAAATTAAGACCCATATGACCCCCTTTCTCCTTAACAACATTCAAGGAAACCATCCAAAAGTAAAGACAGTCCATTACAAGAGGACTCAGCTGGAAAGGATTTCAAATGCATACTACTGTCAACATCTACAAACAGTCTCCAGGTGTGTGTATCTGATAATCCTGGCTAGGAAATCACAGGATTTCTTGCTTCCTTTAGTTTTACATTTTAGCAGTCTGATATTTTAAACTGCATGGCTGTATTTTTAATCAGATTGGCTAATTTCTGTACCTATTCTTGTACAAAAATTTACTTTGTTGGAGGTTTGAATTACCAATGGTGTTAAGCTCAATGTTTTGGCAAGGAGAAGGGAAGTGATACTTAACATGTATGGTCAATCCACATGGGATCTGAGATCCAAGTCTCTGATGAGACAAGGACAGTGGAGAGCCACAGAGAAATTATCGAAAAACTTTAATCAGTATTTGTTGATCCCTTCACCCATGGAAGTAGTATACTGTTAAATTTCTATCAAGCTAAAGAAGAAGGGACATATTAGACTCTAATACATCAATCTTGTCTATTAGATTCACCAATAGGACCTAGGAGACAGATCAAAAATACAGGAAGAAACATATTTATTTTTTGATTAAATAAAAAAGAAACAGAAAACAAGAGGGACCAGTCAATTAGATTAACAAAATTACTAAATAATAAACCAATTTAAAATACCAGCTAGGATAGAGAAGGAGGATGAAGAATGATGACTAAAAGTAACCATCACTTGGGTGCTAAAGGCTGTCTGCTCATCCTTAGGAAGAACTATGCAATAAAGGAGGTTCTAGCAACATGAGGATACTGAAATCAACATCAATAAAAATTTTATAAAATTAAAATTTCAGTGCTCAGAACACATTTTAATTGCTCAATGGCAACATGTGGCTTCCATATTGAAGAAAATAGTTTCAAATATTCTCATCATTATAAAAATATTATTGGATTGTGCTGCTCTAAGATCAAACATACTTTTCTGTACAATTCCACAGATATTTAAATTCACAGAAAATGGACAATAAAAAGGCGAGTAGTCAGTATGCACATAATTTTTCATTGTTTATAAATTACAACTCCCATGAGATCCAATATGACTATGCCCTGCTTTACATTTTTATATATTTCTCAAGCACTTATTCAACATAAACATTGTTACATGCCTTCTTAGGGAAAACATTTATGGATGGATGCCTAAAGAGACTGTGTGTATGTGTATTCTGTCCTTTAGGAACATATTTGCTATATCCTAAAATTTGAAGAAAAAGCAAAAAATATGAAATGAGAAAAATTGGTATGTTAGAAAAGGTATAAATTAAGGCATATGTCTCTAGCTTTAATTTTTATCTATTTACATAGATACAAAATCTGATATCCCAAAGAGTAAAAGCCAGTTGAAAACTGCTGGTAGAGGAAGAGTCAGGATTTTTTGGAGTGTAGCCTCTGGTCAGGTAACCATACTTCACTGAAAGGTGATAGATATGTACAATATATATGGGCAGCACAATTTGGACTTGATGGGTATTAAAAAGAACAGAAAGAAAAATAATTGTATGAAGATAGGTGGATAGTAAAGGAAGATGAAGTCAGCTTCAGACATGAAAAAGACTTTGGACTAGGACAGGGAAGTAGGCTCAGGTACTTTGGTCATTCTGATAAGGCCTTAGAAACAGTGATCATGGGAGTATTCATGGAATTAGGTTTAATGCCTTGCTTTTTCTTTTACTATTTGTGTTTATTGTCTTGCTTGTTCCTTGACTATTTGCATCTATTGTATTGCCAGACCCTCAACCTAGAATTGACCTTAATACATGCATGTAATCAAAATGGTATAAAAGCATAAAGGAGGAGGGGGGATGGGATAGGGGTTTCTAGGGAGGGGAAATGGGGAAAGGGGATGACATCTGGATTATAAATAAATAAAATATCCAATTTTAGAAAAGAGTTGAGGGAAGGGTGAAAATGATCAAGGCATTGTACATAATTTTCAAAGTATTAATGAAGTATTTTACTTTAAAAAATACAGGTATTCCAAACCTATCTCCAGGCAAACATATTTGTTGGCTTTACACAAGGATTCTAGCACTAGGCTTAAACATCCTTCATAAAAGTAAAGTATCTATTAGCTATAAAAACATAGAGCAGTATAAGTGAGTGAGCAACATGCTCTAAGATCTATGTGATTGTGCTGTGAAGATCAAGAGAAGAACAATGTATAAACTAATTCTGGTTTTTAAAACTGTATGTTGCTGATTGAACCACTTCAGCCACTTAAACAGCAACTTTTATAAAATGGCTGGTTATAGTCTAGCATGGAAGGACAGGGGCTTATTTCTCTACCTGAGTAGATATACTCAGGTAATAACTTCTGGGGAAGAAAGAGATGGTTCCCATTAGGGGTGTGGTCCATACCCAGAAGTATGTGGATAGTACAAATAGGACTCAGTAAGTCATTCAAATAAAGACGACCTGAAATCAGGAGAGATGAGTAAGTAGGGGTGGATCTAGGAAGAGTGAGGAGTGAATATGATCAAAATACATTGTAGAAAATTCTCAAAAAATTAATAAAATTGTTAGATCACAAAAGGAAATGGTTAGTTATAGTTTATTTTAAAATATTCAGGTGCTAAACGACTAAGGTTTTGAATAGAAAAATAAACTCAGGAGTTAGTGAGATCTCAAATGAATTAATTGAGAAACTAAATTTAAAGTCATTAATACTATTTAAAGACCTAAAGCCAGATTAGACTACAGTATAGAGAATTCTTTGAGCATACATGAGTCATTTGTTATATATTTTAATTTACTAATCAAAATAAATTAGTAGCCACTATGGGAAAGATAAAGGTTTTCTAGGTTAGAACAACTTTGTAACACAGAAAAATCAATCCTGGTAATACAACTGAAGGCTGACAGTTGCTGGAAAAATTATATCCCAAGATGTTACACTTATTAGTTAACCAGAGATCAGCAATCTGAAATATGAATAACTTCTTAATCCCACACTGTCAATATTATCTTCTAGGTCATCTGCTTGCACATAACTAACTGACTTTATCTGCACTTATACTTGTTTGGTAAAAGTCAAAGAAACTGCCATTAAATTTATAGTTGGCATCCATAACATTGCCTAAAAACACTTAAATGTTAAAATTTGAACTATATTCTCAGTTTTTAACATGTTTTTATTATTTGCTTATTTATTTGTGTGTGTGTGTGCATGTGTATGTGAGTGTGTGCAAATGAGTGTGTGTGATCTATTTCATGATGTTGCAAGTTTTCCCTCACTTCCTCTCTTCTATGTTCTCCCTCCTGCCTCCCCTTCTTCCTTCCTTTGTGTGTGTGTGTGTGTGTGTGTGTGCCATGTATATGCATGGTTTATGTATGTGTGTATATAAAATGGATTTAAAGATTGTGGTAAAGAAGATAATGTCATAATTCCATTTTTATTTTTTGTCCACTACTATGAGAAAATATTCTCTAATGGCAAACAATTTCCTGCTGTTCCACATTCCAAAACATTAATCCTCAGGAAGGGCCAAGCAAATGTTATATTGGTAAGTTATATGCAGTTTTCTAAGGAATTTTTATGGAGTTTTATTGGATATGCAGGCTAAAATGCCATTTCTGTCTTTTATTACACACCAAAAGTCTGTATTTCAACTAACTCAGCAAAGAAAAATTTGGTTGCAACACATAGCAGATGGGAGGAATGCTATCATAAGACTGTGTCAGTTGTACAATATACTATTACAAGAAAAAGCCTCTACAAAGCCTTAGATGTGATTATATCTCCTAGAATTACATTGGTCAACTACTCATGATCACTATAAGAAAAATGATTCTATATAATTTTTTTATATTATTTGTTTATGCAAATTATTATTGGGTCATAGGTCAGGCTCTGTGCAACAGGCTGGTAAGTTATACTGATAAAACTTCTCTCCTTGTGGTGTTAAGACCATATTAGCAGATAAAAAATTAGGCAAACATTCATGATAAAACATAATAGGTATAATGATAAAACAAATACAGAAAGAAATGAAGTACAAGGCATGTCATTTAGAAAGGAACCTGGTAAGATTTCTAAAAGAATTGGTAGTTAATTTGAAATATTCAAGATTAATGGGAATTAGATCAATTAGCTGATAGAATGGAGATGGCAAAGAGATAGAGAGAGAGGGAAGGTGACATTGATGCAATTAGAACAAGAACAAAAGTCTTTGGTCTTGCCAAAGACTCAACCATGGCGAACCATCAAGTTATCATCTATTTCCTGACATGATTATGTTGGATACCAGTATTTTTGTATCAATGCCCATGTCAGAACTACTCCTGGGTCTTACCTGGAAGAGATATCATCTTTTGTACATTGCACCTGCTTGGTGAAAACTGTCCCTAATATTTATGCTTTGTTTCAAAGTAATTGCAGTATGTTTTATACTCTACTCAATGGTAGAAGCCCTGTTAAAACAGAGTGTGTGCTTTATGGTGTTTTTGAATTTGGTGGATATCCAAGAAATAATGAAATCTACCACAAGGTAAATTAACATTAAGAAAAGATTGTGGCTGTTCCTCTCTCTTTCTAACCTTTCAGTAAATGAAAACATGTACTTCCAAGCCAGCCTGAGTTTGAGACTTTTCCCTTTGATTTCAGATTTGTTACTAGTGAACATATATGGAATGAGTTCCTGAAACTGTAATGTGACAGAAAGAGATATTTAGGCAAATAAGATTTGCAGCTAAAGACCCATGATCTAGTGTTTTGATTCCAATTATATAAACAGTTGAAAGAAGCTTTTTGGCTGTCTTGGCTAACCCTGAAAGAGGTATGGTTTTATGCAATCGGTGGAAAGAACTCAAAGTATCCTGTTCCAACAAAAGCCCTTTGCACATATATAAGAGTTGTGAAGCTTGTCTTCATGTGGGAATCCTAACAGCAGACCAGGGACTGTCTTTGATTCTGTTGCCTGCCTTCTTAGGAGCCCTTTCCCTAAAAGGACTTCCTTGTTTATCCTCAATAGGAGATGTGCTTAGTCCTGCTGCAAATTGATATGCCAAGGTGGGTTAATATCCATGGGAGGCCTCTAATTTTCTACAGAAAAAGGGAGAGGGTTGGTGGAGGGAAGGTGAGAGGGTGGAACTGGGAGGAGAGGAAGGATGAGAAACTTAATTGAAATGTGAAGTAAATTAATTAATTAATTAATTAATTAATAAAAATTTTCAGACATGGTATCGAATCAAGTTCATCATTCAGAATGCAACATTAGGAGATCAGTTTGGGTGTAACATTTGGTAATTGAATTGGGACACTCTGTGCAGTTGCGCAATGTTGAAACAGAATGTAACAGTGGAATGCGGTTTCAAACAGTAACCTATCAATGACAATGACCTTGACACTATAGATGTTATTTTTGTGAAGTTTCATAAAATATCTTCATTTCCCCCATTGAAAAGTTTACAGTGAGAGTGGAGGGAGTTCTCAAGTTCATTTATTTGGTTTAAGTTTTGTGTGTGAGGCTTTTAAAACAATCTCATGTAAACCAAGTGGTCTGGGAACTATGTAACCAAGGATGATCTTGAACACCTGATCCTCCTGCCCCCTGTTCCATATGTTACGAGTGTGCACTATGACACTGGCACCCAGTTTATGAGGTGGTAGAGACTGAACTCAAGGCTTCATCTATGCCAAATGTGTACTTGTCCCTTAAACTGTTTAAATAAATTTGACTCTAAGAATGCACATCATTGGAGTCCTTGTCCTCTTCAGGTCCTTCAGTCCTTCCCCCATATCTTCTACTAAACTCTGTGAGCTCCCAGAGATTGAATTATTAACCAAAGAGCAAGCATAGGCTGGACCTAGAACCCCCATACATATGTAACAGATGTATATTTTGGCCTTCATGTAGGTTCTAGACTTTCACTTTGCCTGAAGATTGTACTCAAAATTCACCAGGGTAAGCAAAAGTAGTCGATTAAAGGATATGTGTCTCAGGGATAAGCCAGCCTGAGAATCTTCCCAACACAATTAGGCATGCCCCAGAAAAGCAGCAATTTTGCCAAGTACAGGCATACACATATACCACACACACACGCACACACACACACACACACACACACACACTAGCTCACTTAATGCACATAGCTTTCACAATATATCAAGTTTTCTTCTGTATTCAAAAGCAGGATCTAAATCCTGCAAATCTTAATCTACTCAAATGTGACAATTTGTCTCCAGATTCTAGTCTTTCTACCTTACCTTATCCAGAACAGCCAGTAGACAGTCAGGCCAAGCCTTACCACAAAGAGTATTTTCAGCCTCAAATTTTCAATTTAATTCATGTGTAGCTTTTAAAATTATTTTGTAGTGCTAGGTATCAAACTTATGCTTCTGCTTGCTAGGTCAAAATTCCATAAATGAAGCATAACCCCAGCTATATGCAGTTAAAATCTTGAAAAATAAAGTGAGACATCCAGGAAATAAGAAAAACTGTTATAATTTTCCTCTGCAAATTAAAACAGAACAGTCTGCACAGAGACAGAACAGATTTGGAGGAAGCCACTGACACAAGGCCAAAAGCAAATGCATAGAATTCTGAAACAGAGAATCAAGGTTAGGATTTCCAGAACCTGGACAGAAGTTTGAAAAAAATGATCATGAGCTAATCATTCAGCCTTGTTCATCAAAACTGTTCTCATGATACATGCATGAGTTCATGGCAAATAAAAGGAATCTTTAAAAGTTTATATGCCTAACATTCTTTATTCAGTGTCAAGGTGCTGGCCAATTGATTTCTGGTGAGGTTTGTCTATCTTCATGTCTTAAAGATGGCCAACTTTGTCCTATGGCCTTGCATAGTGTGGAAGATGAGAAGGAAAAAGGAAGAGAGAGAGTGAACGTGGATATGTGTTTGCGCGCATGTGTGTGTGTGTGTGTGTGTTTATCTTATAACAATACTCATCCCAACATGAGCACCCCTCCCTATGACCTCATCTTAGCTAATCACCTCCCAAGAGCTTACTAAATAATCATAACATGGAGGTTAAGACTACAACATGTAAATTTCATAAAGACCCAAAGACTTACCCCTAAAACATCCAATTGTCCAGAGACCACAAGCATCTCACAGGAAAAGGGGGGGGCTGTAATAAGGAAAGAATGACTGAACAACTTCCACTTCTCAACTTAGTACATCTTATTCCTCTCTATACATATAGGATCTTCATGAAGCCCCTCTCTGAGACTGGGGAGCAAGTTATGAAGGAAGCACAGATTTCCATGTATTAAGAAAAGATTTTGTACAGGCATTTCATAACCTGAAATTTCATCTGGCCAGCATCTCTTCTGAGAGCCTCTCTTCAGTTTTACTGAAGTGAGACATTTGAGCTTCTACTGGTTATAATGATTCACATGCCCAGGTCAAGTGTTAAGCAAGGGCTAGGCCTATTTTTTTTTCAAGATAAAATTTACATACTATAAAATTCAACATATACTTCAGTGGTTTTTAATATAATCACCAAGTTGTATGACCATATCTACTGTCAAATTACAGAACATTTACATCACCCTTTATAGAATCCCATACCTACCCACTATCAGTCACTCCCAATCTGCCTATGCCTAAGGTTATGGCAAATACTAATATTCTTTCTGCCTCTATGAAAATATTTGGGGATGTTTTACATAGATTTACACAATAATTGATTTTTGTGAACTTAGCATTATGTTCAAAGCCCATCCATGTTGTAGTATGAATCACTACTTCATTCCTGTTTATGGTTAAATAATATTCCATCATATAATGAATATATCACATCCTATTTATCATTCACCAAATGATAGTCATTGACATTATTTCTATTATCTTGGCTCTTATGAAACAAATTCCACAACTAACATGTTTCATTTACTTGAGAATGTATGTAGAAATAGAACTGTTCAGTTATATGTGACCTGTGTTGAACTTTTGGAGAAATTTCGTATAGACCTATTTTCAACTAATTTGTATCTAAGTCAATAGCCATCACACAGTTATCACAACCCTTAAACATTTTTGGTTCAAATCAACTATAATCCTTACAAAAATATGGGTATCCAGGTGTTTCATTTTTGATTTTAGGACTTAATTGGTAAAAAGTAGGGCTCAAGCATAGACAACTCAAAACTCAGAGTAGATTCAACATGGAAGCCACAAATGAGAACACCTACAATTCCAGCCCTCATAAGCCTGAAGCAGAATGACTGAAATGAGTCTGAGGCTAGACAGTACTATATAGTGAGTTTCTAGGTAGAAACACTGTTTCTAAAGAGGGAGAGGGAGACAAGGATGGCTCATGGGGGAAAGGTTCCTGATAATCTGAACCCAATCCCAAGAACAGGTGAAAGGACAAAGCCAACTACTGTAAGTTTTCTTCTGACTTCTACATGTACTCTATTATACATGTACATATGTGTGTGCATACATGCACACAGTTGTGTAAAGCAATAAAAAGAAATATAATAAATAAAAACTTTAAAAGTCGAAAAGAAAATGAAAAGAATATATCTCTTTTGCTTTGTGCTTTTCAGCTCTGTGGACCTTTCAACTGAGCTTGGAAAAGATAACTTCCCAGTCATCAGATACTGATCTACTGTGAGTTCTCCCTTGGCCACATTATAATGTAACAGAATAACAATTCTCAGACCCATTACAGAGCATTATAGTTATCTCTGAAGCATTATAAAATACAATATGCCAGCAGCCCCTGGTTGCCTCATGTACATCCCTAAAGCTAAGTGTTCATTTGTTTTCTTGACTCAATGTTATAGAATATTGAAAGGTATTATCATGTGCTAACTCACATTTCTGACTAAAATAATGTCCATTATTTTATAGAAAAAAGCATCAACTTGAAGAGTTTCATAACTTTTCTCAAGGTCCTCAAGTGGAGAGGTTATATTCAAGTATCATCTAGCCCTAATCTTAACTGATCCGTGGCATTCAGTTCTTTCTAATAACTAAAATCTCACAGTCTGAATACAGATTAAGTGAGGTTTTTATATTAGGAACTTGGTCTACAATGTGGAAATGATGGAAAGTGTATGAGGTATAGCTAAATGACATGTCCTTAAATTCTTAGGAATATTGCCCTCAGAAGGAAATTCTGTTTGCTGCAAGTGAGGTATCTTGTATAAAAACCCAAGCCTGACCCATGAATCCCTCCATAGCTTCTTATTAGCCAAGGTAATATTAGCTTATGGTGATATCATATTATTGACTCTCCAAAACTATAAACAAAATACATTTCTTACCTTAATAAAGTTAGCCTGTCTCAAATGTTTTGTTACAGTGATATAAAAACAACTGATACACAACTTTAACAATGGCAGGAAACATTTCTTCATCTTGATTACTATACGAATATCACAAAATGCAGTGCTCTAGATAATGAAAATACTAATAAAAATGGAACCAACTAATTTCAAATTTAGCTATGGAAATTACTAATAATATCAGATTATTTAAGATGCTCTGGATGTCAATATGATATTGATATTTGGAACATGAACTTAGAGTCTAGAATATATTTTGTCTGTACCAATTATGGACATATTTAGGATTTTATCTGTGTTTTGAAGATTTTGATTATAATAATATGTTATACACAACATAGCTCCTCCTGAGTCTATAAGGAACTCCGAATGTTGTAAAGCTTGCTAGAAATTATTTATTACTTTATGGACTGCTTTGCCTTCTCTGTCCATAACAAAACCATATCAGTTTCTAAACCATCTTTCTTTGAATTGCTTCTGCTTTTATTTAATTTACTGCCCTTGGAATTTGTGAAGTTCTTGACTGGGCTTCACATTTTTTCACTTCCTTGTAATTTCCATATTCTCTTTCAGCTTTTGTTTCTTTAACATTTCTAACAATGGGGATGGGGTGGAATTTCTTAAGACTTTTATCCCCCACAATGCCTTGAAAACATGGAGCCAAACATGGGCATATATACTCTTACTTGGGGATATCATTTGGGTCTATAACTTCACACTGGGAAAGACTGACAACAGGCAACTGCAAAACCAATGTAAACATTATGTGGTATTGGTTATATGGTATAATGTAAATCTATGAATGATGCCAATTATATATACTGCAGACTCCAAGAAAGACGTTTTACTATAGTTTGTATAATATCACATATAAAGAAGAAGGTATTCCAAGAGTTAGGTTGATATCCTCAAAGTATCGGATTGTTGATAAGATTTGGTCACAAATTCTTTTTCAGAATTCAACTGATGACATACAAATGACTAATCTTTACATGTTTTTACTATGTACAATATGTAGGACTTTTCTTGTAATTATATCCATTAATTTGTCTACTCCCTGGGACATAGGAATTGCCATTTTCTCATTCAAGATGTGAGAAAACTAAAAAAGAATGAGTGCTCAATATGGTATGAAACTAGAGATTCAAATACAGGCAGCCTTCAGCTAAAGTCAACCATTTAATCTCACCAAAATGGCATGGAGAATACAAATTAGACTGGGAATAACTTTGAACTTCATAGTATTCAAGCCTTCATTGTTTATTCATTCAGTCCTAACACATTCACTGTTATAGAAGACAAAACAGATAGACCTTAAAATCCATTCTCAAGCAGTGGTATAGGCAGGGCAAGGGTGATTCATCATTTGATTAAGATACAAATGGATCAAAAGACACATAAACACTGTCATCTGATTGCCCAAAGTCTAACAAGAAAGAATACTGAAAGTATAGAAACTATTCCAACGTATCAGTTCATATAAAAACAATGAAAATAACTCCAGTCCTGTTCTAATAAATGTAAATTTCATAATGTATACATGAGCTAAAATTGAAAAAATGTTTATTGCATAAAGAAGGGTAAGAGATATGGTTGAAAGATGGCTAGTATAACACTAAAGGGAATATGATTTTCCATTAAGAATGACACAGGATGAAAGACATAGCAAGCTTACTAGACTAAAAAATGGTACCCAAAGCACCAAGAATACTTGAGTCTTGTCTAAATCCGTCCTGACTTCTCTTGGAGCATCTGATGATGCTGCCAACACATACTAACGTCTGGAAGCCAGGCTTAAAACCCTGTCTTTTCTGGATGACTAAAAAAAGTACTTACCTAATGGAATATAATTATGAATTCTCTCATGAACATACTCAATTCATATACTCCAGCCTGAAATGATAATGATTTCAGCAGACTAGGCAGAAAACATGTGATCTAATCAATGCCTGACAGACTGACTTGCTTCCAAATGAACCTTCTTTGACCTCCCCCTCCTCCTCTCAAATTTACCAGTGACAGAATAGAGGAAACTGCCAACTTGGAATGTTTTCTTCTAAAATTAAAAAATAAATGAAAAGAAGGAAGGAAGTAAAAGGAAAGGAAGAAAAAGTGTTTTGAAAGCTACTTTCTAAACTCACACTGTGACAACATTTTGGGAAACTATTTCCAAAGCAATTTTTTTTCTGCTTGACCAAAGGTATAATTTTTCCTCCAGGAAGTTAAGGCACCTCATGCTGGTGTAATTGAGTTTCCCTGGGAAGAAGCTGTTGCCCCCTGGGTGGTCACTACTGTTGAAAAATTAAAAGCAGATGTTTGGCAGGTTGACTCCCCATGCATCACAGTCTGTTTTTTTCTATTTTAGACAGAGGAAAGTACATTCAGGACATCCTTAATACTAGGTCTCCATACTCATCATACTTACATGTCCATACAGTATGCCTTCATTGAAACTCAGAAAACAAACCAGTTATGCAAAGAATCATTTAGCTACCATCTTATTACTTATCCTTTCAGCTTGCTATTGATGTGACCAAGGCATAGGGCAGTCTTACTGGAGGAATTTTTGTGGAAAAAAATTTGGACAAATGAAGATTTTTATAGGAGTGTTCATATCAATACCTTAGAAAACAAATATGTCTGATTTTAATCATTCATATGAAAGCAGAAACCAAAGATGATCTTTGTTTCCTTTGCATGATACAATTAGGTGAGGATAATCTCTATTCATGTGTTAGTGCATTCATCTACTAATGGTGTTTAACAAACTGTAAGTTTGGAAAAGAGTAGGAAAACATTTTGTACTATTTCTTCTAACTTTACAGTACATATTTACTCTAATTTCCCTTTTGCTACTATATGCTTGGCTTCCAGTCATCTATAACCAGACTCTTCTAAAGAACTGTCGATATTCCCTGGCTCAAGTTCTCCTCCTCTCTGTAGTTTGGAGCTCCTTGAGTTTCTTTATCTTATAATAAAAAATGGGTTTCTTTGCACTAAAACACTCCCAGTAACACACACACACACACACACACACACACACACACACACACACACACACACACACACACACACAAACACACACACACACACACACACACACACACATGCTTATACATACTTCATTTTAGCTCTGCTCATTAACTTTAAAGTAGACATGTGAATCACTTCAAGCTGGCTTTTTAAATTATCTTTATGCTCTTCAAAAGTTTTTCTTTAAAGAGGCTAGTAGAAACCAAACTACACCTTCATTCTATAACAAAAAATAATAATGCCTTGTATTAATTTTATATTTGTAGATAGCAGTATTTATAGGCAGCAATATTTTCTAATACTAACAAGTCTGTATAAATAGGGTACTTCGCCAAGAGCACAATCATAATATACAATTAACATAATGTGTTTCAATGGATAGAACTAGAAAAGATCATCCTGAGTGAGGTACTCCATTCCTAGGAAGACAAATATGATACCTACTCACTTATTGGCTATAAAGTACAGGATAACTATGCTACAATCCACAGACCCAAAGAAGCTAAGTAGCAAAGAGGGGCCAAGGAAAGATGCTTCAATCTCTCTAAAAAGGTGAAATAAAATTGACATGGGGTGGATGGAGAGAGGCGACTGGGTGGGAGAAGGGGTGGAAACAGGAGGGATCAAATGTATGGAGAATGGAGAAAAGAACACAGAGAGAGGACTAGAATAGGTGGTAGGGGAAGGGTGCATCTATAGGATGATCTAGAAACCTAGAACAATGGAAACTTCCAGGAAGTTATGAGGATGACCCAAGCTAAGACTCCTAGAAATGGAACCTGAAATGGCCACCTTTTATAACAAGAAACTGGGACACCAACCCAGGCACAAAACTTTAGACCCACAATTTGTCCTGCCTACAAGGTATGCAGGGATAAAGTTGGGAGAAGAAGAAAGGGAGAAGGGGATGAGGCAAGGGGAGGGGCTGAGAGGAAAGGAGGGAAAGGAAGCTGTTATCAGGCTGCAAAGTTAATTAATTAATTAATTAATAGAAAAATAATGTGTTTCTTCCCATTTTACACAAGGTTAATAAATATAGTGCAAGTGCATGTGTGTTCTGTGTACATGCTAAGTACTAAAATATCACTAGATAATCTTGCAATTTTATAAATATGCTCACGTGATGTCTTACTTTCTTAAATGATAATTGTAGGCTAGGTGATGGATTGATTTGCAAGAATATTCAGTCTTCAATGGTAACCCCTGTCGGAAACTTTTGATTAATTATAGGGTACAGGAAGGAATAACTCAAAGCTTTGCAATCATAGTCAAAACATGCAGTTCTATAGCCCGTTATTCTCTCCTTCTCTAGATCCCACTGTATCATTCTAAGTCCATTTACAAGACTTCTTCCAAGTGTCCTCCCTGCTTCCTGTTTCCAGTTTTGATCTTTTTTGGTTTGCTCCACTCAGTCTCAATAAGCAGTTCTAATAAGGGCCTACTATCTTATATACATTACTAAATTCAATGGTTTTAGTCCAGGCTTATCTTGAATGCCTGGAGTCAAATTAGCCTCTCATCTTCATCTTCCCAACATGTTGGTGTTACAGACACTCACCACTATGCCCAGTTTCAGGGTGGAACTTATATTAATTACTGCTCTGCTGTTTTGATAAAATAAAATGATAAAACCAATCTAAAGAGTAGTTTATTTGGGTGTATGGTTCCAAAGAGCTAGATATGTACAATGTTGGGAAAGGAATGATAGGAGAATTAAACTAAGAGACTAAATTCCTAACCTTACTTAATGTCTTAGTAGCTGTTCTATTCTATGTAAATACAGCATGATGAGGGCAATTTTTTAAAGAGAAAGTATTTAATTGGAATCTCACTTATTGTTTCTGAGGTTTAGACTATTATCATTATTGTAGGAACATGATGGCCTGCAGTCAGGCATAGTTGTAGAGAAGCAGTACAGGTGCTGATGTGCAGGCAGAGGGGAGAAATATATATATATATATATATATATATATATATATATATATATATGTATGTATGAAAAGGTGGGCAAAGTCCAGGCTGTCTCCAAGTTCTTCAACTGAAGAACTTGATTAAAATGAAGAGATGTCATTAAATGCAATAAAGCAGAAAGGGAGGAAAAGAAATGGTAGCAAATGACACATGGGGAAAATATGAAAAGGAATATTGCACTTTAAATGAGAAATTTCTTCCTAGAATTTGAACACTTGATATATATACCAGGTCTGGCATGGACTTTTGAAAGTTGAAAGCAAATCCCCAGTGACATACTTCCTCCAATAAGGTCACACCTACTCAAACAAGGCAACACCTCCTAATCCTTCTCAAGCAGTTCCACTCCCATGTAACTAAGCATTCAAATATATAAGCCTATGGTGGCCATTCTTATTTAAACCCCCACACTCAGGAAGTCAAGAGAGTAAACTAAATGTGGAATACAGCTACAAAAACCTTAAATCCTGCCCCTAGTGACACACTTCCTCCAGCAAGGCCCCATATTCCAAAACTTCTTATATAGCACCATGAACTGAGAATCCAGTGTTCAAATTCTAGGAAAAAATTTCTCATTTAAAGTACAATATTCTTTTACGTATTTTCTTCATGTGCCATTTGCTGAAATTACTTTTCCTCCCTTTCTGCTCCATTGCATTTAATGATATCTCTTCATTTAATCAGGTTCTTTACATGAAGAACTTGGAGGCAGCCTGGACTGTTGCATATTTTCATTTGACCCACTGAAAATCCTGTCAACTGTTCTCGTAATGTCTTCCTCATTTATCAGTCATGTCTAAAGTACAATGTCTCTATATGGATGATCATTGTGGTCCCAGCTGGTCTTTCTGATTCTGCCAAGGATCACAAAAATACCCACAAAAAATAATAACATAAACTCTACATCCAAGCATAACTTCCTTTGGACTTTATCTTTTTTTAGATATTTTCACAAACTACTATCACCATATAATAAAACATTATGCATCATATAATAAATGATTTTGTAGACAAAAGTAGTTTGGAGAAAGGACTATCACAATATCGGTTATTAGAACTTCTCTTCCCAAATGAAGTAATTGTGCAAAAATTGACTTTTGTTTATTTTATTTATTTTTATCTATTTTATATTTGTTTTTATTGGATATTTATTACAATTCAGATTTTATCCCCTCACCCCATTCCCCCCACTACCCAGGAACCTCCTATTCCATCTTTAAACGTACTTGTTTTCTGCATTCATTTTCTTGCTTCTAATACTATGTGGGGGGGACCAGCATGAATTAAGATCCTTTGGTCCACTCCAAGGAAAAGGAGCAAGTTCTTTGTCTGTCCTTGATAGTAACCTCTCTTTATCTATTTTAATTTATGGACTACCTCCTAATTTCATGTTTAGCTTCTATCGCACATTTGCAAAATGATTCCATGTTGCCTAAAATTTTAAAAAGCAACAACTTATCATTAGTAACCACACTCACAAATAGAGTTCAAGATGCCAGCACTAAAAATGTAAGTCAGAGTTAAATTAGCAATTAAAATCAAACTAATTTTTTCAAATGTATGATTATACTACCAGTATACTCAAGAAAACTTTATGATAAAAATCATCAATAGCTTACTTTGCCATGAAACAGTGATTTTGAACTGGGGAAGGGTTTGCAATTCTGCTTATTAAGCTCATTTGAAAATACCTAGACACGTGTTTTTATATTTTAAGATGAGGGTAGTGGAGCTACTGGAATCTAGTGACTAAACACAAGGACTATTGTCAACAATCCTATAGTACTCGGGACAACATAACAACAAAACATTGAATTACACAGTCCCAAATGTTAAGTACCTCAAGGCTAAGAAACTATTAATATTAATATGTTTATCATTCTGAAGGTTCATAGAGGTTAATATAATAAGTCCAATTAAAAATCTTTAAAATGTATAGACTTTTAGATATTTCCATTGCAGGTGCAGCTTTGTATTCTTATTTCTGAAAATGTTATACGTATTAACATATGTCATTTAACTGACACCCAGGTAGCACTAAACTGACTTCTAGAGCAGTCTGACAATCAAGTAATGGTAAATAAATTCTTCTAACATCAAACAGATATCTTGGAGGTAATTCTTACAGCATGAAGCAAAGTGCACTGTATAAAGGATGCATAGGCAGACAGTGTGTGGTGACTTACTGACTCCAACTCAGAGTACGATTGTTTAAGTATGGCTTCTAAATAGTTTGTTAAGATTATTTTTAATAATATGTTTCTTTATTTGATGTATTCAAATCATTTTTTGTCAAATATTGTCCTATAATTTCTGTAGTTAAAGGTGAAGTGGGATAACTTAGAAAGCTTTTGTTCCCAAATACTCAAACTCTCAAGGGCTAGGAGTATATTTAAGTTTTGGCTCCCTGATAGAACACTTGTCTGGCATGAATAATGCTCTAAATATGATACTAAACACCACATACAGAAAACTCTCTTACTGACCTTGTGTTACATGTATAAGCAAGTTTTAGTACAATCTGTAGCCAGTGGGCCATATCAAATTAGAAATCCCAAATGTATTGTAGTTTCCACTTTAAGAGGCTAAACAAAACGTTAGCTTCATAGAACATGGATATTTAGACTTTAATGAGTATCTACTGTAACCATTCCCTTTCTACGACAAATGAGGAATGAGGCCCCCCTGAGGACATGTGACTTTTCTAAGGCCACAGAGCTGGTTAGCGGCCAATCCTGGATAACAGCTTTGTTCTTTGGTTAGACTACTCTGGGAATTTTCCAACAGACTAATCTTTCTTTGCTTGACTTATTTGGAGTCAGTCGTTCCAAAACTGCCGTGTAAAGTTGTGTTGGCTAATTTATTATGGGTGTATAAACTTGGCCTACATCCCTGAGCACATTATTTACTTCCATCCTTTTGTCTGAAAGGAAAGTCTTTCCATTAAGCAAACAGTACAATGCTCTCTAAGGTAAGCTGAAAAGTATTTACACTACATACTATATAATACATAATATATAACGTATAATATATAATTACTGCATAGTGATTAACTCTTGTCATAACAGTTTTCAAAAAGTTACATCATTTTTCTACAATTCACTGTTTTGTCCAGAATATGAAAATGTCCACTCTAAAATACAGCAATACATATCAAGTGATTTTTTAAGTTTATCAATTGAGACAAACACACACTCACCAAACGTACCTCATATAGTTGGTCAAAGACTACAATGATATGTAACAAATTTCATGTATGCCATGTTTAAATGAACCTGAAGAATCTTCTTTGGTCCTTTTGCCAAGCAAAAAAGGAAAAAGACATTGATGGCTGTTGACCATTTGTGCGACTTCCTTATTTTGAAACATAATCACGTTTTACTTTAATGTCTGCCCCAGAGCATATTTCTGTGTTATAACTTTGTTGTGAATAATGAAAACATAAACTTTAAATGATGAAAATTTGGAAACAAAAATAGGCTATCAAAAATAAATGTCATAACAAAGCTTGATAACATATTTTTGGTTCCAAGTCCATACATATTATTCATATTTCAATATATATCTAATCTAATTAATGGAATCTAGTTATAACTAAGTAATTTTCAGGAAGGAATTAATGAAAGTAACGTTAGATTTTTCTCTAAATAGCTATGTGCCCCTCCATACTTATTCTATGGGTTACCCCTCCAGGGTCCCTGTAGAACTAATTATTAGAACATTGCATTCCAGATCTTTCCTTATTGTATTTTCTTATCTTCTCTTTATATGTTTTCCTGTGAGCTACACACTGAAATATTGTAACAGATACTTCAAAAATGCCTGGAGTCAGGCATGCAGCTTTATTAGAAGACTCTGGCTGGAGCATTTTGCAGTGAAAACTAAATAATTCTTGGTTCAAATGGAAATAGAAATATTTCATCTTGAATTATCTTTTACAAGATGATTCCAGCTCTTACATATGAAAATAACAGTGGAGATTTTTATCTGTAAATTTCTCAGGAGCTCCATTTTCAGACTATGTGGTCTATTTTAAACACACCATATGGATTATGTACTCTAAGAACTACTTTTAACTGAAAAAAAAATCTGTGCAAACATAAACCACCCAGCTCTAAAGTCCCAGCTGGCACTTCTGTTACCCGTAAGTGCTCTTTTGTGTTTATGTTTCTTACACCCACATGTATATATGTTTGCAGTAGAAATCCTTCACCCTTGTCTCTTAAAAATTCCTTGAGCAACAAGACAGCCCAGAGCAGGACTTCGTTCCATATCTCAAATCACTGAAAAGGCCAACAGTAAGCTAGTATGGAAGGAAGTCCACACTCTTGCCTTCCCCTTATCCATCTGAATTTTCTGCTCTTATGTTTTGTTTCCTTGAGGGTGAATTATTTTTCGCATATGCCATTTCAAACCAGCATTTTCCCCAAACACATGTCCCTTACTGTCCTTGAAGAAAAAGTCTCATGGAAAGACTTCCATGGATTAAGGATGAAAAATCAAAGCGGCATTTAAAAATTTTTATAAGCAATATTCTTTATATTATGGTACATAGCAAATATGAGAGTTGAGAAAATATAGTTTATTTATCTTTCAATGTGTTTAATTATAAAAGCTTTTATTTTGTCATGAGTTTCCTCTAGAAAGAATATGTCCTAGGACTCATTTGGAGAACTACTTCTAATCTTAGTGTCATAAAATTCCTTTTCAATACTAATATAATGTTACCCGATTGTGGTGTCTCCAGTAGTATTTTCCAGTTTCCCAGGTGGCCACTTTGGAGGCTTGTATATACTAAATAGAACAATGGGTAAAGGTGATGGCCAATTTTACCCCTGGTAATAGACATTGACACAGTCACATTATTACACATCTAGAAGCAAAAATAATAATTTTTAAGGATAATTAATTACAATGTCAGGCAATGCAAGAAATAGATGGAACTTTTATCAGTATCATTTAGAGTTGATGAATTGCCAATATTAAGAATACTTTTCTTGACACAATTGTCAAAGAAAATGCAAAATGCAAAAAGCTCCTAACCCAAAACATCCAGGAAATCCAGGACACAATGAGAATAACAAACCTAAGGATAATAGGTATAGATGAGGGTGAAGATGCCCAAATTAAAGGGCAAATAAATATCTTCAACAAAATTATAGAAGAAAACTTCCCTAATCTAAAGAAAGAGATGGCCTTCCGGTCTGGGCCAGAACACTGAGCAGATCTTGGGTGGCAGCTCTGCCCCCAACATCCAAGAACCCAGAGGAAGCAGGGATCCCAGGTGCTCGAACTCAGGCAGTATCTTAGGTAAGCAGACAGCAGGGCCTGCCCTAAACAGGGAGTAACTAGGAACCAAAAGGACCCAGGAAGTCACTCCTGGCCCGGAACACTGGTTCCTTCAGGTCTGGGCCAGAACACTGAGCAGATCTTGGGTGGCAGCTCTGCCCCCAACATCCAAGAACCCAGAGGAAGCAGAGATCCCAGGTGCTCGAACTCAGGCAGTATCCTAGGTAAGCAGACAGCAGGGCCCGCCCTAAACAGGGAGTAACTGGGAACCAAAAGGACCCAGGAAGTTACTCCTGGCCCGGAACACTGGTTCCTTCCGGTCTGGGCCAGAGCACTGAGCAGATCTTGGGTGGCAGCTCTGTCCCCAACCTCCAAGAACCCAGAGGAAGCAGGGATCCCAGGCGCTCTAACTTGGACAGTGTCTTAGAAACTAGTTCTCAGATCTGAGGCCTAGATCAGACCTCTGCCAGGTCTGCTGTTGTGTGGACCCCGGATTCCACCTGAGACATACTGGAAGGCCCACTCAATCCAGATCCACAGAGGAACAAATGAACTCAGAGCTTCAGACAACATATCCTGAGATATTCTAGAGGAGACACTGCACCCAGAACAGCAGACACCTAGCTGGACTACTACCTTGGAGGCAACATATCCTGAGGCATCCTAGAGGTACCACTGTAATCAGTGCAGCTGGAAAAGATCACAGAGACATCTGGACCCCTAGGAGATCAGACACAAGCTAGATAACTAGAAAGACAGGCTTCAGTCAGAGACAGCAAGTACAAGCAGCACTAGAGTTAACCAGATGGCAAAAGGCAAGAGCAAGAACTTGAGCAACAGAAGCCAAAGTTACATGGCATCATCAGAACCCAGCTCCCCCATCAGAGCAAGCCCTGAACACCCCATCACACCAGAAAAGCAGGAATCAGAATTAAAATCACTTCTCATGATGATGATAGAGGGCTTTAAAAAAAGACATAAATAACACTCTCAAAGAACTTAAGGAGAGCACTGGTAGACAGATAGAAACCCTTAAAGAGGAAACACAAAAATCCCTTAAGGGATTTCAAGAAAATGCAACCAAACGGGAAAAGGAATTAAACAGAACCATGCAGGATCTAAAAATGGAAGTAGAAACAATAAAGAAATCACAAAGGGACAATACTCTGGAGATAGAAAACCTAAAAAAAAAGATCAGGAGTCATAGACACAAGTATCACCAACAGAATACAAGAGATGGAAGAGAGAATCTCATGTGCAGAAGATACCATGGAAAACATTGACACAACTGTCAAAGAAAATGCAAAATACAAAAAGCTACTAACCCAAAATATACAAGAAATCCAAGACACAATGAGAAGGCCAAACCTAAGGATAATAGGTATAGATGAGGGGGAAGACTCCCAACTAAAAGGACCAGTAAATATCCTCAACAAAATTATAGAGGAAAACTTCCCTAACCTAAAGAAAGAGATGTCCATAAATATACAAGAAGCTTACAGAACTCCAAATAGTTTATTAGACCAGAAAAGAAATACTTCCCGCCATATAATAGTCAAAACATCAAATGTACAAAACAAAGAAAAAATACTAAAAGCAGTAAGGGAAAAAGGCAAAGTAACATATAAAGGCAGACCTATAAGAATTACACCAGACTTCTCACCAGAGACCATAAAAGCCAGAAGATCCTGGACCGATATCATACAGACCCTAAGAGAACACAAATGCCAGCCCAGACTACTATACCCAGCAAAACTGTCAATCATTATTGATGGAGAAACCAAAATATTCCATGACAAATCCAAATTTACACAGTATCTCAACACAAATCCAGCACTTCAAAGAATAATTGGTGGAAAACTCCAACACAAGGAGGGAAACTACAACCTAGAAAAAGCAAGAAAGTAATCTTCCAAAAACCCCAAAAGAAGATAGTTACACAAACATATCTCCACGGATGTTAGTCCAAAAGCTTGGATTAGCGAAGACTCAACCCACAGACCACATGAAGCTCATGAAGAAGGAAGACCAAGAGGGGATGCCTCAGTTCTACTTAGAACGAGAAATAAAAATGCTCAAGGGAGCAAATAGGGAAACAAAACATGGAACAGAAACTGAAGGAGGGGCCATCAGGAGACCTTTCCACCTGGCTATTCATCCCATGTACAGCCACCTAATCTAAACACTGTTGTGGATGGCTGGAAGTGCATAATGTGAGGAACATGATATAGCTGTCTCCTTAGAGGTCAGCCAAAGACTAAAACACTCAGAGGACAATGTTCACAATTAACCACTGATATGATCGGGGGTTTCCCAATGGAGAACTTAGTGAGAGGACTGAAGGAGCAAAAAGGGTTATTGACCCCAGGTGGAAAGCAACAATACCAAACAACCAGAGCCCTCCAGGGTCTAAACCACCAGCCTGGGAACACATAGGGAGGGACCCAAGACTCCAGAGGTATATGTAGGGGAGGATGGCCCTGTCAGATATAGGTGGGAGAGGAGTTTCTTGGTCCCATAAAAAAAAAAATGAATGAGAAATGAATGAATGAACACACAGTGGGGGGGGATGTGAGGGCGGGGAGGGGATAGTGAGGGGGTAGGTGTGGTCACTGCCTCATAGAAGCATGAGGAGGGGGATGGGATAGGTTTCTGGGTGGTGGGAGGAAGTAGGCTAAGGGGATAACATCTGAAACGTAAATACTACAACCAATTTTAAGAAGCGGGGAAAAAAAAGTCTTCAGAACCAACATCTTTAAAAAAAATGTCAGCCCCCTGGGGGTGGGAATTTTTTTTTTCTTGATACTAAAACTTGTTCTGAGAATTGTATATTGCAGAATACACAGCCTTGGTGTATCTACTCATCAAGCATACTGAGCAGACCTGCCCAACCTCTGATGTCCTGGAATTCCATCTGGATTCAGTGAAGACACAGCATCAGAGGCTTATCAACTTACTCTCCCTCCCACCCCTCTTCTAAAATCTCAACGCCCTTAATCAGCTTGAAGAAGTTAAAGAAGAGTCAGCGCCCCTATTCCCTGAGCTTGGGGACTAATGTGGTTAATAATGGTCTGTCTTTCTAGGGACAAGTAGTGGTTTTGTTGGAACAGGGGGGATTAGCTAGGACTTACTGCATAGCCATAACCTACTGGTAGAAATCTGTATAATTATTATCAAGATGAAGTTATAAATTCTTAAATGATACAAAATTTACTTTGATCTCAAATTTAAGGTTTTCATTGGTAACGAGCCTCTTATTAATATAAAAATGAGATGAATATTGATACACTCATGGGCATTTTGCCTGTATAACACATTTAGGAATACAATGCCTAGACCCAGCCCTTTTTTAACTTTTTTAACTGATTTGGGACGGTTAACCTATGAGTTAAGGGACTATAGCAAATTCATATTTTTGAGTTTATTGTTAGGGTGCTTTCAATATTTTACTTAGAAATAGCTGAGAGGAGTTAACAGGAAACAGTCCAGGTTACCTTACATGGATAGTTGGTTTTCAAAACATCAGAAGTCCATAGAACTGATGCTACAAATATTTATATATTAATGTTCATATTGATTAGAGACCTGTCTGCTCCTGACAGCTTCCTGTCGTGGATTCTAAGAAGAAATTGAGCATCATTGGAGTTACTCCAGTTGTGTGGTAACAGCCACTAGGCAAGAATTGCCTCTCTCCATCTACAGACAAATTACTGTCCAGAAAAGGACACACATGCAGAATAGTCGACTGATTATATCTGCCTAGACAGAGTAATCAGTCCTTAATAATCCTGCATCACCAAGGTCTGTCAGATGATTCTGGGCCAGAAGGCTGAAGATTTGATGCTCCAACTTTCAGTAGTATAGGGGCTTTTCAGGTGTTCAGAGGTCTCTATAAATTGGCTAAGTTTTAGAAGCTATGCTTTGTGCTTCCCACAATTATAGTTAACTCAGTCATTCTGGATTTCTGACGGGGTTGAAAACTTATAGCTATTTACCGTAAGAGAAAAGATTTGAGTGGATGGTCGTCAGCTGACATTCATCCTAAAGCCAGGTTCAGAAGTAAATGTTTTAGTTAGGATAGATGACAGAGGTGCTGGTTAGTCAACAAAATGATGGACTGGGTATTAGGACTATCTTGTACCTCACTGGTACAAATTGGCATAATTATGCTCTAATTGTATTTTGAGAGAAAAGTTTCATTTTAACAGGAAGGGTGATGTGTAGGAGGAGCTAAGGTAGGAGGAGTACTGAGAGGAAGAAAAGGAGTAAGAAGAGGAGGAGAAGAAGGATAGGAGAAGCTAGGTGATGAAAGAGAGAAAGAGGGGGGAGACAGGGAGGCAGATATTCATGTATCTCCACCAGTCAAAGATAGTTGTTATATCTAGGTCAGTCAGTGGGTTACACCTCTGATTGAACAATTCCAAACTTATAACGCTTATGATTAACATTATTTAAAAAAATGTATAAATGCAAAAAGGAAAAGGGGGCATGGGATAGGGGTTTTCTAAGGGGGGGAATGGGGAAAGGGGATGGCATCTGAAGTGTAAATAAAATATCTAATAAAAAAAGAAAAAAAAGGAAAAGAAAATAAAAAAATAAAGAAAGAAAGAGATGCCCATAAACATACAAGTAGCCTATAGAACGCCAAATAGACTAGACCAGAAAAGAAATACCTCCTGTCACATAATAATCAAAACATCAAGTGCACAAAACAAAAGAAGAATATTAAATGCAGTAAGGGAGAAAGGCCAAGTAACATATAAGACAGACCTATCAAAATTACACCAGACTTCTCACCAAATACTATAAAAGCTAGAAGATGCTGGACAGATGTCATACAGACCCTACAAGAACACAAATGCCAGCCCAGGCTACTATACCCAGCAAAACTCGTAATTACCATAGATGGAGAAATCAAGATATTCCATGACAAAACCAAATTTACACAATATCTTTCCACAAACCCAGCATTACAAAGGATAATAGCAGGAAAGCTCCAATATAAGGAGGGAAATTATACGCTAGAAAGAGCAAGAAAGTAACCCTCTTCCAACAAATCCAAAAGAAGATAGCCACACAAAGATAACTTCACCTCTAATAACAAAAATAACAGGAGACAACAATCACTGTTCCTTAATATCTCTTAACATCAATGGACTTAGTTCCCCAATTAAAAGACATAGGCTAATTGACCAGACACTTAGACAGGACCCAGCATTTTGCTGCATACAGGAAACCCACCTCAGTGCAAAGACAGAATCTACCTTAGAGTAAAAGGCTGGAAAACATTTTTTCAAGCAAATGGTCCTAAGAAACAAGCTGGAGTAGCCATTCTAAAATCTCCAGCCCGAGAACACAAAGGGGGGGGGGGACTCATGGCTCCACCTGTATAGGTAGTTGAGGGTGGCCTTGCCAGGCATCAGTGGAAGTGGACAGCCTTGGTACCTGAAAGTTTGGATTCCCTAGTGTTGGGGAATTGCAATAGCAGGGAGGCAGGAATAAGAGGATGGTGGGAGCACACCCTCATAGTAATTGGAGGGGGGAGGGGAATGGGGTAAGGGGTTAGGCATCAGTGTAAGTGGAGTGCCTAGGTGCCTGAAAGTTTGGATTCCCTGATGTTGGGAAATTTGAGAGCAGGAAGGCAAAAATGGGAGGATGGTGGGAGCACACCCTCATAGAAACTCTCAGAATTATATGGATTAGACATGACAGAGGCAGGCTGCCAGAAGAGTAGATTCCAGAATTCAAACAAAAAATTATCTTGATACTAAAATTTGTTTTGAGAATTTTTATATTGCAGAATACATAGCCTTGGTGTATCTACTCATCAGGCAAGCTGAGCAGACCTGCTCGAACCTCTAATGTCCTGGAATTCCAGCTGGATGCAGTGAAGACACAGTGTCGGAGGCTTATCGATTTACTCTTCCCCAACCCCCTCTTTTAATATCTCAATACCCATAATCAGCTTGAAGAAGTTAAAGAAGAGTCAGCACCCCTATTCCCTGGGCTTGGGGACTGAGGTAGTTAATATTGGGCAGTCTTTCTAGGGAAAAGTAGTGGTTTTGGTGGAACAGGGAGGATTAGCTAGGATTTATTGCATAGCCATAACCTATTGGTAGAAATATGGATAATTGTTATTAAGATGAAGTTATAATTTCTTAAATGGTACAAAATTTACTTTTATTTCAAATTTAAGGTTTTCATTAGTACGAGCTTCTATTAATATAAAAGTGAGATGAATATTGTTACTATCATAGGCATTGCGCCTGTATAACACATTTAGGAATATAAGGCTTAGACCCAGTCCTTCTTTAACTTTTTTAACTTATTTGAGATGGTTAGCCTGTGAGTTAAGGGCCTATAGCAAATTCATGGCTTTGAGTTTATTGTTAGGGTGTTTTCTATATTTTCTTTAGAAATAGCTGAGAGGAGTTAACAGACAACAAGTCCAGATTGCCTTACGTAAACAGTTGGTTTTCAAAACATCAGAAATCCACAGAATTGACATTACAAACATTTCTGTATCATTGTTCATTTTGATTAGAGACCTGTCTGCTCCTGACAGCTTCCTGTCTTAGATTCTAAGAAGAAATTGAGCATCTTTGGAGTTATTCCAACTGTGGTGAGTCAGCCACTAAGCAAGAATTGCCTCTTTCCATCTACAGACAAATCACTGTCCAGAAAAGCACACACTTGCAGAATAGTCGACTGATTGTATCTGCCAATACAGAGTAATCAGCCTTTAATAATTCTGCATCACTAGGTCTGTCAGATGATCCTGGGCCAGAAGGCTGAAGATCGGATGCTCCAACGTTCTGTAGTATAGGAACTGTCCAGGTGTTCAACGGTCTCTATAAATTGGCTATGTTTTAGAAGCTATGCTTTGTGCTTCTCATAATTTCAGTTAACTCAGCCATTCTGGATTTCTGACGGGGTTTAAAACTTATAGTCTCATAGCCAATCATAGCTATTTACTTTGAGAGAAAAGATTTGAGAGGATGGTTTTCAGCTGACATTCATTCTAAAGCCAAGAAAAAAAAGCCAGGTTCAGAACTAAGTCTTTTATTTAGGAGAGATTACAGAGGTTCTGCTTAGTCAACAAAATGATGGACTGGGTATTAGGTCTATCTTGCACCTTACTGACATAAATTGGTATAGTTATGCTCTAACTGTATTTTGAGAGAAAAGTTTTATTTTAACAGGAAGGGTGATATGTAGGAGGAGCTAAGGTGTGAGGAGTAAGGAGAGGAGGAGTAAGGAGAAGAGGAGGAGAAGGCAAGGACGAGCTAGGTGATGAGAGAGAAAGAGAGAAGGGGGCCAGACATGGAGGCAGATGTTCACATGTCTCCACCAGTCAAAGATAGTTGATATATCTAGGTTGGGTATTAGGTTACACTTCTGATTGATATTGAGCATTACCATATTTATAAAGCCATTGGTTAACATTTTTAAAAATTGTATAAAAGCAAAAAGGAGAAGGGGGTATGGGATAGGAGTTTTCTAGGGAGGGGAAATGGGGAAAGGGGATGGCATCTGAAATGTAAATAAAATATCCAATAAAAAATTTAAAAAATTAAAAAGAATACTTTTCTTTTGTTTTCCCACTACATGATCCATTGTCCTGAGAACAATGACCATACTGTCTCTAATGGTTGTCCTTGGCTATAATTCAGAACCTGGCACATGTGTGCATTCAATGAAATTATGCAAGTACTTGGTGAATTGGTGATCATCAGATTTTGTCCTTGCATTAATTTTTTCATGTTTTTCTCTTTCTCCAATTTCAATAATCATTTCCACAGATAATCATAGGAACCTGTAGGTATAAGACACAATGAAAACATCTGGTTGATTATATGTCCCTAATATGAAAGCTGCCTACATTAGACATTAGTGAATGAACATCACTTTTACCTTTAAAATCCCCAGTCAAAATTGCTTCAAAATAACCTTAGTATTATATTCTCAAACAAAAGGAAAGGTATTAGCAGGAAAATAACCTTTAATCGCAATTTATATCTTGTGCACTGTTAAAAGACATCTGAAAGATGGTGGCTACGTCCCTGGACATATCAACACTAAGGATACTTTGCCATTAATACTTTGTCAAAAACATCAAATCAGAAGTTTTTGTTGATACAAGAACAGATAAAAGAAATTCACTGAGACATAATTTACATTCTCACCTTAAGAAATATACATCTATTACTAGGGGAAAAAGCAATATCTTCAACTAATAGTGCTGGTCAAACTGTATGGCTGAATATAAAAGAATCAAAATACAAAATAAATTCATACTTATCACTTTCTACGAAACTCAACTCTGAATGGATCAAAGACTTGAACATAAGGCCAGATACACTGAACCTAGTAGAAGAGAAAGTTGGAAATGGCCTTGAACTCCCTGGTTCATGCAAAGACATTCTCTTTTTTTTTTTTCAATTAATAATATTTCCTTGTCAGTATAAAATGATAAATTTGAATTTACATTTAAAATAAAACTAAGACACTGAATTTGATGAACAGTCCTTTTTTTGGAAGTTCAGTGTGATTGTTTCTAACATGGAGCTTAAGCCTTTTTTAATTTACATTTCAGATGCCATCCCCTTTCCCCATTTCCCCTCCCTAGAAAACCCCTATCCCATGCCCCCTTTTCCTTTTTGCTTTTATAAATTTTTTTAAATGTTAATCAAAGGCTTTATAAGTTTGGTAATGCTCAATCAGAAGTGTAACCCAATACCCAACCTAGATATATAAACTATCTTTGACTGGTGAAGACACGTGAACATCTGCCTCCATGCCCCCTTCTCTTTCTCTCTCTCATCACTTAGCTTCACCTTTCCTGTTAAAATAAAATTTTTTCTCTCAAAATGCAATTAGAGCATAATTATTCATAATTGTACCAGTGAGGTACAAGATAGTCCTAATACCCAGTCCATCATTTTGACTAGCCAGAACCTCTGTCATCTCTCCTAACTAAAACACTTAGTTTTGAACCTGGCTTTTTTCTTGGCTTTAGAATGAATGTTATCTGAAAACCATCCACTCAGATCTTTTCACTCAAAGTAAATAGCCAGGATTGGCTATGAGACTATAGGTCTTCAACCCCATCAGAAATCCAGAATGACTGAGTTAACTGAAATTATGGGAAGCACTAAGCATAGCTTATGCAAAAACATTCTCAACAGAACACTGCTAATGCAGGGACTAAAATCAACAGTTAATAAATGAAAACTCACGAAAGAGAAAAGCTACCATAAGGCAAAGGACACTGTCATTCAGACAATGTAGCAGGCTACAGAATGGCAAGTTTGGTATTCATTTTCCCCACTACACATTCAATAGATGGCTAATATAAAAATATAAAAAGAACTAAAAAGCTAGACATCAAGAAAATAAATAACCCAAATAAATATGAGGCATCAGGGAAATGCAAATCAAGACGGCCTTGACATTTCATCTTATACCTGTCTGTATGGCTAAGATCAACAAAACAAGTGACACCTCAAACTGACAAGGTTGAGAAGTAAGAGGAACACTCATACATTGCTGGTGGGACTGTAAAATAATACAGCCACTATGGAAATCAGTGTGATGGTTCCTCAAAAAGATGGAAATCAATCTACCTTAAGATCCAACTATAACAGTCTTTGGCATATAGCCAAAGAATGTGTCACCCCACCACAGAGACATTTACTCAACCTTGTTCACTGATGCTCTACTCATAATGGCCAGACATTGAAAACAACCTACATGTCCCTCAACAGCAGAATGGATAAAGAAAATATGGTAATTTGCAAAATGGATTATTACTCAACCAATTAAAAATGACATCATTAAATCTGCAGACAAATGGATACAACTAGGAAAAAAAATCAGCCTGACTGAGAATTCCCACACTCAGAAAGATGAATATGATATATATTCACTTATACATGGATATTAGCTGTGAAGGCATTAATAACCAAGCTAGAGTTGATAGAACCACAGAGGAGGGTAGGCATAGAGTAAGAGACTAGAGGGAATATGTAGATCTTGTTAGGAAAGGGAAATAAAATATATAACTAAGGGTAGACAGGAGCTGGATTGGGATGATCAAGTGGGTAGCGTGAGGGGTAATGGGAGGGCTTATGGGAGGAAATACAGGGAAAATGGCTAAAATTAGAAGGTTTTTGAGGGTTAGTATGCAAACCTAATACAGTAAAAAACTTAGTGAAATATATACATGAATGAAAGTGTTCTAAATAAAATTCACAAATTATGGTGAAGGCACAGTCCAAATGATAAGGCAGTCTTATCACCATGAGAACTTCCAGTACTGGGAATAGGTTCTATCTAATTGAATTGTTGGCTAAAGGAGCCCAACAGGTATCCCTAAACACCCAGACTGTTGCAAAGACTACAGGTTGTTCTCTACAAACTGACAGCAAGGCCCCATTGGCGAAGACAACATGCAACTCAGTAAACATGAAGATGTTGAGTCAGTGTCTAAATAAAGCTACTCCTATATTTCATTGTCTTTGGTATAAGAAGGTACTTTGCGCACACTCAAAAGAGAAAGGTAAACACCAAGTCAACCACAAACCTTTATCTACACTGATGTACTGCGGGCAAGATATGCTAGTGCAATGGTGACACAAAGATTGTGGGAGTAACCAACCTATAACTGATTTGACTTAAGGCCCACTCCACAAGATGGAACCCATACCTGACACTTCAAGTGACCAATTCCTGCCACTAGATAGCACAGGGACCTAAGGTAAAAGCAAATAATACTGATCAAGAAAGAAAGAAAGAAAGAAAGAAAGAAAGAAAGAAAGAAAGAAAGAAAGAAAGGGATGAGTCTCTTAATCATATTCTGCTGTACTTGTAGAACAATGCCTTGATTATCTATGAGCAGAGTAGGTTCCCTCAGTAGCAGATGGGAACAAATATAGAGATCCACAGTCAGAAATTATGCAGAAACTGAGAGACCTTGGAACACTCAGCTCTACCAGGGATGTCTCCATCAAATCTCTCCTCTCAGAGATCACAGAATCCCACAGAGGAGGAGGTGTAAAGAACCTAAGAACCAGAGGGCATGGAGAGCACTAAGAAAATAAAGCTCTCTAGAGCAACATGAGCGAAGCTCATATGAACACAAAGAGATTAAGGCAGCATGCACAGCACCTGCACAGGTTTATACCAGGTCCTCTGTACTTATGGTATGGCTTTGAGTTTAGTGTTTTTATGAGATCAAGTGGGACTCTGATTTTTTTTATTAGATCTTTCATTTACACTTCAGATGCCATCCCCTTTCCCCATTCCCCCCCTTAGAAAACCCCTATCCCATGCCCCCTTTTCCTTTTTGCATTTATACATTTTTTTAAAAAATGTTAATCATAGGCTTTATAAGTTTGGTATTGTTCAATCAGAGGTGTAACCCACTACCCAACCTAGATATATCTACTATCTTTGACTGGTGGAGATACATGAACATCTGCTTTCCTGTCTCCCCCCTCTATCTCTCTTTCATCACCTAGCTTCTCCTCTCCTTCTTCTTCTCCTCTTCTTACTCCTTTTCTTCCTCTCAGTACTCCTCCCACCTTAGCTCCTCCTACACATCACCCTTCCTGTTAAAATGAAACTTTTCTCTCAAAATACAATTAGAGCATAATTATGCCAATTTGTACCAGTGAGGTACAAGATAGTCCTAATACCCAGTCCATCCTTTTCTTGACCTACCAGCACCTCTGTCATCTCTCCTAACTAAAACATTTAGTTCTGAACCTGGTTTTAGGATGAATGTCAGCTGACGACCATACACTCAGATCTTTTCTCTCAAGGTAAATAGCTATAAGTTTTCAACCCCGTCAGAAATCCAGAATGACTGAGTTGACTATAATTGTGGGAAGCACAAAGCATAGCTTCTAAAACTTAGCCAATTTATAGAGACCTCTGAACATCTGGACACTCACTCTACTTCAAAACGTTGGAGCATCTGTTCTTCTGTCTTCTGGCCCAGGATCATCTGACAGACCTTAGTGCTGCAGAATTATTAAGGGCTGATTACTCTGTCTAGGCAGATATAATCAGTCGACTATTCTGCAAGTGTGTCCTTTTCTGGACAGTAATTTGTCTGTAGAAGGAAAGTGGCAATTCTTGCCTAGTGGCTGTCTCACCACAACTGGAGTAACTCCAAGGATGCTCAATTTCTTCTTAGAATTTAACATAGGAAGCTGTCCGGAGCAGACAGGTCTCTAATGAAAATGAACATTAATACTGAAATGTTTGTCATGTCAATTCTAAGGATTTCTGATGTTTTGAAAACCAGCTATCCATGTAAGGTAATCTGGACTGTTGCCTGTTAACTCCACTCAGCTATTTCTAAGTAAAACATAGAGAACACCCTTATAATAAACTCCAACTCATGAATTTGCTATAGTCCCTTAACTCACAGGCTGACCATCTCAAATCAGTTAAAAAAGTTAAAGAAGGACTGGGTCTAAGCTTTGTATTCCTAAATGTGTTATACTGGTACAATGCCTATGAGAGTAACAATATTCATCTCACTCTTATATCACTAAGAAGCTCATGCCAATGAAAACCTTAAAATTTGTAAACAAAGTAAATTGGTGCCATTTAAGAATTTATATCTTCATCTTGATATTAATTATACAGATTTCTACTAATAGGTTATGGCTATGCAATAAACCCTAGCTAATCCTCTCTATTCCGACAAAACCACTACTTTTCCCTAGAGAGACAGCCCAACATTTACCACCTTAGTCCCCATGCCCAGGGAATAGGGGCGCTGACTCATCATTAGCTTCTTCAAGCTGATTATGGGCATTGAGATATTAGAAGAGGAGTGGGGGGAAGAGCAAATTGACAATCCTCTGATGATGTGTCTTCGCTGCCTCCAGAAGGAATTTACGGACCTCAGAGGTTTGAGCAGGTCTGCCCAGCTTGCTTGTTGAGTAGATACACCAAGGCTGATCATTCTGCAATATACAATTCTCAAAACAAATTTTAGTATCAAGATAGTTTTTTTTTTTTAGAAGAGGGCTGACATTTTATTAAGAATGTTGGTTCTAACTGCTTTTCTATTTTTCCCCTCTTTTATTGGATATGATATTTACATTTCAAATTTTATCCCCTTACCATATTTCCCCCACCACCCAGGAACCCCTTATCCCATCTCCCCTCCTCCTGCCTCTATGAAGGTGTTTACCCACCTACCCCCAGTCTCCCTCCCCACCCTCAGATCCCCCCCCTCAGTGCTCAGCCTTCAGGGTACTAATTATCTTGTCTCCCACCTATGCCCAACAGGGCCATCCTCCTCTACATATACAGCTGGAGTCATGTGTCTCTCCCTATGTGCTCCTAGGCTGGTGGTTTAGACCCTGGGGAGCTCTGGCTGGTTGGTATTGTTGCTTTCCTCACGGGGCCACCAGCCCTTACGGTTCACGGTTCCTTCAATTTACTCTCTAACTCCTCCATTGGGAACTTTGATCAGATTAATGGATAGCTGTGGGTATCTGTCTCTGGGTATGTCCGACTCTGAGAGACCTCTAAGGAGACAGCCTTATCCAGCTGCTGTCAGCTTTCCCATCCTGACATCCCTATCAGCGTCTATTTTTGGTGACTGCCTATGGAATGAATACCCAGACGCAATGGTCTCCCTACAACCCCCCCTTCAGATTCTGACCCACACTTTGTCTCCATATTTGCTCCCTTGGTTATTTAGTTACTCCTCCTAAGAAAGACCTAGGCATCCTCACTTGTTCTTTCTTCTTCATGAGCTTCATGTCGTCTGGTAGTTGAATCTTTGTTGTTTCAAATTTTTTGGGACTCTGATTTTTGAGTCTTTTCTTGGGCTCTTTTCCTTTTGTTTAGTTGTCTTGTTCAATTTCAAGGTGATAGTTTTGTTTCCTCTTCCATTTTATGTTGTGTTGTTATATTTAAAATCAATAAATTAATTCATAGGTTTTTTATCTTTAAGTGTGCTCTTATTTTGTTTTCTTGGGGGGCATTGTTACTGTAGAGCTTTGGGTTTTGGGGGGTTTTCTTATAAAGAACTTAAAATTGTGTCTGTAGGGAGAAGAAGAGCATCTAGAAGGACTTAGAAGAAGAGAAGAAGATGATTGAAATATATTTGAATTTGAAAATTATTTTAAATAATAAAAATATAATAAAAACAAGAAAGAAAATGTGCATTAATATATGTTTGTGTTATACCATTATTGAATTATATAACTTTATCATTTTAGTCATATTGTGTTCTTGTTCTATAAACTTTGCTCATTTTTTTGCTCAATGAACTAGATATATAGTGTTTCTTAAATGATGCTCAGATACATTGCAACTTCTCTAAATTACTACATTAGTTCATCCTTCATTTTCTCTTATATATTAGGAAACAAACCATTGAGTGCAAGTTTCAAAGTTTCTATCCAGTATTTGTATAGTGCTTTATAATTTTTAAAATATTTTCCAAAGGGTTATTTAGTATCTGCAATAATTTCTTGGACTACTCACACGTGATATATATATATATATATATATATATATATATATATATATATATGTATATATATGTATATATATATGTATATATATTCAGAGTGAATAGTAAAAGTGAGCTCAATATTCTACAGCTAGTTGTTTCTCTGTCCACTTGCTTGACTATACAGCTCTTTCTTTCTTCTATGTGCACTAAAACATTAGATATTTTAAGATAAAATTTAAAGAATAGCTAAAAAGAAAATGGTAAACTTTGTCTGTACCATTAGTAAAGTCAAATGTATTCGTTAATAAAGTTATTAACATTTGAGATCTGCAAAAATAATAGCATCTACTGGTAAAAGAGGTACGTACATCCTACTTAAAACTAGTTAATTCATACTACAAAAAGTATTTACTCTTTAATTACTAAGGGCATATTAAAAGCAATGTATTTCTCTGGAAAGATTTTGATAGTCCCTAATGGTTTGGAGTGACTAAAACTGCCTGCCGGGTGAATATATTTGTTGTTGCTTTCCCCCAAGCATAGGATGATATTTTCCAGTACTTCAAGTTGTTAGATCCTGTCCAACCTACATGCCTCATCTCATTTGCCCTTTCACTGTAGCTTTCTGTTAAATTTCTTGTGAGGATTCAACAAACTCCATACTAAATTATAGCTATTGAAATCCTTACCTTCCACCCTGAAATAATCATTTATTTATTTACTAAGTTAACAAACTTTCAGATTATTACCATGTTGAACACTCTTCATGGTTCCCAGGTAATAAGGAACAAATCTTGCATCAAGAGTACAATCTTAAACAAGAAGCTACCATAGTGTGATGTCAGCTACAGCAATGAATAGTGTTGCTATACATGGTCAGGCATATCTGATAACAAACTCCAGTTTTAGACAGTGTTATTTACTCTTTCATCTCTCTAGTAAAGCCTGTAATTAGAAATACACCAGAAAGAATATTAACATTTCAGTATCTCATGTGGTATCTAATAGCTAAATGTACTTCAAACAGACTGTTGCTTCTACTGAAAAAGAGATATGATCAACCCTACATAATTTTTATTATACAGCTCAAAGTTGTGATATTTGTGGAGAAATCTGACACATTCAGAGTTCTTTTAAACTAACAAACTATGGTGGTTTGAATATGCTGGGACTACAGGAAGTGGCACTAGTAAGAGGTTTGACCTTGTTGGAGGAAGTGCATCACTGAGGGAGGGGCCTTGAAGCTCTGACCACTGCTGAAGAGACACTCTTCCTGCCTTCTTTAGATCAAGGCATAGAATTCTCAGATTCTTCTTCAGCACCATGTCTGCCTGGAAGTTGCCATCCTTCCTGCCATGGTGATCATGTACTGAACCTGTGAAACTGTAAGCCAGCCCCAATTAAATGTTATCCTTCGTTAGAGATGCTTTGGTCATGGTGTCTCTTCATAAGCATGAAACCCTAACTAAGACACAAACTGATTTATATTTTAATTTATGCATGGAAATGAATTAACTTTACAAAGTATACCAATTGAAGATAAAAACGTCCATAAATCTTTTTTCCTTTCATCTTTTCGTTTCGTTCTTTCTTTTGTTTTTGTTTGTTTGTTTGTTTGTTTGTTTCTCTTTTTTTGAGACATTTTTCCATGTAGCTGTGGCAGGCATGTAAGTTGCTCTGTACACCAGGCCTGCCTCAAACTCACAGAGATCCGCCTGCCTCTGTCTCCAGAGTGCTGGGATTAAGAGCATGCACTACCGCACCCTGTCTATAACATCTTTAACAATTCAAAGCAATTCTTTGCATGTTTGGTGCTAATTCTAATTCTCATTCATCATTTACGAAATAAACTTTTAGAGGTTCTCTTTCTAATCTCATCACAAGCTATCTGCTTACAGTTGAGCAAAGAATAAAACATATTTCAAGCAGACAGAGCACTATAGACTCTATCATTACTTTATGTTTTGTCCATTGTTTCAAAGTATATGAGACAGCTTACAAGTGAACACACACTTTTAAATAAACCAAAAAGAAATACTGAATGAAGAAAATGTGTACAATACTTCTATTGAAATTAAACAGTAACTTTAATGTGGAGCTTCCAGTTGGCCAAAACAAGAAGCATTCCTAGTAATTTAGATCTTCCTAGCATAGATCTTTATATATGTTTCTGCTTAGAAGTTGTATGGCACTTTACTCATATAAGAGGCTAGAGACATGATGATTCAGTGGTTAAAAGCACTGGGTGCTCCTCCAAAGAACCCAGGTTCAAGTTCCAGAACTGAACTTGCCTCATAGTATATAAACTGGATCTCCCTTTCCTAGTAGTTCAAGTTTCATTAAATGTAACAAATTTACCTCTGTAATTGGAGATATTATTGTCTTACTAGCTAACAGCAGTGGCTCCTGTCTTGCCTCCTGATCTTCTTACTTCCTTCTTTAAAGGAAAAAAGTCTATCCTCACAGACATATCTGAGCAGTTTTCTCTCACACTCATCCCTCTTTCATGACTTTTCATTGCATAAATTCTAGATTCCTCTACCCTGTCCCCTAGAAACTAAGAAAATTTGGCATCTGTCATAGTATCCTTCATCTCTGAACTTTTAATCAATTGTGCCTTAAGCACTATAGAAATTTCTTGTTTGGGGAATACACAAACTTATTTTCTCCTACATGTCAAAGCTCTTGCTTGCTCTCTCTTCAACACAGAAAACTTCTGCTTTTCATATAACTTCTCTTTCATATGTTCCGATGTAGTATAAATGTTACTCAAAAAGTACTCCCTTGATTATATTAGGACCATCCTATGCATCACTTTGTATCACACCACTCTGCCTTACTTTCCCTAGTCTGCCACATGAAGAGATTTGTTTCCTGTCTTTGTTTGCTACTTTGTCAGAATCATGGCACTGGCATAGAAACCCTCAGAAAAGACAGGTATTCTTTCTTCCTTTTTATCCTTTCACAGCTGTTCATGGCATGTGGGATATTGACTAAAGCCATAGTGAATGCTAATATATATATATATATATATATATATATATATATATATATACTCATTTTAACACAAAATGTACAAAATGAAAGAGAAATATAAATCTATCCTAGTTAATTCCCTTTTTACCGTATATGGTTAATGTATAAACCTGTGCATTCATTTAGCACAGAACTTAGCAAACTTCCTGTAAAGGATTAGAGAGTAAATAGTTTAGACTTTGACCACCATATGGTCCCACTCTCGACTCCTAAAACTTGTCCTAGTACAAAGCAAGAATACGCATATGCTGTAAACACATAGGTGTGTCTATGCTTCAAAACAATGTTCTTTTTAAAAGTAGTTTTTGTATTTGGGTTTCAAGTCATACTTTACCAGCTAGTAATGCAACATGTGCATCGCTGTTTGCTTTAGTAAAATAATAGTTGCTGCGAAGGCAAAAAAAAAAAAAAATCTCACAGAAAAAGTCAGCATTTAAGCAATTTGGCTCATTTTCTCCTTCTCTCTCTGCATGTATGCCCTTTCTCTCTTTCTCTCTCTCCACCCCAATTCCTTTCCCCATGATGACTCCCCTGGCCTCAATCCTTGGGACCAGTGAACTTGTGCTTAAACAGCTTCCCAACAAACCCGCCTTTAATATAATCTAAAAAAGAAAAAGAAAAAGAAAAAGAAAAGAAAAGAAAAGAAAAGAAAAGAAAAGAAAAGAAAAAAATTGGAACAGAGGTATTCTTCTCTTATAAGTTTTCCAATTCTTGGGAGTTGTTTACTGCTTTTCCTTAATAAATCTGTTTGCTCAACTAAAAAGTATGCCAGAATCAAACAGTGACATAAATATGTATGTCTAGAAAAATTAAACAATGATAAGAATAATTTAAAAAAAGCAAACAGCAACAATGTCAACAAGTCACATCTTTCACTAGACCCCACTCATAGGCTTCATGGGATGAAGTTAAATAAATGATCCTCTCTGTGGTAAATGCTCTTAAAATCACACTTAGAAAAATGTAGACAGAACAAGCCACCTTAATAAAAAAAATATCAAAAATATCCCTCCCTCCAAATTGAAATGCATTCATGGTCACTGGAATATATTCAGAGGCACACAACCAGAAAGAAGACTTGGGAAGACAATCATTGAAAAGTCATTTAAAAGACCCCAAGAGAGGGAGGATGTAGATACATACAGCTTGTCTTCAGAATGTTTGCCTACCATGCATGAGCACTAGTTATACAAACCTGTAATTCAATCACTTAGAAGATGGGTGCAGGAGGATTAGAAATTCAAGATCATAGTCAGTGGCATAGTGAGTTCAAAGGCAGCTTGGGCTACATGACACCAAACATGTGTGTATGTTCCAAGTTATCAACATATTAGAGATCCGCTTTGGTACTATGGATGGCAAATATTTTCTGCATAGGACTAGCTAGTCATCAACTTTAGTCTTTGATGTACACACACACACACACACACACACACACATACACACCAATCTAAGATACACAAGAGGGTACACTAAATGGAGGTGACAAAGAACATGAAGGTATTTATATAAAAACACTGCACACACAATAAAATTCAATATTCATGCTATTAAGTTTATGTAAACATTTGGATACATGAAATGAATAAAATTTGGAAAATAGATACTTTAAGTTTTCTTTCCATAGTCTAAGATAAATCTGTTAACATAAATATTTTCATTTGAGTCCAAAAGAGTTCACACAAATGTGTTTATATTTATTTATTCTTGGTGCTTTTAAAGTATATGTAGACGACCCATCTCAATTTATTTTGTTCATTGAAGCAGATAAGAAACATTTTGTCACACTTATTTTGGATTTTGTTGGGGGTACTTCCATTATTTGAGTATTTCATACATGCATATAATGAGTTTTGATCAAATCCATTCTTATTCTTCCCCTTTGATTTCTTTCCTATTCCCCTTCTATGTATATCTCCCAACTTCATATGCTATCATTTTTTAAAACCCAGGGAATTCTGTAGTGATATCTGTAGTACACTGTTATAGGACTATTTACTAAAGCTTGAGTAGACTTTCAGAGGCAACATCCCTAAAGAAAATGGACTCTTTTTCTCCACTATTGCCAATAGCTTCTTACTCAGTGATAGGACTCCCTGAGCCATACCAGGGTGTTAGCTAGATTTCTCTTGTGCATGTCTATTATCCTTATTTTATAACTGAAAAACAGAGGATAATAGAAGTGGACTGGATACACTAGTAAGCAGTGGCAACAAGCCTGGCTTCAGAAATTGAGTAGATCTCAGTTCTAATTGTGATTTGAGTACCAACTAGAAAGAACATTCCCTGATCAGATACATCTTTATGGCCACAAAGAAAAGTACATTCAGAATTTCTAGCTCTACATAATATTTATCTAAATTAGTTTTTTAAAGTTACTTTGCCTGAGCTCTGCCTTAGAATAACTAAAGAAAGACTTCTGGGTGTGGAACTTGGAAATCATGAATTTTTAAATATTCCAAGTTATCAATATATTAGAGAAGAACAGCTCTGGTACTAGGGTTGGCAAATATTTTCTGCATAGGATCAGTTAGTCATGAACTTTAGGCTTTGATGGATATATGGCCTGTCATACTATTTAGCTGTGCTGTTACTGGCTAAAGCAGCAAATGGACATGTCTGTATGCCAATAATACTGTGATTATAAAAGCAGGCAATGGACCTTATTTGACCTGAGGTCTATGCTTTGCCAACTCCCAATATTCTAGAGCCATTGTGCCAAAAAAGGCTTGGAGATGGTAATTATTTTGCCAAGAGATCACTGTTCATCAATGACTAAGTTAGGGTTCAATTGTGTTCTTGTGCTTACTGGTCTGCTGAGATTTCTTTAGCTCTTCTCAGTCCTATAGAGACCTTTGACATACTATATTCTACATTCCACAAGCTTAAGGCATCAGTTTGGAATAGAATAATTCTGAAATAGATTTTGTCAACTCCACTCTCTTAAATATGGTTGCTAAAATATGTATCTAAATTCATTCTTATTAGTTTTCATTTAACACAAGATATAATGCTGGTCAAAGCATGACTTCAGGATTCAATTGATAGAGTGCAATAGACGTAAACTAGCGTTAGTCAAACTTTTTAGTTTTTCATGTGCTCTAGGTTCAACATCAAACCACCTTTATTTCCACTGAAATATCATAATTTCGTCATTTTTTGATTCAATGAAAAATGGGCATATGACTATATTTGAGCCAATTAGAGAGGAGAAAAGATGAAATAAGGTAATGGCTTCTGTTAAAGATTTCCTAGTTCTAAAAGAGCAAAAAAATGACATCATCTCTTCTTTTTTTCTTTGGAAAGCATAACATCAGGCTATAACACACCCATGTAAAAAAATTTTGTGGTATATGCTTGCAATCTCAGTGCTGGGGAACAGATATAGTAGGATTCCTGGAGCTCACTGGCCAGTGGCTCTAACTGAATAGGTGTGTTCCAGGTTCAGTGAGAGACCCTGTCTCATAAGAGAGTGATAGTAGAAGACATTTAACATTCACTTCTACCCTTCTCATGAATGTGCACATACATATACATGTACCCTCGCACATATGTATGCACAAATACACACATGCACAAGTGTAAATGCATATAGAGATACAAAAGGAAAGCATTGCATCTACAGGTGGTGGCCAGAACTGTCAGCTTGACTAAAGTTCATCTAATAAGTCAGTATTTCATTCCTATGAACTTTTTCTTTGAGTAAGCGCCCCCTCCTTTGACTTAAACCAGTTTGATTGAAGATACTGTGATCCCCAAGCAGATTTTCAATGAATTTTATCTGATGTCATTTCTGAGATGTATTGATCTTCTGTCATTTCTAAATGTTTTGTAAGTTGTTATTTCAAAATATAAAATTCATTTAGTAATTTAATGCTTCATAAGGAGTGTAAACAACTTGGCATTGTGGAGGGTAGCAGAAATATGTTCATTATTAATAAATTTCTATAGGAAAATCTCACAGATGGATGGCAGGATACATGGAGATAATAACCATTGTTTTTGGAGCCTAGACAACTTGAATACATTTATGTTGGTCAATCTTGTATACAACTCAGAGAATCTAGGCTTTAATCCACCAGTTCTAATTATAATCAAATGTTTTTTCAGGGCATTCAAATGAAAGAAACAGATTTATGGCTTCAAAATAATACAGATTGTACATTATTTTACTCATCTTAATATTTTCATATCTTGTATTTAATTACCCCATAAATACTAAGCTCATACAATGTGTTAGATGTATACAATATAGAAATAAATTCTAAATCAGTCCCTTAAGAGAATAAGAGGCTATCTTTCCATAGGAATGCTAGAGATGTGTGCTACCTGCTATACCTGGATTTATGTGACTGCTGATGATTCAATCTCAGGTTCTCACACTTACATGGCAAGGATTTTACCTACTGAGCCATCTCTTCAGTCCTGAATTTATTTTCAGTTAGTTACATTATACTATTTTAAATGAACAATTTTGATTAATACAGTTATCATTGACCTTTATGGGATACGGTGCAATAGTTCCATATATGTATACAATATATACTGATAAAACCAAGGTAATTAAAAATTCTGTCTTATCGTTGCCTTATGTTTACAGTCTCTAGTCTCCTCCATTCTAATGAGCTATAAATATATTAACACAGGGCTGAGGAGATAGCTCAGTGTTAAGACTGTTTGCTATTCTTTGAGAAAATATGAGTTAGGTACCCATATTGAGCAGCTCATATAAGCAAAATTAAATATTTTAAAATATGTGTATATAATAGGCTATGATGAATTCTATTCCACCACTGTCCACATAACACTATAAATTTAAGTCTGAAGTTAAATAGCTACCTACTAGCTACCATGTTGGATCATGTAAGTCTGGTTGATAAAGTGGACAAGAAAATCAAAAGTTAAGGTATGATATACTGTAATCAGCACCACAGAATGAGACATGCATGCTCCTCAAAGTAGGACCTGGAGAATGGCAACTGTGTAATTCAGTCTAGGGCTAGAAAGCAAGATTTGAAAGCACATCTAAAGAAAGTGAGGCTGGACATAGTCCTAAATCATTGGGAGAAGTGGATCACTAAATCCACTTTCTGTCTCTCTAATATTACAAACAAGATTGTAAGTATATGTGGTAGCACCTCCAATCCCAGAACTTTGGACACTGAAGGAGAAGCACTGAGATTGAAGCCAGTCTAAGATACATATTTGAATCTCTCTTGCTTTCCATCACCATGAAACTCTATCTATTTTCTCTCATTCACTAATTCACTTCATGGATTTATCTATTTCTACCAAGTTACTGAATATCAACATGAGAGAGTTTTCTTATCACTCACTCCACATTTAATCCAGAAAGATTTTATGTGCAACATATTTAAATTAAATAATGCTATGAAGAACACATGCTAATTTAAGCCAAGTGTCTGCTGAATTTCTGCCAAGTGCATACTACTTCCAAAATAATTTTTATTTGAGCCTGGTCAATGCACATCTCCTTGCCTATTCTAAAAAGTAAAATTTCAAATTATTGTTCAAAATGTATATTTGAGAAATCATTTTTCTGGTAATAAACAGTAAGTATACCACATCCTTTAAGAGCCCTGGCCTCTTCTGAAGTCATGAGGCCAACTCTCCTCTAAATCACAATAGGAGTGATGACCTCCATGAATTTATTCTAGATTGTAGGTTCTATCATGCTAATATAAGAAGGAGCTTGTATAAGAGATGGACATCTGGTGATAACCTAGAGTGTATTCAGTGAAAAGGAGAAAGAATTGTTCATTCTGAAAAGAAGATTCATTCAAACAGGAAAGTGAAATGACAGCTGAAGAGTGGGGAGCCCCTAATAAACTGTGACATCTAGAGATCTTAGGAAGGGAGTGACATAAAACCAGGGTTCTTGACAGAAAGTGACAACTACAGGAATGAGACAGAGAACACAACATGAAATCTGCCACTGGCCTGACACTTGGAGATCCTGATTATCCCCGATAGAGAGTAACTGTTCTAGATCTCAAGCAGGAACCATAAAGTAGTTGCCACCAATCACAGAGAAAAAGGAGAGATCCTGCTGGTTTCAGATACAAAGTTAGTTACAGATATAAGACTAGAAAGGAGTATTACAACCTCCCATAGTGAGAATACAGATCCCTAGAGACTGGGCAAAAATTTACAGATGGGCAACAAAAAAGAAATACCAGCCACAAACAGAAAAAGAACAAAATGACAAACTTTTCTAGAACAGACAAACCTTTCCCATCCAGGGGTTGGGAGGGGCCTCAAAGGTGGGAGTTCCTCTGGAGCTTGTGGGTACAACTATTTATAGGCTCCCGGATGCCATGTATGCTCCTGGCTTCCTGTCATTCCTGACTGATTGGTCCTGTCCTGGGAGTTCTCTCTCAGGCCCTTTCTGCTCAGCCCAACAACATTTTATAACAGTTGCAATGGAAAGGGAGTTGGGGACACCAGAGCAAGGAGCAGCAGCCCCTTGTAAGTGGACCAATGCTTGTTTCCTAGATCAGCCTAAGATCCTCTTCAATGCCCTCCATGGTTCCTACATACACATTTTGTCTCTCCAACAAAGAATGGTGCTAAGAAGCAGTTTAGTTTCTAAGTAAAATAGGCTTCAAAGACTGATAGGCGTGGAGTAGAGAGAAAAGATGTAAACAGATACACTGGAGACATTAGAGTTAGGGGGAAGACCTGGTAAGTGCTGAAACTCAGGAGAATGAAAGGACTTGGAACAAAGATGAAAACATAGAAGTATCAAGTTGGAAACACATGGAGTTCTGTAAGATAGAGAAGATCTAAACTTTAGAGTAGCTACTGGACAACATGTGTGGTCCTTAGTATAAAACCATGGAAGATGAGGTTACACCTCTTTTTAAGGTAGGATGTGACTTTTCTGGATTTGAAAGGTAATGGGCTATGACAATGAAAATGGGGAGATACAGAATTTAGAGACCTCACTGAAAGATGCAAGACAGAAGAACAAAACAAGGTGTAAGATACAACAGACCATGCAAACAAACTGAAATGATGTTCACAGGAATATCTGCATCTTAGAAGAACCCATGAAGCCTGAGTAGAAGTACTGACATTGGGTTAAGGCATTTGGGTTAAGAGGAGAGCTGGAACAGGGATGGATGGGAAATTTAAGTTCTGAGTTTCCCAATGAAAAATAGAGGTTATAATTCTAGAAACCTTCTCCAAGCAGAAAAGTATGAAGCAAAGGTTAAGCCCACAGCCAGTTAGCCTCCTTTAGAATTTTATCTCTGCTCTTTCCTGGCTATGGAATCTTGGAGATATCAAATCACCTTTCTGTTCCTCAGTTTTCTCATCCTGCTCTAGTAACTACATTCCTTGAATGAAGCAAGTTAATATTTATAATATATGGAAGGGACAGAATCGTGAAGACTCAAATGACTGATGTTTAATGCCAAAGTGTCACACACAAGGATTAAAATCATCCTAGCTGTTTAACTTTTCCTAGGGAACTGTATGACAATTATTCTCTCCAGATGGGGCTTTGCAAACGATCAAAGAAACAATTCCACCCAATCCTAGCTTGATGATCTAATTTATCAGGGTTACTTACAGGATTCTAGATGGAAGATAAACATGGGTGACTAAAAGGCAGCTGAGTCAAAAAAAAAAAAAAAAAACCGCTGCAGCTTGGGTTGATAATTCCTGAAAGCTGCATCAATAGAAATTACTGTTGAGCTTTCAGTATGCTCCACTGAAAAGCATCTTCTTTCTTAGCAGCTGTTTACTGCTTGTATCAATTTGAAGAAGGACCTTGCTAATCTTGAAACTTTCTGTGCTCTTTGTGCTTTATATATTTTGTGACCTTTCTGGGCCTTCCGAGTCACTGTCCTTCCTTACTCTAGGAAGTAATGTTTTGATTCAAGGAAATAATTGTACCAGGACCTAAGCACCTAGGCTTGGCTATGTCAGTGGAGAAATGGAGAAATAGCTTGAACCTTCTGGAGTCTTTGTAGTGTAAGGCTCGGGAAGCCCCCAAAGGAGACCCCACTCGAGTCACAGGATGGCACGCACCCAAAGGACACACGGAAGACCAACTTGCTGCAAGAACACGAGGTAGTTTAATGGCAGAACGTTCCGGGCCGACACGTGTCTCAATGTAGGAGACAGGGGCATCGACCTCGTGGCTCCAGGGTTTAGGGTTAATATAAGCTCGGGGTGGGAAAAAGGAGAAACTTTCTCGTGGGTGCACACGATTGGTTGTTTTCCAATTTTTGAACATCTGGCCAAACCGGTCCATGGGGGCGGGGAGCAGTTCCTGCAGGCAGATGTTTATCTCTTATCTTCATTCCTGGGATGGCTTGGTAGCCCATTGTCCTGTAACTCTGCATTCTTTGTTTACGGATTAACTGGCCTCTGGTTGGCAAACCAGAGGGGCAACTTTAGCTACTCGGCCAGGGAGAAAGAATCTATAATATCTGTTTTCCATGGGACCCATAAAATTTTCTTTTAGTAGAACTATGATAACAATACCAATAGAATGGCAAGGAAGCATGCAGAAGAAAATAATATACATTACTTAAAGACATTCGGTATTGCTTTCTGTATTAAAATCCTAAAAAGAGAACCCAGTAGCTTGCATGTCTAGTTTTTATTATTTTAGTTTTTTCATTGAATTGGGAAAGCTCTTTGTTTCAAGGAAGAATAGAATTATCATTCAGATTGGCTTTAGTCTGGCAGTATTTTATATACTCATTTAGTAGCTTAAACAGTTATTCCCAATATATTTCCATATTCATTTTGAATTGTGCAGAATTATATACCGTCCCACTTCCTAACAACATGTCATTATGATATATGCCATTTCATCCCATTAGCAACTGGAAAATGGATTTCTGGAAGCCAGTCTCTTGGCAATTGATGCACTGTTTTTTCTACATTAAAGAGAATATCCATGAATTCAGTAAGAATTACAGCTGCAAAGTGTTTGGTAATCATCTCTGGCTACTTGTCAAGTGGCATTTCTGTCTGAACATGAAAATATAGACTTAATATATATGATTTGTATCCATTCTACTAGTTCCTAGTTTTTTCCAGCAATGCAGAGTGATTTTGCTTTGTGTCTAAGTTCTATTACAGGTGCTCAGTGCATTTGATCTCTTCTGGAGGTCCATCTTCTAAGTCTAACACAGGAAGGTTAAAAACAAAAACCCTCATGTAATACCTCCAATTGCAGCATCATTTAACTCTGATTAATTACAAGGCTGAAAGTATTCATAACTCTGTGAGCTAAAGTAAACTCATTCTTAAGATATGTAATTAAATTATTGATGGAAATAATATCTAAAATTTCCCGAGAGTAGTCAAAATAAATGTCAGCAGAATAATTGATCTAAGGTAAAAATATTTTCTTGAAAAGCATTCCAAAATTCATCTGAGGAAGTCTCCAAAAATCTCAGATATTATTTAATTTGCTTTATACTAATTACAAAAAAATAGTGTAAAATCCTCTATTCTTTTAGCTATTTTTTTACCACCCTTCATTTTACATGTATTTATCAGAATGAGGAGTAAAGGATTAAGGAAAGTGTCAAACTTTGAGCTAACAGCTTCTCAGAATTTTAATAAACTTTAGTTACTAAAAGAAATCTTTCATATACACATATAATTAAAGATTTATGATATACATAATAAACATTCATTATTCACAATATCTAAGTTAAGAATCTAGAGAGGGAATAATGCACTATTTCCATTTTGTCCATCTGAATTTCCATTTAGTTGGCTAAAAAACAGACTCAATTATACCAAAAATTTTAAACCAGGGCACCTTAATATGGGAAAATCATAATTTCTTGGTTTGCATTTAAAGAGCAATAAATTTTGCACAGAGAGAGAGAGAGAGAGAGAGAGAGAGAGAGAGAGAGAGAGAGAGAGAGAAGTGGGGGGAGGGAGAGGGAGAGAGAGAGAGAGACCTAGAGACCACAGCAAAAATGCTGGTGAATCACTTTGTACTTTCAGGATCATGTAGGGATATTACTTTAGCTCTTTTTCTTTGGAATTTTGACTGCCTTTCTGTTACTTGGCTCTCCAGAATTGCAGCATCTATACCACATGAAAAAGTTCTAAGTCAACTTTTTTCAGATTTACCACAATATGAAAAACAAATCAACACAGTCAATAATTTTTTTTCTTATAAGATTTTGTGTTATCATTTTTATATTGTCTTCTAAGCTTAAAAATTATAAGCTCCTACCTTTTTGTGTTGAAAACCAAAATTCAAATTATCTAGTTGTTTAAGAAACTTATTTTACTAGTGCTTCCTTCAAATGTGCTGCCCTATTTAGCACATTCTCCTTTCTGGAGTTGGTGGGCGAGGGTATATTTAGATTATGAAAAATCTACCCAACTCTGCCATTTATTTTTGAGGGGTGTCATGTGGCCTGTAGCTGTCCGGGAGTCTTTCTCAGCCTAGTGGTATTATCTGTAAAGCAATAATCCTAATAATACCTGATCAATTAACTAGTAGTCTGTTCAAAGGTGAGGCAGTTTAAAAGAAACTAAGTACCAAAAGGCTATGCAATATTCTTTCAAAAACATCTTTGTTTTCAGAAACATTTGGCCAAAAAAAAAAATGCACTGGCTTTAATTACTCTCTAGGAGAACAAACCAAACAAACAAACAAAAACAAACAAATAAAACACACTATCTCAGATGTCAGTACTTTGTACCAGACAAGTACATGTCTTTGCTCTGATAGCCAGAACAATTCCCCTCTTGCAGTTCAAAACTATCGCAGATCTAACTCCATTGTTAATATTTTAAAGCCCATAACTACTGATAACATTTGCTATGACTTCATACATTCTAACTCCTCTCTCCACTATCCCGGCTTATCCTTAACTACTACGTACCCTCCAGCCTTGACATCTGTTCTTGACCTTGCCAAATAAAGATAGATATCTTTTTGCACATCCCATGGTTTGGGTATTAAGTTAGAAAATAAGTAAGAGAAATTGAGTACTTGTCTCTCTGTGTATGCTGTATATGTGTATATGTAGGTGTATGTAGGTATGAATACCCCTAAATACACATGTAAAAGCCAAAGGCCAAAGTTATAGTTCATCTTTTATTGTTTACCATGATATGTTTTTAATTGAAAGAAAATTAATACAATATATTTTGAGTGTGTGTTGTGTTTTCCCCTTTCCATTTACCCCAGACACCCCTCACTGCCTTAGCTATCCAATTTTCTCTTTCTCCCTCTCCCTCTCCCTCCCTTCCCCTCCTCTTCTCTCTCTCTCTCTCTCTCTCTCTCTCTCTCTCTCTCTCTCTCTCTCTGTCTCTCTCTGTCTCTCTGTCTCTGTCTCTCAAAAAGAAATATACATACAAAAATCCCACAAACACAAAAATGGAAATCAAAATAAACAATAAGGGGGGGGGGAGAGCCCAAAATGTAAAATGAAACAAAAGCCCACAAAAAAATACCATTAAATTCATTCTCTGTTGTAGAGGTCTGCCCTGAAATGTGGTTAATATACCCAATGAGACTCCATTAGGAAAAAAAACTGATTTTTTTTACCAGCATGTAACAGTTACAGATAGCTTCTTAGTTAACAGTAGGATCCCATTTCCACGTCCCCCTCTCAGTACCGGAACTCCATCTGGATTGAACCTTTGTAAGCCTCCTGCATGTGACCACACTAAGCCCTCATCAGCAAAGCTTCTTCATATAGTAGATGGCCATTAACACAAAGACACATACCATGGCAATGTGCAGAGAGTTACAGTGCTTAAACCTACATGAGAGGGACTCTGCCTTCAGGTAGGATCCTTCCGTCACTATTCCAGGAAATTTGTGACTCGATAATATTCTAATTAACATTTAATTTTTATCATGTGGTTTCCCATTTGGAAACAATTATGTATTCTCTATTGCTGACAGTAACATATATTTGCCATAGGCCTCAGCAAACCTCACATTCTAGTTTCAACCTTTTTGCTGACATTTGAAGTCCCTAGATAAAAATACAGGCATAGAAATTAAAAAATGATTTTATGAATATATACATATACATCTCACATATATATAAACACATGCATATATACATATATGTAATATATAGATAACTAATATGTGAATGTTAAATATGTAAACTTTTTTTAAAATGGCTTATTTTCAACTGTTAAATATTTTAGGCCATGTCAAATATTATTTTAGTAAAATAAAGAATAAAATTCTTGCAGATATATAATCCTTATAGAAAATACATATAGTTATTTCATATCGCTGTTTTCTTTTTGTTTAAATTAACTTCAATGTATATCAAATGCACAAACATACTATGTTTTAAAGTTTATTAAATATACAAAACATCTCGAGATTTATATTTTCAATCTATAAACTTAACTATATGTGAAATATGTAGTCCTTTACAGTGGCAGTGCCAGAGTCCATTTAAACTCCTAATTGATAAGAATACATAAAAGAAATTGTAAAGACTTTTAAGTAAGAGAAGTAATACACACTAGTAAAAAGAATCCATGGATTTGAGTCAAACCAGTCTAGATTTTTTTATGATTCACTTTGTAATATTTAAGAAGGTCAAGTCCATTAACAGCAAAACTTGTATAAAGTACTTTGTTCTTATCTCTCTACATATTACGAAGGCTTAAGTGAGTCACAGCTTTGCCAAAAAAAAGTTTCCCTTCTTGTTTTTATACAAGGACTATGTCTAAATTCTTTCTTTCTCTGAAGTTCCAAAATAATACTTTGAACAAAGTAGACATTCAATAATTGTTTGGTGAGTAAATGAAAGTCTTCAAAATCACTTGGCAATGTACATTATTTACTTTCCTTCACACTGAAAAGCCTCCCAAGTCAATTAAATTTATAATTTGCCTTCACTTAAGACATGTACCTCAATTTAAAAAAAAACTTTACATTTTGAATTTCTTTTACACTATATTTTATGGAGGCTCCTCAAGCATGTGATTAAAAAGAAAAGTAGCCCTATTTAAGAGGAACATATCTCATTTTGGCCGTTATTGCTGCAAAAAGTGCCAAACACTTGAACTTACATGCTCTCCCTCCAAAGAGTTACTTAAGATTTTATTCTAGCATGTTTTTTTCTGAGACCAGACCAACTCATAGGAAGAATCCACTGGGGAAGTGAAACCAGACAGTGACCCCCTTTCTCTGTAGTTTCATTTATTTCTATGTAGGAAGTTCATCATTAGTGTTCTTATGAATCCTTCCTCTGGAATATGGAGAGTGAGTGAAGGAGAGTAAAACACTTCTATGGACTATAGGCAAATCATATATGATGTATAAATTACACCTGTTAAAAAGTTTGTGCCTAATCTTTATAATTTGGGTAATGTGAGGATATGAATTATAGATTCTGACTGATCCCCAAATGTGTTTCTTTTGTAAAAGGGAAGTGAAGTTTCTAGAAGGAATGGTGGAAGGATAAAAGCAACTACTAATCTACTTCCCATCTGTATAAATTTAGCTATTGAATATTGCTCATATAAATATATTCACATAATATGTGATCCTTTGGGACTGGCTTCTTTCATTTAGCATAACAATTTTAAAGTTTACCCATGTCACAGGCATGTAGCAGTACTTTGTTCCTTTTATGGCTAAGTAATAGCCAATTGTATGAAAAAATATTTTAAAATGTTATAATATTTAACAAAACCTGTGGTCATAAAGTTAAAATAATTGTTTTGTAGAATTTATAAATTAATACACCAAAGTTTCATGCTAAGATTAGTTTTAAAATATCTATAAGACATAACTATTTAAACTTGCCTTTTAACCTGAACTTGGGGGTTAAAATAAAAGATTGACTAGATAGACATTGAGTCTATAGGAATGTAAAAAAGACAAGGTGAAGAGATGTTGAAGGTAAGATGCTCTTTTCTCAACTATAGAACAGAAGACCACAGAGCAGGAGTTCTCAACCTGTCCTAATCCTATTGGCAAACCTCTCTCTATAAAAATATTTATGTTATAATTCAAAACAATAGCAAAATTACAGTTATGAAGTTGCAATGCAATAAAATAATTTTATTGTTGGGAGGGGGCCACCACAATTTGAGGCAATATATTAAAGGGTCGTAATGTTAGGTTGAAGATCACTGTCCCAGAGGACACAGAAAATCACAGTTAGTTTCTTGGAGCAGAGAATTGTCTGACTTGCTATTTACTAAGGAAAGAGGGCCCAGGACTCTAAACACATGGTACAGAATTGGACAACTCAAACAAGCTAGTAGATTCTTCCAAGCCTTCCCGAGGAGAACCCAGTTAGCTGACATCTTGATTTCACCTTTGTCATCTGCTAAGCAAGAAAAATAGACATGCTGACTTCAGCTGTTTTCTTATAAAGCTGGAAACTTGTGTGCTATTCTTTTCCATGCCCTTGGCAACACATTCCAGCAGCAACAGGAACCCGTTAACTGTACGAGTAGCTTAATAATATTTACTTTTATAACAGATAATGTTATAGCTAGTGAAAATTCAAATAGAATATGCTAAGCTAGTTGAAAACAGGGGTTATCTTTGGAATAACTACATAGTTGAAAGTTCATACCAGTTTTGTTTTGTATACTTACACATAAGTAATTTAACTGTGAAAACTATAGTTTTGCAAAAATAAATCCCCTGGGTAGAAAGACTATCTGTTAGTCCTGAATGATTATCTTACTGTCCTAATTGTCACTGCCTCATAACCCTAAAGCCTTCACTATATACAAACAATACTTGGATATCAACATGGTTTCTTTAACACACATAAAGTTAGATAAAACTGTAAAAATTAACTTGATGAGCTCAAAACAAACAGACATTTGGCTCAAAGGAGAATGTTAGCCTTGACTAAGTAGAATGTCTAAAATTTAACTCTGCACTCTGTCTAACCTTTAAACTACACAGTTCTTTCTTTGGTACTAGGCATGCTCCAGAATTTTTCTAATGAATCTATTGTTCTTATATGGAAAAAAATCAAACAAATGTTATTTAATACAAACATAAGATAAAAGTTCTGAGGACAGCAGTTATTTTCATCATAATTTATTTCTTACTAGTCAAATAAATATATGAAACAAAATTTTTTAAAACTATCTTCTGTGAAAAGAAAACCAAAAAAATGTATTTCCTCCCTAATTAGTTAGAAAACTTAAAACAGTTATGTTTGTTAATAAAGAGATAACTTACCAATGAATATGATTGTTGAGTAAAATATACTTAATTTCAAGCTATCTTTTTAAGTCCTGTGTTCACTTCTTGTTACACATTGCTGATCAATTAGAGTAGATCTTGAATACACATGACGATGTCTGGGGAGATTTTTTTTTTTTTGGCTGCCACAACAGTTAATTGCTATTGACATCTGAGTACATAGAGGTTAGCTCCCAAATATTAGTATTGCTAAGGTTGAGAAACCCTTGTCTAAAAGGATCTAGATATAAATAGATAATAAATAAAAATATGGGCTCTTTATTTAAGGAAGGTAGTAAATGTTATATTACATGAATCTTTAAGAGAGGAGAGGAGGACAATGACAAACGGGAGATAGATGCAGAAAAGAGGAGGCAAAAGCAACTAATCAAGAAAATTGTAAAAGAAAAATAATTATGTGTCACAAAAACAAAGAGGGGGATAGTTTTAAAGAGGTCTTATACAACCAAATGTACTGTCGTGGGGCTGGATCACTGAATGAGAGCTAAAAGAAGGTAATGCTGTCATAAAAATATATTACAGGTAATCCCTAAATACAAGCCTTAAGTGAACTGATATTAGAGTAAACTTCATGGTTTGAAGTATCAGGAATAAATGCTACCTTTTTTCTGCATTTAATTTGCTTTCTTTTTAAGCCTATGACAGTAAAACATGGAACATATGATTATGGTGATAAATGACTACCAATAAGGCTCTAGAACATCATGCAAAACCTCTGAAATAGCAAGCCTTTCTTCAGCAATTTAAAATGTGAATGCTGTAAACCATTGTACCATTTAAATGGGCATTTTCAAGTACCATAGTTATCTTGTCATTGTAATTACAAAATACCCAACAAAAATCAACTTTAGCAGAAGAAAGATTTGTTTCGGTTCACAGTTTCAAAACTCTTAATCTATTGCCTCCATTGTTTCTTGGCTGCAGCAAGGCAGAATGTCACAGAAGGGAGAATGTGGTTGAACAAAGATGCTTACCTCCTGATAGCTAGGAAGCAAAGAAATAGTAATGGGCCAAGGTCAAAATATAGTCCCCAAAGCTTTCTTAAAAATCCATTTCCCTTAAATGAGGCCTCATCTCCTAATTTTACATTCAATTATAAATACATCAATTGATGTACCCTAGGAATCCAATACTCTCTTAAAGGTCCCACCTTTGAAATTTGTTACATAGAAAGCCAAGCCTTCCAAATGATTACCAATCATGCCCTAAAACATCATGCAAAATCTTCTCTGAAATTACAAGACTACTGACTCTTTGTGAGGCAATCTAGACCCAAAGCACACTATTTATTTAAACTAAGTGTAAATAAAGATAAGTGTACTCTTCACTTCTCATCAAAGAAACTTCTCTTTGCAACAAAGCAGAGACCACTGCAGAAAACCACAGCCAATAAAAATGCACAGTTCTAAAGCCTAGATCCAGTGGAGATATCTGCAAAACATTTCCACACCTAATGCTCAGGGAAGTTTGCAAAAGAGGAGGCAGAAAGTTTGTAAGTCAAAAAATGGAGGAGTTTTCTGTGAGACTATGGCTGCCAGAAATATCAGAAGCAACATGTGTAAAGTCTTAGCAACGTGACTGCCAAAATGTGAACTGAATGTTGATGACGCCAATGGACATGTCAAACTGGATGGAGAAACGTCCATTAGATCTCCAACCTATACAGAGAACTACAGGAAACAGGAAATCTGGGAATGAGAGCACACCAATTGGGTATCCAGTACCAAACAGTCAGCCCTGAAAACGTATGTGTAAGTAACCTAATACAGACTGACCAGGTTATATTTAGGAGTGTGTGTGTGTGTGTGTGTGTGTGTGTGTGTGTGTGTGTGTGTCTGTGTGTGTGTGTGTGTGTCTGTGTGTGTGTGTGTGTGTCTGTGTGTCTGTGTCTGTGTGTGTGTGTGTGTGTGTGTGTGTGTGTGTGCAATAACAATTAGTAAAAATAAAAAAGGCCACACATTTGAAGGAGAGTAAGGAGTATGAGATAGTTTGGGAGGAGGAAAGGGAAGGGAGAAATGTTGCAATTAAACTCTAATCTCAAAATTAAGAAAGAAAATAGGGGCAAATGAGGAAGACAAAGGAAGATAAATCAAGGTATGACTTGTTCAGTAAAAAGTGAGGACAACAAAGATGTCTTAGTAGATAAGAGCATTTGCCCTACAAGCAACAAAGATATGAGTTCAAATACTCAGCACCCATGTAAAAATCCGCACATGGTTGCCCACACCTGTAATGCTTGCACTGAAAGAAAGGGCAGACAAATCTCAGAATGTCAGTAGCTACCCACCCTGATGAAAAGAAAAGATTTTGGTGCAGTGAAAGTTCTTGTCCCAATATGATAAGGTTACAGTAAGCAATAGAACTCAACATTCTGCTCTGGCCTCTGCATCTGTGGGGGCACCCACATTCTCACATTTATGTGCACACACATACACACACACACACACAGAGAGAGAGAGAGAGAGAGAGAGAGAGAGAGAGAGAGAGAGAGAGAGAGATAGATTAGATGTTCTTCCCATTCCCCTCTTCTACTGAGTCATAAAATCCAGCACATGTACTAGCCATGAAATAAAATCTAATAACATTTCAACAATTAGTCAAGCAAAATGGAGGGAATGTAAAAGAAGAGCCAATGAGAAGACCCAACTCTCACAATGATTGTTTTGTGCATTCTCTAGCTGATTTTTCTAAATGCTATAGAGAGGTTTGGGTCTGATTCTCCCAGTGGAGCCTTTACAATTAATTTGACATCACAATTATTTCTTTGCATAAACCACAAAGAGTAATTCATTTGGCTTCCTGTTTCCTCCATGGTGGATTGTAAACTATATTACGAAGCTTGAAAAGCTGTTTCTTCACAAAACCGAAGCCTGATCCCCTGGGCCCTCAAAGTCCCTCATAGTATTTTTGTGTTATTTTTTTCTCATTTTGCTCTAACAGACCTCACCTGACAGAAACAAGTTAAGGAAGGAAGGATGTATTTTGTCTCATCTTTCAGAGGATACAATCCATCTTGGTGGGGAAGACATAGTGATAGGTTATGACAATGGGAACATTCTACTGCCTAGAAAGCATAGCCTGGAAATAAGTCATAGCCATCTATAGCCCTCAAGCCTTGCCCCTGCCAGACCTATGCCAAGTCTCAAGTCCAAAGAGTTTGACAACTTCCTCAAATACTGTCATTGGCTAGAGACTAACACATGAACCCATGGAGAAAATTTCACAATCAAACCATAACATAGAACACTTTCTATGACTGCTCTCTGGAATGGATCTAAGCTGGCAAGTCACTATGAGGCAACAGACATGAGTTACCAAAGCAAAATCTTTTGTATTGGGGGAAGAGCAACTTCAGGAATCAATAATAATTTTTCTATTTTTCTGTGGACAATGGGAATTCTTTGTCTAGTCTCTAAGAGGGGAACAATTTTCTCCTAACTCAGAGGTTTGGGTTTTAGCATTATCTTTGCTTTGGGTTAGATAATCTAGTGAAATGAAAACTAGCATGTAACATGATATAAATTCTCCCTAAAGTCTCTAATATATCTGCTTAGGGGTACGAATAAAGCCTAATGCCACATGTATTTTAATTCCTGTAGTTTGGTTGATTTGACCCTGTACCATTGTCTCTTATCCTATATAGGTGTGCATGAAGAGGCGTGGTAAGAAAATTATTTTCTTTGAAATTATAAGAAGATGAAGTATATGCCATCTATGTACTATGAAGTTTGTAGCATCTTCTATGGAAGAAGAGGTTATTCTGTTATTCTTTGTCAAAACAGTAGCACAACATATGCATATGAACACTTCTACAACTAATTCTTTAGCATGTGCACATGTTAGCAACTTTCTACCATGCAACCCTCCCTCGCTGGTCATACTTATCCATAACCACGTCTGATTATTCTTTAACATTATGTGCACTTCTGTTTCTCATGCTTTCCCATCTACCACCTAATTCCACACTTTATAAGAACACTGTGGGATCTTGGCATTTAGCTTGAAGTTAGTCACCAGGCCTAACTGAATGCTCACACAAAGAAATGATTGCTTAGTGCATAAAACCCCATTGCCTTCATAAATACTGTGATAACACTCCTTATTTCAGCATGGAGCAAGAGAAAGGCATTCAGACTTAATCCATTTTAATCTCAGGTATTTCCTAATATAAAGGACTGAGCCTTTTCACATTCTTTAGAAGGATTAGCAAAGGCCAACATGAATAACAAATTGACATTTCTGAAGTTCTGGAAGAGCCAAAAGCAATACAAAAGGAAGGCAAAGAGATCAAATTTCTGAACAAAATTATTTTTCTAAGCAAAGTTTGAAAGTTAACATTAGAAACAAATGTTAAACATCTCTGTGTGGTTATTTTCCTTTACCTGGAAAATATTTTGCCAATTAAATTGACAATTTAGAAAGACATATTTTGACGTTCTAATAGAGACAACAGTGTTTCTTGTATGTGGCAGGCAATTTAAGAGATTAAAGAAATACAACACAGTAACTAACATTTAGTGTTGCAAGTATTTGGAAGGTAATGGAATTATTTTTTAAAATGTAGAATGTGTTGGCTCCTATCAAATAATTGTATATCGACATTGAAAAAGATTGGGAAATACATGACTTTGGCTTCTCATTGTCAATGAGGAAAGTCAAATCAAAAAAGATTCCCACCACTCATTGTTACTGAATTAGAAATTCACAGAAGTTCACGACTGGTTTTCTAATGTTTCATCTAACTCTCTTTTTTATAGTGTGTGTATGAATGTGTTTGTATGTTGATACACCTGAGGGTGAGCTTCCATGGATTTGTGACTGCATACATGTGCAGAGGCCAGATGAAAACCTTGGGTTCCATCCTCAGGAATGTCGTCAACCTCTTTTGAGACAGGTTCTCTCACTTGTCTGGAACTTACCAATTAGGTTACTAGAATACTCCCGTCTCTGTTTCCCCAATGATGTGATTATACATGTAGAACTCCATGCCTGGCTCTTTTTAGATGAGTTCTAGGCATTGAACTCTGGTCCTTATACTTGCAAAGCAAGCATTTTACTCACTGAGCTAGTGCCCCAGTCTCTATTAATCTTATCTTAATCTCTATACTCTATGAATCTTAGAATGCATCATGCTCCATCTCCTAGAACAGACTATATTTTCTTATTGTGTAATATTATTAACTTGCTTTTCTGTTATAACTCCAGTTCAGTTTTTGATATCTTAAATCAAAATAGCAATGACAAACAGTTCTTTGGGCTCTACTGATTCTTTAGGCTCTACTTGTCTTAATACCCTACCTAGACCCTGAGAAATGTTAGGTATGGATTAACCCAAGCCCTTTGATAGTAAGCCATATCTAAAATGAAAACACCTTCAAGAAAGGATTCATGTAGACACTCTAGATGATAACACATTCTAAAGTCACTCTCAGTCCTAAACATAGGGTTAAATCTAAGTCTAGATTTCTTAACATCAGCCCTATGGAGTTGAGGACTAGATTATTCTTTAGTCTGAGAGCTCACCTGTTCATTGTAGGGTTCTTGGAAGCATCCCTGGCTTCTTCTACCCACTAAATTCCATTAGTATGCTACTCCTTCTTATGGAGGGCCAAATCATCCAAGACTAAGAACCACTGATCAAAACCCTTCAGTGACTGCATAAAACTTGACACAAAATAGAAATCAAACTGACACAAAAAGAGAGAGAAAAGGGAACTTACTAACACTTTATATCATCATCAGTCAAATTTCAAAACGAACTAATAAATCTACTTCTAACCTTAATTTTTTTTCCTTTTAGTTGCCTTCCATAGGCAGGAGTTGGGAAAAGAGAACGAATGAGAGAAGAATAAATTGTGCCCTCAGCAATGTCTTTATCCTGATGCTAGATCACAGTACAGACATTTTAAATCTCCAGCACCTGTCAACCAAAACTTCAAACACTGTGTTATCTTTTCCTTGTATCATTGGCTCCATGCTTGCACCCAAAACAAAAGAGGAACAAACATTAAACCAAACCTTGGTAACAAATCATCAAGATTCAACATCAATAATCATAAAGAAAGAAAATTAGGTAATAATCACTTCTTAGTCAAGGAGAGCTATGAGGCTGAGGAGATGGCTCAGTTGGTAAGGTGCTGGGCATGTACACAGGAGGACTTGAGTTGGATTCCCATAATACTCTTGAAAAAAATCCAAGTATGTTGTATTCTCATAGGATCTTAGTACTGAGAAAATGGAGACAGGCAGATCCTTGTGGCTCACTGGCCAGCCAGGTAGCCTAGCATGTGCCAAGTCCCAGGCCAGTGCAGGACATTTCCTCAAAAGAAAAAAAGATGTGGCAATTCCTGAGGAATGAAATTTACAATTATTCTCTGCCACATCCATATGTGCACACACACACACACACACACACACACACAATTACAGATGGACCAGGGCATGAAAGCATGGCTGTAATTATAGCACTCAGAACATTTAAGCAAGAATATTTCTGTGAGTTGAAGGTCATTTTAGGCTACATAGAGTATAAGGTCAGCCAGGGCTAAATAGCAAGATTCTGTATTAGAGACAAGGTGGGGAGAGGGACTTATGGTTGTACTTTTGTCATAGTTTATATTTCTTCCTTGATTGTCATACTTTAAATTTTTTAACAGAATTGCTTAATAGATATAATTCTTGTATAATTTTTCTCTAGAATTTTATATATTAGGATATAATGCTATAAAATCCTCAAATCTGAAGTATAAAGCTTTATAAATTTTCCATGTGCATATGCTTGTGATAGGGTCTCCCATAAGATATCTTATAACCCCATTAGTTTAAAATGTTTTGCTTGTACCTCCCAACCTAGCTAATGTCTCTTTCATCACTCAAAGGAAGTGATTCTATGATTTCTGCAAAGAGGATTAGTTTAGTCTGTTTCTTGGTCTATAATTAAGTTGCACAATATGTACTCTTTGCAAATTTTCTTATTCATACAATGTTGCTAAAGTTCATTTGTGTACTTTTATATCAGTGGGTTGTTACTTTGTGTTTATGTTCTATTTTGCTTCATATAACACCTACTTTTGTCAATAGATGTATGCATGACCTGTTATAAATTAAACTACAATGAAAAACATTGTACAAATCATTGTATGAACATTGGTAGCTATTTTTCCTAGCTGTATAATTAAGAGTAAAATTCTAATATTAAATAACAGACAATATCAACTATCAAATTGATTTTTTATTTGTAGAAAGACTTGAAGGACAGAGTGATATCTCTTCATTTATTTTACACAAAAGAACACAAAATAGATGAAATGTTTGTTAATTATTTATTTGCCAACACAGTTTAGCATTAAGCCAAAAGTATAATTTCTTTAGAAACTGGGAGATTTAACATTTACATTGGAGCTACTTAACCTGGACTTTGCTAAGAAAACTGTTTCTTCCAGCTACTCCTTCCAGTTCTGACTGAGAAGCCAGGATCTGGGGGCATATATCTAATCCCAACTTCAGTATTAAATTGTTTTTTGACCTTGGCCAAATTGTATAAAGTCTTGTCTTCTAATCGAGACATTGGTCAGAATCTTCTCCACTGAAATTTTATAGGGGCTCCATAAATGGCAAGCCATAAATCCTAAGATTGCAAGCCAATAAAGCTGTCGAGGAAGGATTGAGAGCCAGCGTGCAGACTCCAGAGTTGAGATGTATACTTACAAGAGCCAGGCTATACCTGCATCTAAAATGCCACCAAATTAATTTATGAGGTTCTCTCTCCCCTTTCATTTTCCCTTCCAGTACTGAATACATTCTGACTTATAATAACTCTCAGCTAGCCACATATGCTCTATGTTATTTCATTAAAAAGAAGTGAGCTGCAAATTACATCAGCGGTAGTGACACATTTGGCAATATCTTTCTTCTTCATGTTTCAGTCACTAGACTTGCTGTGTGATGAGAATCCCAGAAAGCCAGTGTCACAGTCCCTGAAATTTTATCTAGGCCAAATACTATGAAATCATTTCACATAGCTGAATCTCAACATTGGGTAGCCTTCATCAAAGACAGTTTTCTTAAATTTATGATAGAGGACTTGTTTTTTATTTCTGCCATGTTCAAATGCTTAAAAACAAGATAGGACAATAAGCAGAGTAGAAATACTTTTGAAATAGAAGAGACTGATTATTTTGAAGGCATTTAAAACAATATCCAATAGCCTGAGAAAGTAAAGTAGAAGAAAAAAGTAAAGAAAGATGGAAAAAACAATATATATTGTCTAATTTATCACATCCTGACGCCATTTTGTTGAAATATTTAATTGCACAGGAACGGTCAACTTAGGCACACTAATGATAAGGTGCTATAGAGGATGACAGTATTTCCTACCTCCTACCACAGGCATCCCATGTGAAATCTACCAGGAGCCATACTGTATCACACAATTATAGGTCAAGACAGAGACTAAAAATACAGTATACAACTTGAAAACTGCTATAACGTTTATAACATGAATTTTATGAAGAAAAACTTATTTTCTAGAACTATCACTGTAATGTTATTGAGCCAGGTCTGTCTAATATTTAACAATTAGCTAATATGATAACACTTTGAATTAAAAAAAAAATCTACATCCATACAAAAGTATAGTCCAGTAATCACCCTTTTGGTCAGCCATTTAAACGAAAATAAAAGTGAAAGACTTCATATGCATTTTTATATAAATGTTCCTGGCAGTTTTATTTATACCAGTTAAAAAGTAACAACAGCCCCTCCATTCAACACTTGATGAACAGATAAAGTGTGACATATCAACACTATGGATTACATCTGTGCAATAAAAGGTAACAAACGCTTAATGCCAACAACAGTTTAGATGAGTATCCAAGGAAATATGCTGAGTATAAAAAAGAACATCTTGAAAGGTCATAAACAAATATGATTTTATTTCTATGGAGCATTTTAGTGGATTTATACTACTATCACAAAATAACTGGTATTAGGTAATTGTTATTGAACAGAAATGTCTTTCTTCACAGCTATGAACAAGGCATTAATGTGTTTGGTGTCTGGAAAGAGCTCTGGGGTCTATTTACAAAGTTATTTTTAAATACAGAATACTTATATACAAGAAGGAATAAGAGTGAGAAAGAGCCTAAAAATGATTTTCATGTGGTACAAGAGCAGAACATGAGCCCATTCCCCAAAGTCCTTCTACAAGGGTCCTAATTCCATTTGTAAGCACTCTGCCCTTGTGACTTAATAACCTTCTAGAGGCCCCACCTCTTGATTCTAACACAGTAGCAGTAAAATTTCATTGTAAGAACTTGGGAGAACCCATTCAGACTGGAGCATAAAGTGACCAAAATACCAAAATATGAGATAGAGTATAAGTTAGTGGTTGTCAAGGCTTGAGACCATATTATGCAACACAGGTATATGATTATAAAGAAAAAAAACACAAAGGAGGTTTTGATGGGACAGTTTTATATATTATTATAGTGATGATAACACATTTACAGGTGATAAAAATGAAAAAAAAAATGAACACATTGTACCAGTGTCAGTTCCCTGGATTTGATCACATTTTGTGTAGAGTACATGGAATCTCTCATATTTTATCAACTGCCTATACATCTACAACTACTTTAAATTAAGTATTTTTAAAGTGAAATATCTTTATTAACCTCTAAATACACACACATATCACACAGACACACAAGTATACACATACAGGAGAGCAACCTTCCATTTTTATTTTCCTTTTCTTTTTTTCTTTTTTCCTTTGAGACAATTTCACTGTGCAATCTTGGCTGGTCTAGAACTCACAGAGACATGCCCATCCCTGGCTCCCAAGTGGTGTGCTTTAAGTTGTACACCGTGCCTGACTTTCTCTATTTACTGAAAGTCATTACCTTCTGAAAAAAATAAGTTTCATAAAATAATTAATTTTGATAAGGGAAATATGAAATCATTGTTAATATGAAAGGGATGAGATGTTTTCAAGTAGCATCTAGCCACATTAACATGAAAACAGTGATTTCAATATTTGTTTTGTGCATGTATACATACATGTGTTGGTGCATTTATGTGTGTGTACATGTACATGTGTAAGGCAGAGTTTCACATTAGGTATATATTTTTGTACTGTACATTATTTTTTCAGGCAGGGTCTATCATTTTCAGAAGGGTTAACTGATCAAGGAGCTCCAGGCATCCTCCTGTCTTTTTAACAAAGAAGTGGCACCTTGTTTAATCATTAACATGAATATCTTTTGACTATGTTCCATGTTATTCATTATTCTGGAAAGTATATGTCATACATTGAATAAGCCTATGACCATAAAACATGCATTAGACCTTCAATAATTTCAAACTGCCCATTTAATTAAAAGTAAAACAACAATAATAAAACTATATGTGATAAACGTGCAAATGATGCTTAAGATCTTCATTGTTCAAAACTAGCTAACTCAGAGTTCTATTGGAAAAATGGGTAAGAAGGGGCATTAGTTGCTATAAAACCAATAATTACTCCAATAGAAATATTAGCCACCTATATTTTTGTGCCATCTGATAAGCATACAAAATTCTCTTTCACCTATCTCCCACTTAAATCATCGAGACTGAATTGTTCTTATCTAGTGTTCTTTAAAGACAGCCCAGCAGACACAGGAATGCTGTCTGCAGAGACTAGTGAGGACCTGATCAAAGATGAGGTGAGTTTTGAAGCTGTTCCACATTAAGAGTTGTCTAGATAAGGCAATAGAGTACAGGAACAAAAATATACTATTTTAGTTGAAGCAAAAGGATCGCTCTTTGTGTTAAACACATGTGTCCATGTGTGCTTTGACGAATCTAATTACAGTTATCAAATGTTGCCATGACATTGGCTGAGCTAAGAGAGTTGTCAATGGGAGGGAGTAAAGCCAATGTAAAAGATATAACACTTCCTTTGAAACACAAATTTCAACTCACCAGGAAAAGTGTTTCCTTCTGCCTAGGATTCCTAAAACCTCCAAGAAATAGCAAAGTAGGAAAAAGGTAAAGGACACAGGAAACATGGGCCTAAGATGTCACAGTAATTTCACATAAAAAGTTCAAACCTATGGAAGATAGGGATGAGAGAGGGTCAACAACAGGCATGCTCTTAGATGTTTCTCTCTCTATCTTTCCAACTAAGGAGGGAAGAATCAAAAAAGAAGGAACTGGAGTATCACCTGTTTATTTCCAGAGGGTTTTGACATTCTCTCCTGGCTCATGGTTCATTCTACAGGTCTTTATTTTCATTCACACTTAAGCACAAATCTCTGAAGCCAGATATTGATTGATATGACAATGTAACTATAGTGCATGATAAGATAGCCGTAGAGGAGCAGAATAGAATAAAGGAGTCATCTATGGTAAATGTCTTGGACTATATGGTAAATGTCTTGGACTATAGTTCTTCAATCAGTGGTTTTCAGGCAAGGGAAATTTGACCACTAGGCAATATAGAATAGAGTGTGGTAGTATCTTTGATTTAAACGGTCACAACTCAGCAAATCTAGGGGGAGATATCACTGGTTTCTACTAAATAGAAACTCTGATCAAAAACACATCATCCTAGCTAGGTGGTGCATACCTTTGATTACAGTACTCTGGAAGCAGAGGCAGGGGGCTCTCTGTGAGTTCAGGGACAGCCTGGTTTACAGAGCAAGTTTCAGGACAGCCAGGTCTACACAAAGAAACTCTGTCTCAAAAAACCAATACATACACACATACATACATACATACATACATACATACATACATACTGCCAGTTGAGCATGTTTGTAATCCTAGCTTTCAGGATATAGGAGCAGGAATATCAAAAGTTGAAAGTCATCCTTCCAGCTGCAATTCTGCCTTGGGCAAAGCTGACAGCATTCCAGACAATCTCCCACACCTAGAGACAGCTGGATTCCCAGGTAGTCAGTCATAACCAGATTCACAGGTAAGACAACCCCCTTACCCCAATACCTGGCCCAACTAAGACCCACATGGGACTCAGAGGATCCAAGGCCTATCTGCTATGCTGGAGACACATCATCCTTCAAGTCCACAACTGTGCTGACAGGGGGGCAGATCACGTGCTCCAGCGTACCACCATGCCCATACCCAGAGACAGCTTGACTCTTAGCAGGTCTGTCATAACCAGGCTTGCAGATGAGATATCCCCAACCCAATACCTGGCCTAGCTGAGACTCCCATGGGACACAGTGGAAGCAGGATCTATCTACCCTTCTGGAGACACATCTTCCTTTTGTTCCTCAACTGTGCATGGGGACAGATCAGGTACTATCATACCACTGTACAAACACACCCTCACCCAGAAAAAGCTTGATTCTTAGGAGGTCCATCATAACTAAGCTTAAATATTGGGAGCTCCAGACCCCTCCCACACACAGAGACAGCCTGACTTGAGGAGGTCTATCATGACCAGGCTCATAGTAGGGATAGACTCCAGTCAGAGACAGCAAAGCCAGTTAACATCAGAGATAACCAGATGGAAAGAAGCAAGCTCAAGAAGATAACCAACAAATCCAATGCCACTTGGCAGCATCAGAACCCAGTTCTCCCAATATAGCAAGCCCTGGATACCCTAACACACATGAAAAGCAAGATAATGACCTAAAATCCCATCTCATGAAAATGATAGAAGACCTTAAAGAAGACATAAATAACTCCCCTATAGAAATACAGGAGAACACAGGTAAACAAGTAGAGACCCTTAAAAAAGAAACACACAAATCCCTTAAAGAAATATAGGAAAGCACAATCAAACCAATCAAACTATCGAAGTAATTGAACAAAAATGTCCAGGATAAAAAAATGAAAATAGAAACAAAAAAGAAATCACAAAGAAAGGCAACCCTAGAAATAAAAAACCTAGGAAAGAGATCAGGAGTTACAGTCACAAGCATCACCAACAGAATACAAGAGATAAAAGAGAGAATCTAAGGCTTAGAAGATACTATAGAAGATATTGACACAAGAGTCAAAGACAATACAAAGTGCAAAAAAGACTCCTAACCCAAAACATCCATGAAATTCAGGACAATGAAAAGACCAAACCTAAGACTAATAGGAATAGAAGAGAGTGAAGATTGACAATGCAAAGAGCCAGAAAACATCATCAACAAAATCTTAGAAGAAAACTTCCCTAACCGAAAGAGATGGCCATAATTGTACAAGAAGCCTACAGAACAATAATAATCAAAACACTAAATACACAGAACAAAGAAAGACTATTAAAAGTTGTAAGGCCAAGTAACATATAAAGGCAGACCTATCAGAATTACACCAGACTTCTCAACAGAGATTCTAAAAGCCATATCTTGGACAGATGTCATACAGACCCTAAGAGAACACAAATGTCATCCCAGGATACTATACCCAGCAAAACTTTTGATTACCATATATAAAGAAACCAAGAAGTCCCATGACAAAAAAAATTTAAACACTATCTTTCCACCAATCCTGGCCTAAAAAAGATAATAAAAGGAAAACTACAACACAAGGAGAGAAACTACTCAAGGAAAACCAAGAAATTAATCATCTTATGACCAATTTAAAAGAAGAGAACCACACAAACATAATTCCACCTCTTATGACAAAAATAATAGGAACCAACAATCGTTGGTCTTTAATATCTCTCAACAACAATGGACTTCATTCCTCAGTAAAAAGACATAGGCTAACAGACTGGATAAGTAAACAGGACCCAGAATTTTGCTGCACACAGGAAACACACCTAAGTGACAAGGACAGACACTACCTCAGACCAAAAGGATGGGGAAAATTTTCCAAGTAAATGGTCCCAAGAAACAAGCTGGAGTAGCCATTCTAATATCGAACAAATAGACTTTCAACCAAAATTTATCAAACAATATGGGGAAGGACACTTCATGCTCATCAAAGGAATACTCGACCAAGATGAAGCCTCAGTTCTGAACATCTATGCCTCAAATGCAGGGGCACCCACATTTGTTAAAAAAAAAAAAAGTCTCTAAAGCTCAAAACACACATTGAACCTCACACAGTAATGGTGAGAGACTTCCAACACCATACTCTCATCAATGGACAGATCACAGAAACAGAAGTAAACAGAGACACAGTGAAACTAACAGAAATTATGAACCAAATGGATTTAATAGATGTCTACAGAACATTTCATCCTAAAACAAAAGAATATACCTTCTTCTCAGCACCTCATACTACCTTCTCCAAAACTGACTATATAATCAAACACAAAACAAGCTTTAACATATATAAAAAGATTGAAATAATCCCATGCGTCCTATCTGATCACCATGGACTAACACTGGTTTTCAATAACAACAAAAACAACAGAAAACCCATATACATATGGAAGCTGAACAATGCTCTACTCAGTGATAACTTGGTCAAGGAAAAAAAATTTAAAAAGAAATTAAAGACTTTTTAGAATTCAATGAAAATAAAGGCACAGCATACCCAAACTTATGGGGACACAATGAAAGCAGTGCTAAGAGGAAAATTCATAGCACTGAGTGCCTTCATAACGAAACTGGAGAAATCCTACACTAGCAACCTAACATCACAGCTGAAAGCTTTAGAAAAGAAGCAAACACACCTAAGAGGAGTAGATGGCAAGAAATAATCAAACTTGTGGCTGAAATCAACCAATTAGAAACAATGAAAACTATACAAACAATAAAAAAAAACTAAGAGCTGGTTCTTTGATAAAATAAACAAGATAGATAAACCCTTAGCCAGACTAACCAGAGGGCACAGAAACAGTATCCAGATTAACAAAGTCAGAAATGAAAAGGGAGACATAACAACAGAAACTTAAAAAATTTTTAAAAATCATCAGATCCTACTACAAAAGCGTATATACTCAACAAAACTGGAAAATCTAGATGAAATGGATAATTTTATAGACAGATACCAAAGTTAAATTAGGACAAGATAAAATATCTGAACAGTCCCATAATCCCTAAGGAAATAGAAGCAGTCCTTAAGAGAAAGTCTTCTAACCAAAAAAAAAAAAAAAAAAAAAAAAAAAAAAAAAAAAAAATGCCCAGGACCAGATGGTGTTAGTGCAGAATTCTATCAGACCTTCAAAGAAATCCTAAAACCAATAGAAACAGAAAGAATACTACCTAATTTGTTCTATGAAGCCAAGTTACACTGATACCTAAACTACACAAAGACTCAACAAAGAAAGAGAACTTCAGACCAATCTTGCTTATAAATACCTATGCAAAAATACTCAATAAAATTCTCACAAACCACATCCAAAGCTTGACAACAAGAAATGTGTGGATGCTTCAATCCCACTTAGAAGGAGGGACAAAATAATCACAGGAGGCAAATGGAGGGAGAGACCTGGGGGGAGAGGGGAGAGGGAGGGAAAAAAGCATTGGCAGGACCAGGTATGGGAAGAGACAGGAGAGAAGTCTGGAGGGCCAGGATAATGAATAGAAATAAGTAGCAGTGGCGGGTAGGGAATGGGGGTGAGGGAAGGCCACTAGAAAATCCCAGATGCCAGTGCTGCTAGAGGTTCTCAGAACTCAATGGGGATAACATTAGCCAAAATACCCAACATATGGGAGATAGAACCTGAAGAGACCACTTCCAGTAGATAAACATGGCCTCCAGTTGAGGAATGGGGCTACCTACCCATCTCAAAATTTTTAACCCAGAAATGCTCATGCTCCTGTCCAAAGGAAACACAGGGACAAAAACTAAAGCAGACTGAAGGAAAGGCCATTCAGAGACTGTCCCACCTTGAGATCCATCCTATCCACAGACACCACACCTCAACACTACTGCTGATGCCAAGAAGTGCTTGCCTGGTATGGCTCTCCTCTGAAAGTCTTTGCCAGCATCTGACTAAGACAGATGCTGACACTCACAGCCAACCATTGGACTGAACCCTGGGACCCCAATGGAAGAGTTAAGGGAAGGACTGAAGGAGCTGAAAGGGATTTCAACCCAGGAAAAACAACAATATCAACTAACTGGACCCCACAGAGCTCCCAGAGACTAAACCATCAACCAAAGAGTATACATGGATGGGTCCATGGATCATGCTACATATGTAGCGGAGGACTGCCTTATTTGGCATCAATGGGAGGGGAGGTGCTTGGTCCTGTGAAGGCTTGTTTCTCCAGCAAAGGCAAATGCTGGAGGGGTGACCAGGGAGTGGGTAAGTGGGTAAGGTGTGTGAGTGGGTGGGTGGGAGAACACCTTCTTAGAGGCAAAGGGAAGGGGGTTGAGGAGGGCTGTTTGCAGTGTGAAAATAGGGAAAGGGGACAATATTTGAATTATAAAAAAATTAAGATAGATAAATAAATAAATAAATAATAAAAACTGGAAAAATGTTTAAAATCATCCTCAGTTCTACAACAAACTCAAGGCCTACCCAGGACTCACGATACCCTATCCTAGAATAATAAAATATTCTATTCTTAAAGGTTTGTCTAGTGACACAGATGAAGCCTAATTATATAACCAAAAAGGATCAAGTAAGGTGTGGGACATTTCTGAGCTACAGAAAGAGCTCTAAATGATGGTATGCATGAAATTGTACAGTTAAAGCATCAAAGACTTCATGGTCAGAATCCAGATGCATCAGCTGCATGAGATCAGCCAACTGCTTAACATTTTCCATTCTTAATATCTATACCAACAAGACTAGAATCCTAATGTCTGCACCACAAGAATTTTTAAGGACTAAAGAAGATATTGACCATAAAAAACGTGTCACTAATGACGCAGATATCAAGCATTTCCAGAACCCCAGAGCATTTCCTTTCACAATTCATGCTCCTCATAACCTCTTCAATGAAAATCATATAAGCAGAGAAAGCAAAGGGATTAGCTGATCTTTCCAAAGCCCAACATTTTTCAGGTTCCTTGGACCTTTTTTGCTTTCTTTTGTTTTTCTTTCTGCTCCAGGGAAGTGAGACGTTCTATCCATCGGTAGTCACAGACTTTCAAAAGGCTTTAAGTAACCCCCTTTTTTACATGGTACCCCCAAGAAATAAAGTACTACCAAGAATCTACAAACTTAAGGGATTTAACTCTCAGGACATTGTTTACCCTGAGAAGACAAAAGGGTCAACAGAAAATGCATACTTCAAACAGCAGGCAGTCTTTAAAGATAAGAGTAATTCTAAGCATACCATAAATCTTGTCGTTAGAACTGCTCTTTTGGTCACTCCAATTCACTCTAAGCCCTTGCAGAAGCAAGCATTAATAAATAAATATCAAAAAAAACCCTAATGTTTGACATGAAAACCCCCCAATGGCTAATAAAAGCACAAAAATCAGTAGAGCCATATTTATGCAAAAGGAGCTGCTGGCATTAGTGGAAGCATTGGTAACAAGGGCCACCAAATTCATTTTAGTGACCAGGCTAATGGTATAGCGATCTCTATATGTCTCATAGTCTTGACAGAGAACCCTGGCTACAATTACAACAGCAACATCCTCACAAAACTCCAGTGTTGTAAGTAGTTCATTTGGGGGTATTAAAAGCAATCAGATTCCTCTCAACAAAGTCCCAGAGTACTGAGAAAAAAAAAAAAAAAACATTGTAGGAAAAAGGGGCTATGCCCCACAAATTTCCAGTATTATTCAGAAACAACTTGAATAGTGGAGACAAAATAGCTAGAGAAATACTTTTGTAGGTCATTATGTGATGCATCGTATTTGAACAGGTATAACCAAGGTTACAATATAAAAAGTGAACAGCTATTAGTCCAAAATATCCCATAGGTCTACCTCTGTGTTGTCACAGAATACTATAGAGTGCTTCAACAGTACATTGGGGTGTTTGTTAAGTCCCTAGAGCCATTTAAATTCTGAAGAGTCTAAACCTACATTTACAAATCTTTGACAGGCCAGGCTCACCATAGTGCTGGGTGGCCTTGAAAGTAGGGTATAAGGAGTTACTATTCTACTAGCTTTATTGAGGCAGTTGATGTTTCTGTTATTTCATCCTTACTTCCTCACTTCAGTTAAGAAAACTTATTAAATCCAGAGCTTTCAGCTTTGGAAACAAAATCTGAGGCCACTCAACATGCTTTACAGGGTGCTAAAAGGCATGTACTAACACACCTTGCTCACCTCACCCTTGCTGTTGTTCATGGTTTCCCTTCGAATGAGACAGCATGGATTATACAGTGTATACAAAGAGGTAAAGAAACATGAGTCCTGGATCTCTGCCAGATTGTTGAATGTACAATTAGACCCAAGGCTTGCATAAAATGCCCACTTTCTTTATTCTGACCTGGACCTCCTTTTTAATGTTTTGTTTTTGTTTTGCTGTTTTTGCTTGTTTGTTTGTTTGTTTTTGATGTTGTGTGTGTGTCCTTGCAGACAACTGTGTATATTAAATCAAGATTGCAAAACTAGACCAATTAAAAATACATTCATTCTCAGCAAGCAGGCTTTTACAATTCAAGTCATTTTAAAAAAAAAAAAAACAGATTTTTCAATGTGATTCAATAAATATGTCCTAATTCCATTCTCAGTAGGTACTACAAGGCTTCTAAGGGGCAAAGTTACTTTAGTTGAAGTCTCTTACTCTGTATTTGTTAGCAATCAGGCTATCATGGTCAGCCCCAAGGACCAAGCAACCACAAGACAAGTCATCATTAGCTGCCTAGAGGCACCACATTCCTACTGTTTCCGACTCACATCTTCCTGTGCATGCTGTATGGCCAACAAAAATCCACACTTCCCCCCATTCCTTCTTCTCTTCCTCCACCCAGAGGCAGCCTTTGTGCTCCCTTACCTCCTCCCTTTAATATATCTTCCATGTGAGACCTCTGGCACTGTGTGATTTTTGTCAGAATTCTCTGCTTAGTCACATCAGTAGAACGTTGTGACAGTTCAATTACATTAAACAAAATCATGATTTTTATATAGCATACAAATATATTGTAAAAAATACAATATATCTTCATTGTTTTCCCTTCCCTAATTCTTACCATATCCTCCCCAATGCTCCATCCACCCAACTTTTTGTTCTCTTTCTTTTTTCTCTACTTAAAAAAATATAAAAATGAAAAGCAAAACAAGCAAAAGACCAATTAGAGTTTTTTAAAAATGCTAAACAACAACAAAAAAATGAAACAAAAAGTTTACCAAAATACCACTGACTTTGTTTTTCGTTAGCCCACTGCCCCTGGTCATGGGGCTTGCCCTCAAGTTGCCCTTAATTTACCCAGTGAGACACCACTGGAAAAATCTAATTTTCCTTTTGCCAGCAGGTATCAATTACAGATAACTTCCTGTTTATGGATGAGGCTTTGTGTCCCCATTCCCTTTTTGTTCTGGGATCCTAGCTGTCTTGAGCCTGCACAGATCCTGACATGCTGACAGTTTTTGTGAGTTCTTATGTGTGTTGCACATGGAAGCCACTGTTTCCTTGGCATCATCCATCATGTCTTGCTCTTAAAATCTTTCTGCTTCCTGTCCCACATAGACTCCTTTTGGACTGAGTGCTTTAAAGTCTCTCACTCTCTGCATGTTGTTCAGTTATGAGTCTCTGTGGGGATTCCCATCTACTGAAGAAGGTGCTTTTATAATGTGTATTGAGTGAGGCAGTAATCTATGGTTTTAGCAGTATTTCCTTAGAAGTCATATTTTCCAATGTTCCTTTAGTAGAAAAATAGTAGGAGGTTTTCCCTTGTGCTCATGACTTATTAAAGTCTCAAGTTCTTGGGCTCTTTAGCAGTGTCAGATATAGGTTCTATTTCATGAAGTGTGCCTTAAATCCAATTCAACAGTAATTGTTTACTTCCACAATATTTGTGCCTCCATTGTACCAGAACATCTTGCAGGCAGCTCATTGTTATAGGTCACAGGGTTTGCAGCTAGGTGATGCTGATGGTTACTTTTCTCCTTCAGTAGCACGCAGAATAACTTCTTCTAATACTGTGAACGCTAGTCAGTAGGGGTAAAGCTACTAATTAGATACGAGCTTGACTTCTCTGTGTTCAATGGTGTAAGTAAGTGTTATTTTCAGTAATAGGGCCTTAGCATCAGGTTGTATATAATAGCCAGTAGCCTTAACAATAGTCTCGGTTGATTTGAGAGCTTTTCATGGAATCTCTTTGGCCAAAGACTACATTCAATGTAACCCACTCCTGACTAAACTAAGTAACATAAGATGTCTATTTAGGGCCTTATCTTCTCTATTATTTTGTAATTACATTTAGATCCATTCAATATATGTATATATTTAGGAAGCTTCTTCAGTAGTAGGTTTTCATGTTTCTCAAATAGCCTTTAGTGTTAGTTGTTCTTTCCTGTATTCCCCCTTTTACCTTTCTCTCCCATCCTTTTCCCTACTTAATCTTCTTATTCTAATTTCCATGTCACATCTCTCTATTATTCTATATTCTATTTCCCTTTCCTTGGGAGATTCTCTCCCCTCCCCTGAGTTCTCTACTACATACCTAACCTCTGTGGTTATTCAGACTATAGCACACATATCAAATGTTTAAAAGCTAACATTCATATATAAGATAAAACACACAGTATTTTTATTTGGGGATCTGTGTTGCTTCACTTAGGGTGATTTTTTTTTTCTAGATCCATCCATTTATCTGTGAATTCTATAACTTAATTTTCTTGGTAGCTGAATATTACTTCATTGTGTAAATGTACCACATTTTCATTATCCATTCATTAGCTGATAGATATCTAGGATGTTTTCAATGTTTGACTATTATGAATAGAGTAACAATGAACAGTACAAGCAAGTATCTCTGTAGTAGATACTTGCTACTACTTGTGAAGGATGTAGAATCCTTTCAGTATATGGCCAACACTGGTATAGTTAGTCCTTGAGGTAGATCTATTTCTAGCTTCCACAGGAACCACCACACTGTACTGTGCAGTTCTACCCTCAATGAACAAGTGTTCCTCATTCCCTGCAACCTTGGCAACACGTACTGTCATTTGTTTTGTTGATCTTGACCATTATGACTGGTGTAACATAAAATCTCAAAGTAGTTTAAATTTTCATTTCCCTGATTACTCAGGAGGTTGAACACTTCTTTAAGTGTTTCTTAACCATTTGTCTTTCTTCTTTTAAGAATTTTCTGTTTATCTCTGGGCTCTGTTTTTTACATGGCTTGTTTTCTTAATGTTCAGTTTTGTTTTTTCTTTATATATTTTAGATTCTACCAGATGCATAATTGGTAATGATCTTTTGCCATTATGTAGGCTGTCACTTTGTGCAAATGATAGTATTTTCACCTTCATAAGATTCCATTTATTAATTATTGGTGCCTGTGCTATTGGTGAACTGTTCAAAAGATACTTTCCAAGGTATCTCAATTTTAAAAAATGTATCTGTAATAGCACTGTTTAATTTCAACAAAAATACATAAGGTAAACTAGAATTTTCTTTATTTTTATTATTCATTTTATATATTTACATTTCAAATGATATCCCCCTTCCCTGTTACCCCTCCACCAACCACCCATCCCATCCCCCTCCCCTTTGCCTCTTTGACAATGCTTCTCCACTCATTCACCCTCTTCTGCCTCACCCTTCTAGCTACACTGGGGCATCAAGCCTCTCTCCCCTCCCATTGGTATCAGATAAAGCCATCCTCTGTTACAGATGTATCTGGAGTCCTGGCTCCCTCCATGTATACTCTTTGGTTGATGATTTAGTCCCTGGGAAATCTGGGTGGCTAGTTAGTTGTTATTGTTCTTCTTATGGGGTTGCAATCCTCTTCAGCTCCTTTAGTCCTTCCCCTAGCTCTTCCATTGGGGTCCCCGGGCTCAGTCCAATGGTTGGCTATAAGTAGCTATGAATTTTCATATACTATAGAGTGTAAACAAATTGGATCAGCCTCTATGGAGGAAATTTCAGATATATCTATTAAAATTAAGAATAAACATTATTTTCTAGTAAAGTATTGTACTTCTAAATATCTTACAAAAATGATCATATATGTGAAATAATGGATGTTCTATATTCATTGTACAATTAGAAGATTATAATCCACATACATGCCAAACAATATATGACTAATACAAAGGAGTCATGCAGTAGACTTCCTTATAGTTATTTTTAAAATATTTTTTAGATTTATTTTATGTACATGAATGTTTTGACTAACTGTATGTGCACCATCTGTGTGCCTGGTATCCTTGGAGACCAGAAGAGTGTATCATATTCTCTCGGAGTAGAGATCTTGATGGTTATGATCTACCATGTGGATGCTTGGGATTGAACCCAGGGCCTCTACAAAAGTAAAAGCGACCCTTAATCGCTGAGTCGTCTTTCTAGCCCTGTATTGTTATATTTTAAAATAAACAGTTCTATGTAGAATGAGTTCACAAATATAATGACAAGTTTAAAAATACATGGTGTATAAAGCATGTGAAGGAGGAAAGGCATGCATGTATACTTCAAAACTTCCCCAAAGACATGGATAGTAAATAAATAAATAAAAGTGTAGAACTATGGAGCCAAGGACTTTAAACATGGACTTGAGGCAGTTACCAGATACACCATACCTATTACCCACCATGATCTGGCAGCCTGTGTCTACGTGGGCAAACCTTTTTCTCCCAAAATATTTACATTGCAATTCATAACAGTAGCAAAATTACAGTTATAAAGGAGCAACAAAAATACATTTATGGTTGGAGATGATCACAACATGAGGGACTATATTAAAGGGTTGTGGCATTATGCAGGTTGAGAACCATTGTTCTAAACTGATAGAAAATTTTGTTAGAGAAAGGTCTGCCAAAAAATATCTCATCAAGAAATATGCAAATCCAGCATTTGTTATCTTGAGGATGCTCTGTTAGATGTGTGGCATGCATTGCATAATTTCCCTCATGGCTTAAGACTCAGACCAATCAAATATAAGTTAGTGACATCCTAAGTATCTGTTGAGGAAGAGTCTATAACCACTGGACTCCAGTGACCTTTTTGTGGTGTATGATGAGTTGGACCATTCATCTTAACTACCTCACAGGTATTTTGAGTTCTCTCAGCTTGTAATTTTTGACCCATTGCTGCTGTGACCACCAATATTTCTGTTTAGTCTCCTGTCTGCCTTGCTGTGCACTAGGTCCTGATGTATTTATTACTTTCTATGATTGGGTTCATTTTCTGCATATGAAGTGAACATCTCCATCGTATCCCAGACTGAGAAATGTAATCTTCATTTTTGCCTCTTTACTGGGTTTCTCTCCCTGTCCCATTTAGAGCTTGCATTTTATGGTTGGTCATACTGCAGCCTTGTTTGTGATTACTGGAGCCTCTTTCATAAAGTATAAGGGAAAGAAAAGAATGGATGCTAAGCATGGGCTAGGATAATTTTTCCAAGTGGATTACACACTAGAATATGGGAGTTTTCATAGTACTCATAGATGGTGTGAACAAAAAACAACAGAAAGAATCCTTAGTTAAATAACTTTCAGGGACTGTAAGATAAAAGCAGGGTGACAATTTGTTTATACTTAACAGACTTCTGAGTCTTTATTATGCAAGTGTGTTTGCATTATAATTCTGCAGTTATATGCAGCATTTTAAGAATTCTTTGATCAAAAAACAATCAGATTCCTTTTTATCTTACTTATTTGTTATTTTTCAAGATAGTATTTCTCTATGTAGACTCTTCAGTGCTAGAGTTACAAACCATGTGCCCCCAAGCTTAACAGTGATGAGATTCTTAAACTTCCAGGAGTGGTCTTACCTTGGGCTAGGTATTTTGATCTGACCTTAGAGATTCTTCTTTCAGAAGAGAATGGCTACTGTTATGAATTGCAATGTAAATATTTTTGGAGAAAAGGTTCTGCCAAAGGCATTGCTACCCACAGGTTGAGGAGCACTGATCTAGAAAGAGGTTATATTTCGGAGTCATGCAAAAGTATCATATGAGCTAACAGTGTTAGCCTTACCTCAAGGTGTACCCACCCAACACATGGCCATAGATAGAATGGTAGGAGACCAGCTCTTGAACTTAGATACCGGCATTCTACATGTAGCAGCATTGGAAACTTGCTTTTCTTCAGCTTTCTGAGTCCGAATGTTCTCATTCAGCAAAAAGAAATGTGGCTCTAGCTGATGTTTCAGTTCATTGGATATATATACTACTTTACCTCTGGCTTTACACACATGCAATTGCTTCTACTTGGAATGCTTGAACTTTCCTTATCACAGGTTGGCCCTCCATACCCTTCAGGTTTTAGCATAAGTACCAAATCTTCTGGAAGGTTTTCATTTCTACCTGGACTGGGTCCTTTTCAGAGGACTTCTGTGAACTATAGTCTATCTACCATAAAGATTCACGACACATTTCGCTGGAGTTATTATTTCAGGGTTTATTTTCCCAATAGCCTTTAAACAGCACAAGGGCAGGAAACATTTCTATGTTGTTCAGTACTCTGTCTCCACTTATGCAAAAGGATCTCAGTATCTATTAAGAGAAGCTGTGAATGATCTCAAAATGTATATGGAAACCAGTGAGTCTCAGTTTTGTGATTTTTCTGGATTTTGTATACTACTTCATATAAGTTTATAAAAATTGATTGTATCCAGTTATCTCCTGTTTTAAATGTTCAAGATCTGAAACTTCACTTCTTATTTCTACAAATTTCTCTAAAATAAAAGTGCTATACAGCTATAAATACATTTCTTCAAAGGTATGCATGTTTTTAAATATGTAGAAATAAATTTCCATGCTAATTGTAGTCAGAAAATCAAAGAAGTGGAGCCATAAGCAATACCTTTTTAATAAATTCTGACAGATTATAATTATGTTACCATCAAAGAATGTGATCCTGATGTTAACAGTGAAAAGGAGGAAACCCAAGCTTATTGATGTGGAACAATCTTGATCTTGTTTTTTTTTTCAGTGACAAAATGAAGATAAAGAGCATTAGAGGTATTATTTGTATGAATGCCAATAAGATCAGAGCAAATTCTCACAGCCCAGTCTTCTGATCTCCTGACCTTGTGTTTGGCAGTCTTGTCTTGGGAAACCAGAACTGGTTCTGTGGTATTAGAAGGGAGTAGAGAGATTAGACTATTTAAATCTTACTAAGAGCCCAGACAATACTTAGGGAGGAACAACATATGTCCCCACAGGAGGGAGAAGTCTCTCGGTTGGTGGAAAAAGCTTCAGCAAACACGGATACTTAAGAGCATAAACCCTGAAACTGGATGCCCTGAGCTCTAGCCCTACTTTTTACTCCCTGAAAAAATCTTACAGGAATCAGCCTTCTGTGAAAGTTACTATATTCCAGGACAAAACAAAATAATACCTTCAAGTAATTAGAAAAACACTTATCACACTATGTGATCAGTATTTGATTTAAAAAAAAAAAAAAAGAAACTTCAACTCTATATTCAATAGCAGCGCCAAGGAAGAAGTTGTGTTTGAAAACTTTACATTACACAAGGTTTCTTTAATCTAGCTGGAGGCAATTGGCAAAATAAATGAAGTTGTGAAATTCCTTTGGGTGGAGTAGCCAAAAGACCTACTTAGCTGAGGTTAGTTAGAGGCCAGACTATAATCTTTTTGGGGTTCTTCAAATTCCTTGTCTCTGATGCAGGTAGTGGCAGTAAGAGACAAGCAGAGTGAAGGCACCAGCTACCATCCCGAGGGTAACAGAATGGGGAAACAATAGTAGGCAAGGAGCAGATGTGGAAGATGTCAGGAGTTCACTAGACTCCCTGTTCAATGACTCTCAGACTTTCCTTTTAGATGCTTCCTGGAGAACAGGATGACAAGTGGCTAGTAGAAGAGAACAAGCCTGGATAGCTGTCCAAGATTTCTTTAGCTCAATAAAGAAAATCCTCTTAGAAAATCCACAATGATGCAAGCACCCTTACTCCCCAATGGTGCTTCCTAGGATTATACCACACAGGTCCTGAGCTGGGAAACCATAAATTGTAGTTCTACATCAGTAAGTCAATTTTGAGCCTTGTTCTCACCTTGTTAAGTCTATGCAATTTCTTGTCACAAAATAACAGAAACTAACTTTCATCTGAAAAGTCTTAACACTTTTGCATTTAGAGACTACTGACTCATCACCAAGTTCTTAGAGGGAAGGTGTACATAAAGCCCTCTAAAGACATTTAGAGGAAGAAAGCATGAATACACCATTTACGACAGTTGATCTATCACAATGTTTGATTTTTTTTTTTTCAGAACACCCAGAACATTGTTGAAACTTGTCATTAAGTCACTTGGCAGAGGTTCTATCTCGGATTTTTGCCTGGCAATGGTTTCTTACTGCCCTGTTTTTTTCTTCAGTCTCCACAAGCTATAACCTAACTTTGTGACTGGGCTTGCATATGTAATTAGAGTTGTGTCTCTCTGCCAGGTGGTTTCTTCCTCCTCAGCTAATTAGTCTAGTTTTCCCTTTAAGGCATGCAGGAACTATCAGTTACATTAAAAGAAAACAATAGGTTGGTGATGTCAGTTTTTGAAACTGTTGATTGCTTTCCATATTATATCATATGGTCGTGAGGATTATTCTATACATATGGGTAAATTATTCAGTTCCTCATTAACACAGTTCTGGCATATCAAGGCTTGTCCTGCTTGAACTAACCTTTTAAGCTATGTGACATGGAAAAAGATCATTCTTCTCAACAAGGTGCTAAATTGATATAGTAAAACCTTCCTACCCAAGTGGGTTTTTTTTTTTTTTTTTTTTTGGTAATCTTTTTTTCTCACAGCTTAACAGTTCCAACATGAGGGTTTGAAACAAAAAATCATGGTGCTGGAGGTCATGCTTCTCAACTATAACATTGGTCTATTTTTTCAAGGATTTTTAAAAAGGGAATAATGATAGATTCATCAGCTCCCTGAGAGTAATGGGGATTGGTTCAACACTTTCAACATTATTGCAGATTTTAGTAGAAGGATTAGTGATATTGGTCATTGTAGCATTTGACACTTCTTTCTTTAAAAAGTCTCAAAACTGGCCCATAAAAAAATGCATCAATATTGCCCAGAAACTGGTGAGGCATATTTTTATGGCTTACCTCAGAAACATCAAATCAGAAACCATAGACTGGTAATTAGCAAGCTGAGCTTCAAAACCTGTCTAGCTGATTGTGGTTCATCTCCAACAGATGAAGCTCTACTACTAAGCATATGTCCATCCAAATAGATATGAGCAAAGCCTATATACAAAGATTTCAGCCAAATCCTTAAGGCTGAGCCCATTATCAAGAATCTCAGATCACAGAAAACAGTGTTAGGACCATTGCTACTTCTGTGAAGGAGGAAAAAAAATGCATCAATTTCCTGGTAAATTTCCCCAATGGTTTCAACAATCTTTACCATATGCAAAATATAATGTTCTCAAAGATTAAATACCACTCCTGGGACTTAAAGAAAAGAGGAATAGAAGAACATACTTGGGAAAAAAAATATCTTTCCTGCTATGGAAGAAATATAACACTTATTATTGGGTCATTCTAAAATCTGTTACATTGATTTTCAGACAAAGAAACTTTGTAGTCAGAGTGGCCAAGATGAATGAGAATACCTTTCCCGGGGACTTTTCCCAGTGTTAACACACAACCTTAACAAAAAAATTTCCTGAAGAGATTAACCTAATCACTAAAGTTCTCTTTACTTCAGTCACAAAGGGGAATGGAGTTCAGGTGAAATTGCCTTGAAATCAGAGTCCCAGACTCTTCCACATTCTTGACATTCATAGAATTCTTGAGCCCATCAGGAGACCACCCCTAAAGACAGAGAAAAGAAGGCTGCCTAGAGGCAGCTCAAATAGCAATTATCAACTCCATTTCCAAGTGGATATTCCAAGGAAGCACTTTGCTTTACAATCACTAAATAGCACTAAAGATAAATGAGGGTCTGCCAACCAATGGATATGAAGAACAGAGTTAGCTTCTTTCTAAACTTATCTGCAGGAGGGGCTGGAGATGCCTGGGAACTGAAGTCACCAATACTCTAGTGGACACACTACATGGCCTGTCCGGTTTACACCTACTTTATGATGCTTGGAGGAAATCAGGATAATTTGTTATGTTAAATGAAATTGTATGACCAGGATTAGCCACATAATTTAACTTGGAGGTAGAGACATGAGTCCAGTGAAAATATTATCACAAATTTATCACTAGAAGACTCTGCAGAGAAATGGATAAGAATCGTTAGGTTTTGCTCTTCCACATTTTGGGGGTGTATTTTTAATTTGAAAACTAAGTTAGAAATAGTTTATATTTTAATCCCTTCTACAGGAAACTACCAATCCATTATGTAAATATTATGTTTTGCTTTACACTGAATATTAAAAAGAGATCAGGGCTAAGGAGATATCTCAGTGGGTAAGGTGCTTGCTTAAGCATGAAGATTTGGGCTTGATCTCCAGAACCCACATTAAACAACAACAATAAAGCAAACAAGGTTCAGGAAGATCCCTGGGCCTCATGAGGTAGCTAGCCAGCCCAACTGAAGAATGAAGCCTTGAGTCTCAGTGAGGGACCTTGTTTCCAAAACTGAGATATATGGACAGCTCCTGAAAAAAATAACATTCTAAGGTTGGACTTTGGCCTTCACCTGCTTACATGCATACATACACACACACACACACACACACACACACACACACACACACACACAATGAAGCAAATCAAAAGTTTCTGTGAACAGCAGAGGATTTGTATTTCTTCACTTAATGTGTGTGTTTGTGTGTGTGCACATACATACTCATGAGTGCACAAACAAGTACAGATGCCTGTTTATGCTCATGAGTGCACACACATGTCTGTTTGTGTGTGTCTGTGCAGGTGTGTGCACACTCCTAGGGACCAATACTTTAAGCCCATTCAAAAAACTAAATTTTCAATAATACCTGGTTTTCTGAGAAATGAGAGAAAAGTGAAATTGACACAAACAGCATTAACATTGAAACAATTATAATACATATTTTATAGCTCTTTTTAAGACAACATTTCAAAGGGGCGAAGTCATGGATCCAGTGATGTGGATGACTTGTTTTAGGTCACCAAAGTAGCTCTGCACTCACCCTCAATTGTTTCAGCTACTACTGAATCTCTGCCTAAGAAGCACCACCAGCAGAGGCAGCTGTGCTAGGGCCCAGGGGCAGGCCAATTAAGATTCATTATGTCACATCAAGGAAAGAATTCCAAACACTGGCCCTCCACCAAGAATGCAGTATCCTTACCCTTCCACTTCAAGCCCGGAGATGTTCTCAGTAAAAATAACCTTAGCTAATCATAACTGCTGGGGAGGATAGAGATAATCTCTATGAGGTCACAAAGAGCTAAAAAAAATGTCTTTAGAGATCAAACAACTCTTACTAAGAAAGGGTCAGAAAATTCAGGGTACTTGTCCTCCCCCAACCCCTGCCCCTCAGACAGAATGAGGTGCTGAGATGCTGGGATGCTGGGATGGGAGTGTCTGTCATGCAGCTCAAGCAGCATACTCAATTCCTATTTCCACACTGACTAGTCAGCTTATTTTAGGGTCCTTGGTAAATTAGTAGTATGCAGCTAAATAACAGACAATCATCATAGTGACAGACGTATAAAAGGCAGTTGCAGGAAATTGCACAAAATAAGCAAAATAAATAATTCTGGGAAGAATTGGATGCTTTTTCTAACAATCACTTGACAGCCCAACTTTCTTTCAAATTTTACTTCTATCCCCTTCTCTTTTTTGCCAGATGAATGTACTTCCAGCTGGACTTGGGAGAGGCAATAGTGTCAACCAATGACTCGTTAAAAAATACACACCTGTCATAAATGCAAGAGTCTCTCTAGGGATATATTAAATTGCATTCCCTGCTTTCTATGAAAAGGTGCAATGAAAAAAAAATGAATTAACTATCAACTACCAGATGTTTCCAGCATCTCTATTAGTTTGAGTAAGATGGAACAATTGCTATGTTGTACAGATGTTAACTAACATAAACATAAGTATTTAGGATGTGGGAAGGAGGAGGCTCAACTAAATGTATCCTGAGAATAAATGATACTTTCGTTTTGGCAGTGCTTATAACAACAGGAAGAAGCCTCTCTTTTGGCACTAACACATTTTTAGCAACAGTAAGTATAAGTGGGCATATTTTTTAAAATTGCAAACTTGTGGATGTGCACTTTTAGTTTGCCATTGCTTCGAGGCATCCACTATAATGATTTCAAAACTTCCAGGTGATACTCATATATGTGTACCTCAGGATTTGAATGCATTCTAGTTATAGAAAGACCTAAATATTACAAACCATATTTTTTGACAAGAATGGAGTAAAGGGAAGTAGTACAGCAATGATAAAGGAAAGAATAGAGCCACGGACACTATTAAAATATTAAGAGTAAATATGTACAAAATGTTTGCATTACTCCTGACCTTACAATAAAATGCCTGACATTCAAGTATATAGAGCATTCATCACCATATACACAGAAGCACACAGCAGGACTTCTGAAACTTTGTCCTCTGAGACTCCTTTTGCATGAGAAATGTTTATGCAATCTGAGGTATAAAGGCACATAAAATAGAAACAGAAATCAAACATTTACTGATAATAAATCACAAATAAATTTACTTAAAAATATTATTTGATAAATATGTTTACCATTATTAAAGGCAAAAACAAACTAGCATCTTAATGGTTGTAATCATTTATTTTGAACACTGTATAAATACACAGTACAAAATAATAGAAGTATGTTTATGGCCATTTCAAAAAATTGTTGAAAATTTTGCCCTAGTTACAATACAAAGATTGCTTTAATAATTTTTTAATGCAATTCAATTGAGCAGCTCTTATGGTAAATTTTAAAACAAATGTTCTAACACAATGCAATCTAAAAATATTTTAATTGGATACTTATATGATGAGGAATGACAGCAGAAAAGTACTCAAAGTAGTTTTCCAGGGTTAAATCATGATTTTTGCATAATAGCTGAAAAATTATATGTATCATAAAAACATTGCAGTTATAAATAGTCTCGTTGGAAGTGTGTGTTGTGACAGCATGAGCCATGTGAAGGGAGCATGTTGTGAGTTCAAAGACAAGGTTTCAGAGAAGTAGTGCAAAGCAGCATAGGGAATTACTGAGAGAAACATCTCAAATTCATTACACATTTGGTTTTCCATTCATAATTGGTCATTGCACATTGAGAAACTTTTTACTATTGCTAAAATGTTTTATAATCCTAACATTCAGATGTACAGTGCAAGGAACTATTCTATATGACAGCAATCATCTCAAAAGAACTGATTTTGGATTCATATCTCTCTCTCTCGCTCTCTCTCTCTCTCTCTCGCTCTCTCTCTCTTGCTCTCTCGCTCTCTCTCTCTCTCCCTCTCTTTCTCTCTCTCACCAACACCACAGCAGAACCCTAGAATGGAAGATGGGAAAACGACACAGTCTTGTCATACAGGCATCATAAACACTTATTTGCTCCCATGCTACATCTGATGAGCTTTTCCCTGGGGGCTCCTGAGACCATTCTGGAGGATTCTGACAGGTTATATCTAGGGTTGTACAGAAAAAGTGTTGAAGTCTATTAACAAAATTTGCAAATACTTCAAAAAGAATGATGCCACAGTCCATGTGCAACAATATTCCAGCTCAAAGATTGGCTCTGAGTTCAACTAGACTGAGGTTCAAAAACTATAGCTTCATTACTTGCAATCCATTTTACACTGCAAAATTAATTCAACTTCCATAAGATTCTGTTTCTGCTCTTTCCCCACAGAAAACTAAATAATATTAACCTTGAAAATATCAAATGAAGTAAATACATGTAAAGAGTTTCACTGGTTTTGTACTACCACAAGCCACAAGAATGACAACTGTGATGATCACAGTAACAATCCCTCAAATAGTAAGAGAAAAATAATCAGTAACTATCTGATAGAATTGGCAATAGTACTAACAGCAATAACAATAACATCAGTAATGGTTTAAAGACATAGACCTGAAATTTTCCCTGTGTGACTAGATATGGGGGAAGAGGAGAGGGAAAGAGGGAGAGGAAAAGAAGATGGATGGGAGAGAAGGTGGGAGGAAGGGAAATTGGGGAGGGAGAGAGAAAGAAGAGACAGATATCGAAACAGATTGAAAGAGTACAATGAATTAATTCATTTTTCTTTCCATAATTTATTTTTTATTCCGATTACATCCCATGGCAGCCCCCCTCCCCTGCTCTCCTTCCTTTCTCACCCTTTCAGGTCCCTTCCTCTAATACACCCTCCCCTTCTCTGAAACTCCCTTTGGATACCACCCCACCCTGGGACATCTAATCCTAGCAGAACTGAGCACCTCCTGTCCCACTGAGGTCCAACCAGGCAGTCTAGCTAGAGAAAGGATATCCGATGCCAAGCAACAAAGTCAGAGAAAGTCACTTTATTTAAATAATAAATACTATTTCGTTTTCTGTGGAAAAAGCAGAAACAGAATCTTAAAGAAGTTGAATAAATTCTGCAGTGCAAAATGGATTGCAAGTAATGAAGCTATAGTTTTTGAACCTCAGTCTAGTTGAACTCAGAGCTAGATCTTTGAGCTGGAATATTCTTGCACATGAACTATGCAATAGTTGGGGGACCTACGTGAAGACAAAGCTGTGCATCTGCTACAAATGTGTGGGTACCTAGGTCCAGCCCATGGATGGTCTTTGGTTGGTGGCTCAGTCTCTGTGAATTCTCATGGGCCCAGGTTAGCTAATTCTGTAAGTCTTCTTGTGGTGTTCTTGACCCCTTCAGCTTGCTCAATTCTATCCCCTACTCTTCCACAAGACTCCCCAAGCTCCACCTGATATATGAATTGATTCTTATTGACCAAGTAAACTAAAATCATAAGCCACAACTGCAGCATAGGAGTTTATAGCCCAAAGGCAATTGTTCTTTGGTTGAGGTGATTCCTAAGCCCCTGAGACCTTTCCTAATTTTTCTTGCTATCACAGGAGCCACATCTATTGGTGCAATATAGTACAGGGGTAAGGAAAATACCTTTACCTCTTCAAGTAAAATATGAGCAAATAAACAGGTGGAGCAAAAAAAAAAAATAGTCAGGGAGTATTAAAAATCTTTAAAAGGTAAATTAAAAACAATGGAGTCATAGAAAGCATCTCTCTGGTCCTGGCACTATGAATTTAAATCCTGAAGGATATAGCTCTAAAAGTTACTTATCCTATAGAAGAGATAGATAGATAGATAGATAGATAGATAGATAGATAGATAGATAGAGGATGGAGCTTTACTCAGATGATGCTGAGAATAGAGGCGATGGCTCTGTACCCTATGGATATTGAGGGCACCAATTACAGAAGAATAAATTTGAGAGGGGGATCAGAGATGACAGATGCTTTAGAAACACTTGTGTTCCAGTTAGAGCATTGTACTTTTAGACAAATGGCCAGCCTCCAAACTAATAGTGGCAGAGTGGGGAGATTTCAAGAGGGAGGAGCAGAAAAGAATTTTAAAGAGCATTGCTGGTGGAATAATAAAAGAATAACAGCTATAGATCATGGACTTTTATTCCTGGAATAAACCTTCAAGATCATTTAATCCAACCTCATTACTTACAGATGAAGAAATGTGTATCTTATGAATAACAGACCTGAGGAAATAACTTATTAAAACCAGGAGTTATAGTACTAGAGAGAGGGAAAGAGTCCAGAATTGGACATGCAGTCTAGGTTCATGCTGTAATTGAAATCCTATATGATGAAACAATTGAATCTATTACAATGAACAGTTGCATCTTACCTTCCAAGCAAAGCTTGTTGAGAGTGACACACCCATAATAGAATGGCCAAATGGATAGCAACCAAAAGTAAAGTACCAATTTGTTTAAACAATGTGAATAAATGGAAAAATTATACATTTATATTTTAACAGGTTTTTGCATATAAACCTTAATTATTTTAATAACTAATTAGTATTTTCCACTTGGATGAATTATACCCCACCCCTACTCCAAACACTATTAAAGAAATAAAGCAGGTCCAAAAGTATGGTGTGGAAGACTATTTGGTGGAAGTTGTAGCAATATAAAGAACAAAAAAGAAAATTAGAAAAAATTAGAAAAATTAGAAAAAGAAAATTAGAAAAAAAGGTGTGGTTATGAACAATGAAAGTACTTAGATAAAAAGATGAGTTAAATGTTTAATATTTGAAATATTAAGTATAACAACATTTTAAAAATCAAAAGTATATGCATCAAGATAGGCTTTTAATAACATAACTATAATCTCAGATAACTCCAATAAAAATTATGAAATGCAAATATCAGGTGTGCATGGAATACATTAAAACAAAAATTCATGATTTCATATTCCATGGAAATTATCTGTAGAACTGACAAGTAGTGATGCATAAGCAACACATGTTTATTTTAATTTGATAATAACAATTCAATAAAAATATAGCAGTATTTCTAGAGGCGAAACAGCCCAGGAAATGACTAATAACAATTATGAGAGCCTACTATGCACCAGACACATTCAAAACATCTATTCACAGAGCCCATTCAATTACTCTATGTCATGGAGACTATTTTTATCCCTGTTTTCAAATTTTATAAAGAAGGACCCGTAGGCACAAAGAATTTAACAGTTCCTGATTCTTAACACGCTCAAATGGGATCCGTGCCCAGGCAGGCATATGCTTAAACTTATGTTTTTAACTAATATTCTACACATGGATCACAAGATGGAAACCAATACAACAATAAGAAAAAATGGTTTTAAAAACCAAAGATCAAGATATCAAAAAATCAAACATATTACAATAAAATAAGCACGAATTTATTAAACTCATTTTAAAAATAGTTCAGTAATAGATTCATATATTATTTATAGGAAACAGTAGGAAAAACCAACTTATTTAAAAATATTAAAGGTAAAGCTGGAGGGCCAGACATGAAGGTATCCTAGAATTCAGAAGGCAGAAGCAGGAGATCTCTGTGAGTTCAAGACCAGTCTGATCTACATGAGTTTTAGGCCAGACAATGCTACATATTGAGACCTTGTCTTAAAAGCTGGAAAGTCAAGCCTAGGAAAGTACTTGGTGATTAAAGCACTCCTTTAATAATTCTGATGACCTAAATTCAGCTGCTTAGCATATAGGTAAAATTATAAGTCAAAAGCATTGCTGATGCTAATAAAAGAAAGAAGAGTACCTTTGATGAAAAATACAGCAATATGAAATATTTTATCTACCTCTACTTATAACATAATGGCATAAATATCATAGTTACCATTGAGAGAATACTGGATAGAATCTTAATATGAGATATACATAAATTCTTAAAATAGATTATGAGATAAAAAATACTTAAAAACATTAAAGACATTTTGTTTTATGAGATGAAAAGAATATTTATGTGGTAAAATATTCCCCAGTAAGATTGTAATTCCACTTAAACCCATAAGAACACATGAGAAGTCTTTAACAATCATATGAAGATTGAATAGTATTTTGAAAGAAGATATTATCAAAGAACTGCTAGAACATACTATCCATTTGTTATTAAATTAATATATATTAAATTATATATATACAAACTGATTTTATACTTATTTAAAATTAAATTTATTGTATATCATGGCACATTAATATCAATAGGAAACAACCATTAAATAGTACTAATAGCTAAAAACACAAATTAAATCTTCTTGACATATGTATTCTCAACTTATATGTATACATATATAAATTATATAGACATATGATTTGAGTACTGGGCTAGGAACATGGCTCAGTAAGTATAGTACTTTCCTTACAATCATGAGGACTGGACTGCAGTCTCCAGAACCCCCAAATATTGGAGGTGGTAGTATCTACTGCTAATCCCAGCACCAGAGAGTAGAGAATGGGAGCTCTCTAAGGTTTCCTGGCCAGCTACTTTAGTCTAATTGAACTTCAGGCCAATATGAGATCCTGTCTTAAAGGAAATGGTGTTCCTAAGAATGACATGCTAGGTGGTCTTCTTATCTCTATATACATATGCATGTAAGTATACCTATACACACATATGCGCTCTCTCTCTCTCTCTCTCTCTCTCTCTCTCTCTCTCTCTCTCACACACACACACACACACATCCATAAATACACATTAAAAGAAAAAATTTATACTTTATTTACCTAGAATAAATATTATATATATACTTATATATATATAATATATATGTATAACTTCAATTTTGAACCATATAGGTTCAAATATACACATTGTATATGTATGTATATGTATACATACATACATATAATATGGGTATAAAAATATATACATATATTTGAACATATGTATGTATTTGAACATATATAGTTCAAATGACGTTATCCTACTTGGGCTCATAATACTCCCCACAAGAGCCCTAGACTATCTAAGAAAAGAGTTAACACCAGGCATGGGAAATGCCTCTTTGAGTTATTGGTCAAGAGGGTCTGAGGGAGTCTGAAAATGATATAAGCTATTGTTGTAGCCATTTGTTGACTCCCAGATGTTAAAGGTAAGCCCCTTTTACTGAACACACCATACATTTTAGACATAAGACCCAGAGGATCAGAACTGGATCTGATCTTAAAGCCTACTCCCTGAAGGTAAGTTTTCATAATACCAGAAGTTTCTTTGCAAGTTTCCAAGGGAGGAAAGCAACCAATAGTTGTATACAGCTATAGTGCTTATGAACCACAATTATGAGCAGCATGGCATGATAAGTTTAAGGGTGCAATAGTGGCACTCATATCTTGGTGGTAATCAACATCTGATTAATTGAAATCAAGGCTTGCTCAACAGGAGGGAAATCAAACTTGATATTGAAAACCTAGCCAACATCAGAGAATAAGGAAGTATGAAAAAAACTTTTGAAAGGAGTTTGTGTCTGCAGAGAGTGATGAGCTGATTAGAATTTCAATACTGTGGAAATCCTGGAATGCTGCAGGTCCAGAAGCTAATTACCTTATTTTGGGCTAACTTCTGGACCTACTCTGTGTCAGAACTAGTAATAGATTAAAGCCGTTGTGTAATCTATTAACTTAGCCCACCACTAGCTTCCATCATCCCAAAAGCTATCATTAGATAGCATTTCAGACCTATAAAATAGCTCCCCACATCTCTCTATACCCACCTCTCTGTTGCATGTTCTGTAAAAATATAAAAACTTCATAAAACTACTTCCATGTTGAACATGGAACTTGGGGAAACCTAACTCTGTGCTCCTAAGCCTTGGTCACTGAATATGGCTCCAGAATTAACTATCTCTTGTTTCATTTAAGATGATAGATGTGGCTTTCTGCATTGACAAAAGTCATGCAGTCTCAAAAGAGAACCTACCATACCATACTGAACCAGAACAATTCCTGCATTCTAAGTTTATATCCTTATATCCATAGATAAGTGTAGCTCTTAATCCCCATCAAAGAATATTAAAAGTAATACTAAATGAAGTGAACAAATTGTATTTATAGATCTATGTTTATATAAATAAACATGCTTCCTTGTATTTATATATGTGAATGTGTACATATGTTTGTGCAAGTGTATGTTGGTAACAATAACAACTAAAGAAAAAAGATGTCATTATTTCAACAAGGAGCAAGGGAAAGGAAGGTCACAGGGGGAAGGCTTGGAGGAAGTAAAGGAAAGGGGAAAACTGACAAATTACATTTTCATTTAATCTTTTAAAGATTTAAGTATAGAAAACTTCTATTTACTGTAGCATCAAAGTGGTATTCTCAAACATCGATAAATGATGATAAACTCAGTAAACATTTTAATTTCAAAACTAATTTTGAAAAAAGGTAAAGAAAGAAAGAAAGGAGAGGAAAGGAATCTTTAGGTAATAGGCAACAAGAACAATAAAACTAAAGCAAACAGAGTACATAACCTCAAGAAAGCACAGACTGTATGATGAACCAGAATAGAATCTGGGTAACCTTCTGTGCTACTCTCTAAGATGCTCTTTTCCAAACATCCATTTAGAAATCTAGGGTTATTGACTATCTATTTTCTATGCTGAAAGAGAAGGATCCTTAAAACATCAAGAAACACTTACCATGAAAATCAGACCAATATAAAAAGGGATTATATAAGAAAGCAGAAGTAACTCAGAAAAAAGCTTTCAATAAACTACAGAAATAAGAAAATACATTCAATGAAGACAAATAAGCTGTTACAATTTTTTAAAGAATAAAGGAACAATCTTATAAAACTAAAGTAATGATAATAGAACTTTGGAATAGAAGGATTAAAAGTTGAAGTTAAAAACATTGTCCAAGAGGGGTGATGGTAGTATATGCCTTTGATCCCAGCACTCAGGAGTCAGAGGCAGTTAGATCTCTAGGCCAGCCTGGTCTACAGAGCAAGTTTCAGGACAAGGATATCCAGGACAACACCAAGAAGCCCTGGTCTCAAAAAAATTGTTCAAATGTAGGGCAAATTAGCAATAAAGATGAAAACATTAAAGATAAGTTAGGGAGTTTAAAATTCAAATTCTTAGAATATTCAGGAAGAAAGAAAACAATACTTTAAAACAAAATTAATTTTGTTTTTTGCATTTACTATGATTTTGTTTAAGTGTCTCCCAAAGGTTCTTGTCTTAAAGGCCCCGTTATTACTCTATGGTACAATTGGGAGATGCTAAAACTTATAGGAGGTAGGATCTAAAGAAAGGAAGTGAAGTACTTAGGGCTATGCTCTTAAGAGGATATTTGAATTCCCTTATTTTCTTCTCTATTAGCCTTCTAGCTACTATGAGGTAAGCACATTTCTCTGTTATATGTTCCTGTTATGTGTTGTCCTGCCCTAGGATCAAATGCCAAGGATCCAACCAACCATGGACTGAAACTCAAAAAACTGAAGAACAATAAATTTTTCTCATAATTTGATTATTTTTGTCATGTTAACAGAACTTTAATTAACACAGTCTAGAATCAAGATATATGAAAGAGCAGCCCATGGCATCTCTCTGTCAATAGCTGATCAACTTCGGTTTATTCCCATGCATCTTTGTGTCAACAGTTCTAGAAATCCTCTGCTATTAAAATAATCCTAAGGTACTAACCTGTACATTCAGAAAGATTAAATGCTAAGCAAAAGCCAGTAACAATTCCAACATAAATAGGGAAGGACTTCCAAAAGCCCCATGTCTATTGGGACAATTCTTGGGACAGCTGCTGAAGAAGATTCACTCTTTAGGAAATTGGCCACTGGTAGGCTACTCACGTTCCAATGGATAGTCATATACCCATGTGTTTTTAGGCAGCAGAAATTGAGCTCAGTGAGTTATTAAGAACAAAAAAAAAATACTAATAAAAGAGAACAGGAAACTGGTTTGGAGATGGGATAGGGCACCAGAGAGAGTTTGAAGGAGGTAGTGGGGAATAAATATGAGCAATAAACTCTGTATGTATGAAACTTTCAAAGAACAAAAATTATTCAATTTGTTAAAATGTATATTTTACCACAATCAAAATTTTAAAATGGGCTCCCAAAATGTCTCAGAAGGTCCATATTCAATATTATATGGGGGAAGGAAAAAACTGACTTCTACAAGTTGTCTGTTCAGCTCCATACTTATACTGTGGCACACATACTCCCCACATAGAAACATACACACACAATTAATTAATTAAAGTTGAAGTAAATGTTAAAAGATTTAAAGTACGTTTGTTAGGGAACCATTATAAAATAAAACATTTAAACTGTTTCTATTCTTTTAAAAATGAGCAAATAAAAAAGCAAAGCCATTTAACATACTATGTATGTGTGTGTGCACTAATGAAAGCACACACAGATAAAAGCACATATGTGTGCTTTTTATTCAATATTTAACATTGTATCTACACTTTAGAATAACCTAAAGTACACAGGATTTTATGCACATAATCATGGGACTAGCTGCAGTAACCTGGGCTATAATTTTACTAAAATGTCTTTAAGTTTAGAGTAGTCACAATTATACTTAACCTAGCATCATTTCCCTTACAATTATATGCCCCAACATAAATTACTAATGTACAAAAATTAAACATGAAAATAATAGCACATGGGTGGTCTTAGGAGCATTGCATCCTTTAAGGAGAATGTGTCCAGGATGTTAATTTTACAATAGCTTATGTTTAGAATACAAATCAATGAAAGAATGTGTCCTGCAGTTTTCTGTGATGAATGACTCTTCTTATCTTTCTCCTGTCCTGCTATTATCCTCTTATCAGGTTTGAAGGAAACTATAAAACTTTATCTTCAAATCTATCTCAGCCTTGAAAGAGGGCTGGTATTACTTCAACAGTTGGTGAGGATGCATCTATTTATGGCCTTTAAGTAGAAGATTTTACAAGCTTCCTGATAACACAGGTCTCTACTATCTTCTGCTCTTAAGTAATCAAAGTTCTTTACTTTTTGTGGGGGTGGGCGAGGGGCTTGACCTTAAATGGAAAAAGAAATAATTGAAATCTGTGTCTTAGGTTTTAACCATTGTTTGCTTTCCTTGTGGAAGAAATATGTTTAAACCTTTAAAGCTTAAAAAACTAGTATCTCATAGGCACCATTATTCTGTTTATGTGAAATTGTAGAAATGGCAAAACTTTAATTGTATTAAGAGGTCCAGCAGTAGTCTGGAGCCAGAGAGAGGTGATTCATTTTAAAAGGTCACAGGATAAGCTTTTAAATGGGAGTTGCTGTAATGGATTATATATAATACTACAATTCCTCATGCTATACACTAAAAAGAGGTGCATATTATATTATAATTTTCAAAACTTCTCTTTTCAGAGGATACAAGAGTCAATCAAGTGATAAGAATTATTTCAGGGTTATGACTGTTTAGCCATTTATATAGGGTTAGTCACATTTGCTGTCAGCAAATATTTTCATATATAAATGTCATTGATGAGATTTTTTTTTTTTTTTTTTGGTTTTTCGCGACAGGGTTTCTCTGTGTAGCCCTAGCTGTCCTGGAACTCATTCTGTAGACCAGGCTGGCCTGGAACTCAGAAATCCACCTGCCTCTGCCTCCCAAGTGCTGGGATTAAAGGCATGTGCCACCACTGCTCAGCTGAGAAATTTTTTTTATCTCCTTCATAATTCAAAACTGTTTGGAGATACAGTTCCAGAAAGATAATATTTGACCAAAGAACATAGATATTCTTTGTACACTAGCCAAAGTTTATTCTTATTTTAAAATTCATACTAATTTATATTATCGCTAGCATTAATTAATGTCCTTCTCATGTCTCTAGAACTTCATAGTACCCTTATATTAATCTGACTTTATAATGACCTCTCCTTGTGACCTTTCTACATCCTTCATTTTTTGTGTCAATCTATAACAATAAAACCTACTTCCTTTTTGTTTTCTTTATTTCTCGTTTTTCATTTACCCCCTCCCTCTTTCCCTTAATTTCCCTCCCCTCCCCCTCCTTCTCTTTCTTTCCTCATTTCCACTACCATGGAATTTTTCCTTCTTTATCAGGTGGAACACTTACTACAATATACATTTGAAAAAGGATTCCCTTTAATTCAAGCAGGCAGAACTCATGGCACTGGAATAACAGTACTCTTTTTTCCAGGAACATAGTGGTTGAAAGTCAGCATCATATCTGAGAGTCTAGAGATGTGACTGTCTTAACAACAGGGAACCTGTTAAGAAAGCATACATCTGAACAGTTGAAGATGAAAATAGTCAAAGTCACTGGCTGCTATGATAGGGCAAAACAATGAAAAGATTCCTCTATTTTGTATTTTTCCTGAGACCATTTCAAGTTTAAATGGAATTTGATTTTCTTGATGGAGAATCCCATAGAAAATTACTCCTCGATATTCTAGGAACCTAAAGTCAGAATGCCTTCGTTAACTTAACTTCTGTTAAAACTTCCTATTTGTATGGAAACCTCCTCCCCAGCTAACCACTTATTTAAGCTTCTGTTAAAACTGCCTGTATGGAATTCATTCCAACTAACTATTTATCTTAGTTTCTGTTAACACTTCCTGGTTGTACATATGGAACCTTGTCCAACTAACCACTTATATTAGTGGGGATTGTGGAGGGGTAACCAGGAAGGGGGATATTATTTGAGATGTAAATGAATGGAATGATTAATTTAAAAAATTCTCATTTTTCAACGCCAGTTCTACTCCATTGTCATCACTGTCTCTGTCTTGCTAATACCCCCATTATCTTTCAAAATAAGTATTGCAGCAGCTTCAAAACTGCTCTTCTCACTATGTGAACCTCTTCAGGTTTATCTCCCATAGCCATCTGGCTTCCCATTGGAAAACACAAACTGCACCTTTCCTGGGGAAAACCTTTCAATGGGTCATCATTGTTTATGGGGTGAAGTGTAGATTGTTTACAACTAAAGCCTACTGACTCCTGAGCATGAGACTTTTCTTAATCTCATCTTCTTACATGGCTTGCTTCCTGTTCACTGGCCATACCCAAAGCATCACTATTGTGCAGCAAACTTGCTCCACTTCTTTATCACCCCCTTTCTTTTCATACATTCTTTATTCTAACTAATGCAGACCATAAATACCTATATTTTTCTATCAGTCAAGGTCCTCTTGTCTAAATTATGCCCACCAAAGGGGACTTTAAAAGACATCAACGGCCCATACAACATAATGACTGGTGTAAGGGAATCTATAAAACCTCTAAAAGGTCCAGGCACCAACTTATATATTCTCTTACCAGGAAAACTACTCAAGCCTCCACCATAAGACTCCAGTATTGAAGCTTTTTCTCACCTCTGCATACTTCACACTAAAGTTCTGCCTCTATAATCAGAAGGTAAAACTCACACAGCTTCTACCTAAATTGTTCTTTTATACATCAGTATTTCTTATGGGAACCTCTTACTATAGGAATCTAGGTCACTGAGAGGCATTAAACTAAATGATACTGGAAAAGAGAACATTTAAGTTCAGTATTATGGAGTAAAAGAAATTTTCCAATGAGTTAAAGACAATTCAAAGAGTTTAGGCAGATAGAAATTTTGTTAACCATGTCTTATGTATTTGTATTTTTCTTTTGTTTCTGAGAGGGAGTCTTAAGATATAGCCCATGCTGGCCTTAAGCTTCTTACCTTCCTGCCTCTGCCTCTGCCTCTCCAGTGCTGGCATTATAAGGATGGTTTTTCCTTCTTTGTGAACTAAAGTCATAATTTCCTTCAGAATTTTGCAGTGGAGTCTCAAACATTCTACTCACAATTTCACAAAATTTACTCCTACCAAAAATCGTAACATATTCTACTATAGTCCTGCAATTGAATTTCCTTCATAAACTCTAAAAAATGCTCAATTATTATAGCCGTGTCTATGTTTCTTTGCTTTATTCTCTTCCCTCATGTAGCCAGTGCCTGGCACATGTCAGAGAATTAATAAACAATCTTTGAGGGGGGTAGGTAAATAACACTTAAGGAACCACTAATTTAAATGGTCTTTGTAAATATTTTAGTAAATATAAGTTTAGCTGTATTAATTTTTGTTCCATATCCCTCAAGTCAAGGGAGAATCAACTCCTATTCCAATAATACAATAATGTATAGAGTATTTAACCAATATTAAAAGCTTTTAAATAGAATGTGGTTTTCTAAAACAGGCAAGGGAAATTGGAGCTCTACCTTGAGTCTTCCCAAGACTTACTATAAAACATCAGGATTCCACAGTGATGGTAAGAAAGATGTAACTTTGAAATGGAAACAGTAGAAAAGACATCAGAGTAGAGAACTCAACTGTAAAAGTCATTTTAAATGAATTTTGTATGTTTTGTTAATAACCAAGGGATTCACATTGATATTATTTTCCTTTTACTTGGCCATTATAAAGTGGTCTCTATGGATTTGCTGACAGCTTCATGAGCTGATTGTGACAATAGACTATGTCCAACAAAAAGGAATAGGCAAGTAGGGAATACATATCTTTTAACATGAACACAAAGAGAATAGTCAATAATTAAGTTCTCTTTCAATCTTAGAAAAATATATGTTTAAGTTATTGAAAGAGCATTTGGTCATCCAGAGTCAATTCAATGGATTTAACATCTATACTTGCTAGCCACTCAGAACTGGGTTTTTAAAAAGCAATATTTCACTAGAAGGCTGGTAAGATGACTCAGAGGGTAGGGGTGTTTATTGGCTAGCCTGCTGACCTGAGTTTGATTTCCCAGGACTCAAATGGTAGAAAGTGGGAACTAACTCCTACAATCCATTTTCTAAACTCCACATGTGAGGTTGGCATGTACATACCCAGATACACAAAAATAAATAAAATACATATATTATTAAGTTTCAAAAATATGTTCTACTATTAAACCCTTTCACTCAACATATTTTTAGACATGCATGGGTACACAGATATGTAGATACATGAAAATGTTACCAGTAATGAATCATAAAGAAATTTATTTTTAAAAGAATCCTCACTGTACAGAGAATTTCACCACATTTTAAAGACTAAGACAAATTTGCATATCATTGAGATTGTTGTTTATTTTTAAAAATAAGGAAATCAGTTGTGAAAATTTAATAATAAAAGTATTTTTCCAGATTCTATCAATATTTTGATTTAGAATCATCAATATGAATAATACTACTTTGTATAAATACCAAGCATGAAATGGCAAAAATATACTGATAGCCATTTCACCAATTATTAGAAATTCTGTCCTAATCTTCTCAATCCTAAGAAAAAATACACTGAACTATTTTTGTGTGTAAAACTAAAATGAGTAAACTTTAAAATCAAATATACAAATAAAATTCAACTGATAGTCATACCATCTAGATATTTACATAAAGAAAAAGACATGGTGTTAAAATATTAAAATTATTTCCTCCATAACTAAACCACTATGCTTTCATAAGTAAGAAATTATTATATAAGCAATAAAACAATGCAATTCATAAATATACTTACCTCAAATCTAAGCCACAGGATTTGTGCCACATTCCTGCTGTGTGTTATGAGAGTCTGTTGGTTTCTTTTCTGCTGCTGTGGTAAAAAATACTCACAAAAACAGCACACGAGAGAATAGGTATATTCTAGCGCATAGTTCCAGCTCATCATGATGGGGAAGATAAGGCATCAGGAACTTGATGCTCATATGGTGTCCATAGTTAGAAGAAAGCAATGCATGCATGGATGGTAGTGTTCAGCTTTATTTTCTCTACTTTTACACAATCAAGGATCCTTTGCTCAGGAAATGTCCTCACCGACAATTAAGACAGACTTTCCCACATCAATTAACATGATCAACACAATACCTCCTTCATAGACATTCTAAGATGCTAACCATAATCTATATAACCCCTCACATATATGCCTCCTCAGTCTCAAGGTGACAGCTAGTACTGTCAATTCCAGACAGTATCTGTAATCAAAAGTGTTTCTTTAAGTTCAGAACCAAGCATGCAATGCAAGAGAGATGAATGGTGCCAGAAACATGCAAGATTAACTATAGATTTGATTTTGAGTTAAAATTTGGGGTTGTTGTACATCAAGGAATATTTCACTATTGTCCATTTTTCTGACACTCCAGCTAGAGCCCAAAGACCCACAGATTAAATAACTGTGACTTAGAAAACAATAGCGGAAGATTCTAAAATTCTATGGGGATGACAATTTATGTGAAGGCTAAGTAGTAATGAGCCCTGCTCACCATGGTCTCCCAAGCAATCCTTGTCCTTGTAGTCTTAGAAAGAGAACAGTGAATGAGGGTGAAGCAGAGAAAGGATAACATAGAAAATGTTGAATTTATTACAATATACTGACCTGAGAAAGATATATCCTGGGTACAAATTGATCACTGACAAGAAGTTAGAACAAAGTCATTTTTTTATACTCAAATCTACTCTTCCTTCTACATTTCAAAGACTGAAACAATTAAAGAAAATGAAAATCTTGATGCTGAACATAGATCATTCATTTCCTCTCAAGTAATGAACCTTCTATAACTTAAGGAAAGTCATATGAACTTCCCCAGGCTAAGGTATTTACTATATTCATGAGTTTCTCATTAAAGAGCAAAAAAAGAATCCAGTTTGAAATTCTTGCAATGGTATGTTTGGTGTTGCAGATAGCATGCAGAGCTATCTTAAACATATGGAGAATATTTCTTTACAATAGAGGTCACTTAGTTCCCAATTATAAAACTTTCAATTTGATTTCATGAAAGACTTGGTCAGTGAAAAAGGATAAAGTAGCAGTCATTGGTGGTCTCAGGACAGGTCTTAAGAACAAGCTATAAGAGATAATTAATTAAAATCCAAGAAAACTGTACAAAACGTAGTTATTTATTTAATTAAATTAATATTTTTATTATTGGTCATCACACCATCTAAATGAGGTTATCTCCAATAACTGAAAGAAAGATAACATTTTAGAAATATCTAGATATACAGATGAAGTATCTGTATAAAATGTATTGTTCCTAGGAATACCTCCATTCTCCCACCCCTTGTCCTTCTACATTCATCAGAGCTGCTGAGCCTGAACCACAGGTTAGCTTCCATTCCCCCACCCATCTTCTCTGCTCACTGAGTCCTCTTGGCAAACAAAGCTTCCCTGAGCAGATTGCTATCCCAGGGGAACCTCCATTCTCCTGCCACCTCTCCCCCCACCTTAGTAGGAGACATGCTACTCCTGAAACATACAGACCTGAGGATACTGAACCATACAAACCAGCAGATCTGAAACCATATAGTCCAAGGATACCCATCAGAGACCTGCCACACCAGGACCGTTAAGGTTAACTCCCCTCTTAATACCTACTACAACAGGAACATACCCTGACCAAAGCCATCCATATAGCTAAAGGCCCTCAAAAAACCCCACAATCATTAAAAGCCAGAGTAATATGATACCTTTAGACCACATCTACCCTACTACAGCAAGCACTGGATACTCTAACACAACCTAAACACAAGAAAATGACCTTCAAAAATCTTATAAAGATGATGGAGCTCTTTAAAGAGGAAATGAATAAAACCCTTAAAGAAACACAGGAAAATACAATCAAACAGGTAGAGGTCTTTAATGAAGAAACAAATAAATCCCTTAAAGATACAAAGAAAAATACAATTAAATGGGTAAAGAAAATAAAACTGTTCAAGATCTGGTGGAAATAGAAGCGATAAAGAAAACACTGACTGAGGGAATCCTAGAGATTGAAAGACCAGGGAAGAGAACAGGAACAACAGATGCAAGCATCAGCAAAATAATACAGGAGATGGAAAAGAGACTCTCAGGCGTAGAGATACAATAGAAGAAATTGATACATCAGTGAAAGAAAATGTTAAATCTAAAATATTCCTGACACAAAACATCAAGGAAATCTGAGATGCCATGAAAAGACCTAACCTAAGAATAATAAAATTAGGAGGTGAAGGCCCAGAAAATATATTTAAAAAATCATAGAAGAAACATTTCCTAACCTAAAGAAAGAGATGACTATAAACATACAAGGTTATAGAACATAATTAGACTGGACCAGAAAATCCTCCCAGCACATAATAATAAAAACACAAAGTCTGTAGAACAAAGAAAAATTATTAACAATGGCAAGGGAAAAAGGACTTGTAACATAAAAAAGCAGACCTATCAAGAATTATCAACTTCTCAACAGAGACTCTAAATGCTAGAAGAACTTGGAATCTTTAAAAGAAATCACACTACTACAGACCCAACAAAACTCTCAATCACCATAGGGGAAAACCCAGATATTTCAAGGCAAATCCAACTTCAAAGTATCTGTTCACAAAGTATCTGTTCACAAATCAAGCCCTATAGAAAATATTGGGCCGGGTGGTGGTGGCGCACGCCTTTAATCCCAGCACTTGGGAGGCAGAGGCAGGCAGATTTCTGAGTTCGAGGCCAGCCTGGTCTACAGAGTGAGTTCCAGGACAGCCAGACAGCCAGGGCTATACAGAGAAACCCTGTCTCGAAAAACAAAAAACAAACAAAAAAAGAAAGAAAAAAAGAAAAAAATATTGGAAGGAAAATGCCAACCTAAGGAGAATACATCCAAAAAAGATTGGAATTAAGTAATTGATAATAGCACAAACAAGAAATGCACACACACACACACACACACACCACCACCACCACCACCACCAGCAGCAGCAGCACCATCAAAATAACAAGAAATAATAACCACTTGTCCTTAATATCTCTCAATATCAGTAGATTCAATTCCCCAATGAAAAGACACAGGCTAACAGAATGAATGTGAAAACAGGATTCATCATTCTACCACATATAAGAAATACACCTCAGCAATAAAGACAAACATCACCTCAGGGTAAAGAGAAGGAAAAAAAGTTTTCCAAGCAATAATCAAAGAAACAAGCTGGAGAAGACATTCTAATATCTAATAAAATAGACTTTCAACCAAAATCAATCAAAAAATAGGAAAGGACACTTCACACTCATCAAAGGAAGAAACTTCCAAGATGATACCTCAATTATGAACAACTATTTCTCAAACTCAAGGGAGCCCACGTTTGTAAAAGACACATTGCTAAAGCATAAATCACACATTGAATCCCACACATTAATAGTGGAAAACTTCAATACCCCATTCTTACCAATTGATAGGTCATCCAGACAAAAACTAAAGAGAGAAATAATGAAACTAACAAACAGTTTGAATCCTAAGGACATTAACAGACACCTATAGAATATTTGACTCAAATACATAAGAATATACTTTCTTCTCAGTATTTCATAGATCCTTCTCCAAGACTGACCATATAGTCAGTCACAAAGCAAGCCTCAACAGATACCAAGAAAATTAAAATTATGCCTTTTTTTATTAGACCACCATGGATTAAAGCTGGACTTCAACAACAAAACCACCAGAAAGCCTACACACTCATGGAAATGATGAACTCCCTACTCAATAATCTGAGTCAGGGGAGAAATAAAGAAAGAAATTAAAGACTTTCTATAATTCAATGAAGATGAAGGCACAACATAGCCAAATTCATGGACATAACTCAAAGAGTGCTAAGAGGAAAGTTCATAGCACAAAGTACCTCCATAAAGAAATTAGAAAGGTCTCATTCCAGGAATTTAAAAGTACACCTGGAAGCTCTAGAAAAAAAAGAAGAAGCAAGCACTCAAAAGAGGAGTAGAACTCAGGAAATAAAAGCAGGGATGAATTCAATCAGTTAAAAACAAAGAAAAAGAATACAAAAAATATCAATGAAACCCAACAGCTGTTTTTCTTTAAGAAAATCAATAAGATACACAGACCCTTAGCCAAGCTAATGAAAAGACAGAGATAGAATCCAAGTATACAAAACAAGAAAAAAGAGGAGAAATAATAACAGATATTAGGAAATTCAAAGAATAATTCGGTCTTACCTCAAAAGCCTGTATACCACATCATTGAAAAAAAAAATCTTAATGAAATGAATAATATTCTAGACAGATGCCACTTAGCAACGTTAAATGAATATCAGGTAAACTATTCAAACAGCCCTATAACCCTAGAAACAATCATTAAAAGTCTCCTAACTAAAAATAGCCCAGGTCCAGAAGGTTTTAGTGCAGAATTTCCCCAGACTTTCAAAATAGAACTAATACCAATATTCCTCAAACTATTCCACAAAATAGAAAGCAAAGGAAAACTGCCAAACTCATTTTCTGAACCCAACTTACCCTGATACCTAATCCCCACAAAGATTCAACAAAGAAAGAAAACTTTAAACTAATTTCTTTCATGAACACTGATGCAACACTACTCAACAATATCCGTGCAAACCGAATCCTGGAACACATAAAAAAAGATCACTCATTATGATCAAGTAGGATTCATCCCAGGGATGCAGGGATGGTTCAATATATGAAAATCCATCAACATAACCCACAATATAAACAAACTAAAAAAAACCACACATAATAATCTCATTAGATGCTAAAATATGCCTTTAACAAACTCCAACTCCCCTTCATGTTAAAAGTATTAAAGAGATCAGGGATACAATGCATATACCAAAAACAATCAAAACAAGATACCACAAGCCAATAGCCACCATCAAGTTAAATGGAGAAAAACTTAAAGAAATTCTACTAAAATCAGGGAAAAGACAAGGCTGCCCACTCTCTCCCTACACAATATAGTACTTGATGTCTTAGCTAGAGAAACAAGACAACTAAAGTAGATCAAGGGGATACAAATTGGAAAAGAAGTCAAAGTATTCCTATTTGTGGATGATATGATAGCATATATAAGGAGCCTGAAAATGTCTACCAGAGAATTACTACAGCTTATAAACACCTTCAAAAGGTGGATAGATAAAAATTAAGACAAAGAAATCTGTAGCTCTCATTTATACAAATGATAAACAGGCCAAGAAAGAAATTAGAAAAACAATACTCATTACAATAGCCACAGATAATACAAAATATCATGGTATAACTCTAACAAAGCAAGTGAAAGATCTGTATGACAAGAAATTCAAGTCCCTGATGAAAAAAAAATGAAAAAGATATCAGAAGACGGAAAAATATCCCATACTCATGGATAGGACTGGATTAACATAATGAAAATGGCCATCTTACTGAAAGCAATCTCCAGATTCGTGCAGTCCTCTTCAAAATCACAACACAGTTTTTTATGGACCTTGAAAGCACAATTCTCAACTTCATATGGAAAAACAAAAACCCCGGGTAGCCAAAAGAATCCCGAACAATAAAAAATCTTCAGGAGAACTCACCATCCCTGACCTCAAGCTATACTACAAAGCAAGCGATAAAACTGCATGGTATCAGTACAGAAACAGACACATTGATCAATGGAATCAAATAAAAACATCAGAAATTAATCTACCCCTATGGACACGTCATTTTTTATAAAGAAGCCAAAAATGCAATGAAAAAAAGAAGGCATCTCAATATGGTGCTACACTAACTGGATGTCTAAATGTAGAAAAATGAATATATATTCATATTTATCATGCTGCACAAAACTCAAGTCCAAGTAGAACAAAGACCTCAACATAAAACCAGATATACTAAATCTAATAGAAGAGAAACTGAGAAATAGCATTGAATGCATTGGTACAGGAGACATGTTCCTGAACAGAACATCAATGGTTCAGGTTCTAAGATGAACAATTGATAAATGGGCCCTCATGAAACTGCAAAGCTTCTGTAAGCCAAATGACACTGTCAGTAGGAAAATCGGCAGCCTACAGATTGGGAAAGGATCTTCACCAACCCTATATCTGACAGAGGGTTAATATCAAAAGTATATAGAGAACTCAAGAATTTAGACAACAACAACCCAAATAACCCAATTAAAAATGGGGTACATAGTTAAAAAGAATTCTCAACAGAAGAATCTCGAATGGCCAAGAAGCACTTAAAGAAATATTCAAAGTCCCTTTTCATCAGGGTAATGCAATCAAAACCACTCAGAGGTTCCATCTTATACTCATCAAAGTGGCTAAGATAAAAAACCCAAGAACTAGTACATGATGGCAAGGATGTTGAACAAGAAGATTCCTTCATTGCTACTAGGAGTGCAAACTTGTATAACTACTTTGTAAATTGATTTTGTGATTTCTCAGAAAACTGGAAATAATTCTACCTCAAGATCCAGCTATACCATTCCCAGACATGCCCAAAAGATGCTCTAATATCTCACAAAGACACCTGCTCAACTATGTTCATAGCAGCTTTATTCATAATAGCCAGAAACTGAAAACAACCTAGATGTCCCTAAACTGAAGAATAGATAAAGAAAATGTGGTACATCTACATAATGGAATACTATTCAGCTATTAAAAACTAAGTCATGATGAATTTTGCAGGCAAATGGATGGAACTTGAGAATATCATCCTGAGTGAGTTAACCAGTCCCCAAAAGGACATGCATTATATATATCACTTATAAGTGGATATTAGCCATAAAATATGGGTAACCATGTTATACTCCACAGACCCAAAGAAACTAAACAAGGAAGGCACATGTGAGGATGCTTGAATCTCACTTAGAAGGGGGAGAAATAGTCATAGGAGGCAAATGGATGGCAGGAACTGGGAGGGAGGAGTGGGGATAGGGATGAGGGAGTTATGATCAGGTATGGTGAGGTTAGGAGAGATGGCCAGATCATCATAAAAATGAGTGTAAATCTGCAATTGATTGTTGTGGGCTGGAGGAGGGGTCATCTCCAGGATGAGACAAAAGAGACCTGGGATACGGAAGGCACCCAAGAATCAGTAGGGGTGACGTTAGCCCTGACTTAGAGCATTGGGAATTTGAACCTGAAGAGGTCACCTCCTATATCCAAGCAAGAACCGCAGTGGAATGATAGGGACACCTACTCACCCACAGAACTTTCAACCAAAAATTTATCTTGTCTACAAGAAATGCAGGCATGGGGAATGGAGCAGAGTCTGAAGGAATGGCTGACCTATAACCATCTTAACTTAAGACCCATCTCACCAGCAAGCACCAGTCCCTGACATTATTAATGATACTCTGTTCTTGCAGACAGGAACCTGGCATAGCTCTCCTTAGAGATGATACACCCAGTAGCTAAGTCAGATGCAGACACCCACATCCAAACAGTGGATGGAACTTGGGGACTCTTATGGAAGAACAGGAGGAAGGCCCGGAAAGGGATAGGAACTTCACAGGAAAACCAACAAAGTTAACTAACCTGAACCCTTGAGGCTCTCGGAGTCTGAACTACCAACCAAAGAGCGTATAGGAACTGTACCTAGGCCTCCCTGCATAGATATAGCAGATGTGCAGCTTGGTCTTTATGTGGGTCCTAAACAACTGGAGCAGGGGCTATCCCAAAGGCTGTTACCCTTATGAGGGAGATGATCTTCTAGCTAAGTTGCTTTGTCTGGCCTCAGAGGGAAAGGATGTGTGTAGATTTACAAAGACTTAATATGCTAGGGTGGGGGGATACCCAGGGGGCCTTCACCTGCTCAAAGGAGAGGGGAGATGAAAGGAAGGATTATGGGATGGGGTGACCAGGAGGGGGGAGTGAGCAGGATGTAACAGGAATAAGTAAAAAAAAAATAAAAATGTATCAACAATGAATTCTAATAGCATGTTTACCTATTGCTCGGGGGGGGGGGGACTGTTAAGTAAAGAATAAATAGCTATAGAGGGTGGTCAGTAATTAAGAGTGCTTGCTGTTATGCACAAGACTTTCACAGGTTCAATCCAGACAAGAACATCTGCACTAAGTGGTGGAAGTAGTTATGGAATCCCACTCCTAACCAAAAGCTTTCTGCAGTTGATACCTGCTCTCAAAGGGAGTTTTCTCCAATGGAATTTCACTGAGTAGCTAAGGCAGGCCCTATTCCCAGAAGCAGTTGACCAATACAAAGGAACTCTATATTCCTTGGTTTCCTTGTTTTTGTTTATTTTGGGTACTGTTGTTTCAGCATTTTTTGTCTTATTGGAATTCATTTGGTTTTTGTTGTTGTTTGTTTGAGATAGTGAGACATATGGAGAAGGAGTGAAAAAGAAAGAGAGAGAACCTAAATTTGGGTAGGCAGGGAAGTAAAAAAGTTCTGGAAGGAGCAGGGGAGTAGAGGAAAGATGATCAAATATATTGCATGACAAATATTTAATTAAAAAAGGAGCACTTGCTGTTCATGCAGAGGACTAGAGTTCAGCTTTTACTACCAATACCACATGGCTCACAACTACCTGTCCAACACCTCCAGGTCCAACACTGTCTTCTGGACTTTAGAGATATGAACACACACACACACACACACACACACACACACACACACCACAAACACATGTGCACACATGAGGAAAAACATTACATCTTTCTTTTAAAGAAAATAATAAAGTCCCATAGCAACATATAACTTTGTATTTTAGTTTAGTTTATTCTATTGCAATCCCACGAAGACACATGAAAAGAAAATTTTCAGGTCATAGAATTTTAATTTCTCTAGGATAGTTTCTTGTTTTTTAACCCGTATAAATTAAAAATAAATATTATGCCATCAAAATAGTTCTGCAAAGCCTAAACTTCAGAACAAAGGTTCTGCAAGCCTCCTTATGTGGGCTTTAGCCTGAATATAATTTCTATTGCTTTTTCAACTATTGAATTTATACCTTCAATACAATTCTGTTTCTGTGGTTAAAACTGCATCACAATTTTCCCAGGGTATGCAATGTAACCATGCTTTCCCTGCTAAGATCAATCCTTAATGAGGCATTTCCTGACTTTGTGTTTCTCACCCCTCAAACAATTTTGCATTGATGTACACCATACAAAATATCTGCTTAAGAGAGGAAAAGAAAACAAAGATTAGGACATGTATAAATATATGACATCTGCAAAACACAGTTCAATATGTCCAGGTCTGTTGTTTGAACAAATATGCTTTTTAGGGAAGTGAGTTTGTTCTTGTAAGTATGGTGAGAGGAAGAGAAAGACAACTCTTTAGTATATATAAAAGCTGTGCTATGCTCACCTCATTTATCATTCAGCCACAAAATAAAAACTTGGCTCTCTGTTCAGTTACAACTCAATTTTTCCCAGCAAGCACATGCATACATTTAAACAAGTCTTTATTTTTTTTTTCAGAGAGGTCAATATGAAACCTTTACTTTTTTATAATTCAGAAAGCATACTCAACAATGTGAAGAAGCAATTTAACTAATTAAATAATGGATATCTACAAAGAGATTAGAAATCAAGAGAGATCAGCAATCCCCATAAATGTAATTTAAAATAAAATCAGCTCCAATAAAAAGAAAAGTAAAATGAATATTTATATAATTAGTTCATATCATCATTGACAACATATTTCTCCCTCTTGTGTAGGAAAGTATGATTGATGTCTAATAGGAGGGGCTTTCCATCATTCCTCATATCAAGGCTGAACAAAGCAACTAGGTAGGGGTAAAAGGGTCATAAAAGATGACAAAAGAGTCAGGAGACATCCCCTTGCTCCCACTGTTAGGAGTCCCACAAGAAGGCCAAGCTACACAACTGTAATGTTTGCAGAGGACCTAGGTCAATCCCATGTAAGCTCCCTGATTGTTGGTTCAGTCTCTGTGAGCCAATAATGAGCCATGATTCTGTTTTCTAGTGGTGTCTTTGAGGCCCCTGGCTCCTACAAAGGATTCCCCAAGTTCCAGCTAAGGTTTGTATCTGTTACAAGCAGTTGCTGGTTCAAGCCTCTCTAATGACAATTATGCTAGGTTCCAGTCTACAAGTATATCACAATATCACTACAAGTCACTTCATTGATTTTTTTTTTTATGGTCTTGCTTGGTTCTATTCGAGGTCTCTGAGCTACCCAGCCTCTGGTTCCTGGCTCTCCAAATAGTGTAAGGCATGAGCTCCCTCTGGTGGCATGGCTCTCAAGATGGACCAGTCATTGGTTGGCCACCTCCACAAGGTCTGTTCCACCTTTATCACATCTTGTAGGCAGGACAAATCGTAGGTCAAAGGCTTTGTGGCTGCATTGGTAACTCAGTTCTTCCACTGGAAGCCTTGACTCATTATAGAAGATGACTAGTTCAGGTTCAGTGTCCCCCATTACCAGGCATCTTCACTAGAGTCAACCTCGTAGCTTCTTGAGAGTTTCCATTGCACTAGGTTTCTAACTTGTCCTCCACCAAAAATGTCTTCCAATTCAAGTTGTCTCTCCCAGTGCCCATTTCCTCCATCCACCCACCTGTCCCATACTGTTCCCATTCCTACCTATCCCCAGTCCACACTCAAAATCAATTCTATTTCCCCTCCCCAGGAACATCCATGTTTCATTACCCACAACCATGAGTCTTCCTTGTTACTTAGCCCTGTCTGGGTCTGTAAATTTTATTTATCTTTTACTTTATAGATAATATCCACTTAATTAGTGAATACATAGCATGTTTGTCTTCTGGGTCTGGGTTACCTCACTCAGGATGCTTTTTTTTTTCTCATTTCATCCATTTGCCAGCAATTTTCGTGATGTCATCTTTTTTAAACAGCTGAGTAATACTCCATTTTGTAAATAACCATAATTTTTATATTCATTCATCAGTTGAGAAATATCTAGGTTGTTTCCAGTTTCTGAGTATTATGAATAAAAATGCTGTGAACATAGGTGAACAAGTGTCTTTGTGGTAGAATGGAACATTATTTGGGAATATGTCCAGGAGTGATATAGCTTGGTCTTGAGGTAGAACCCTTCTTATTTTCTGAGAAACCACCAAGTTGATTTTCAAAATGGCTGTACAATTTTGCACTCCCAGCAGCGAAGGAGGAGTGTTCCTTGCCAGCATTAGCTGTCACTTGTATTTTTGATCTTAGTAATTTTGGCAGGTGTAAGAGAAAAATCTCGGTGTCACTTTTGAGTTGTGATGGCTAAGGATATTGTACATTTTTTAAGTATTTGTTGAGATTACTCTGTTGAGAATGATCAGTTTAGATATGTACCCATTTTTCATTGGATTATTTGGTTTGTTGAAATATAATTTCTTGAGTTCTTTACATATTTTGAATATTAGCTCTCTATCAGTGTGGAGTTGAGAATGGGAAAATCTTTTTTCCATTCTGTAGCCTGCCACTTTGAATGGTGATGTTTTTTGCCTTGCAGAAGCTTCTCAGTTTCATTAGATCCCATTTATTATTTGTTGAACTTAGTGGCTGTGTTAGCAGTGTTCTGCTATGTCAATGAGTTCAAGGCTAATTAATCCCCTTTCTCTTCTATCAGGCTCACTGTATCTGGTTCTATATTGAGGACATTGAAATATTTGGAATCAAGTTTTGTGGAAGGTGGTAAATATGGATCTATTTGGATTGTTCTGCATACAGACATCTAGTCAAACCAGAACTTTTGTTGAAGATGATGTCTTTTTTCCTCTGAATGTTTCTGGCCTTGTGAAAATTCAGGTGTTCATAGGTATCTTAGTCATCCCTTCATTCCACTGATTAATATGTCAGTTTTGTGCTAATATCATGCTGGCGTTATTAGTATAGTTTTAGAGTACAACTTGAAATTGATGATGATGATACTTCCCGCAGTTCTTTATTCAGCATTGTTTGATATTTCCTGGATTTTTTTTGTTTTTCCATATGAAGTTGAGTATTTTTCTTTCAATGTTGGTAAAGAACTATGTTGGAATTTTAGGGGGTTGTGTTGAATCTGTAGATTGCTTTTAGCAAGATGACCACTTTTAATAGGTTAATCCTCCTAATCCGTGAGTATGGGTGACATATTCATCTTGTGATATCTTCTTCAACTTTTTTCTTCAGACACTTGAAGTTCATGTTATGCAGGTCTTACACTTGCTTCTTTAGAGTCACCCAAGATATTTTATATTATTTGTAGCAAATTTGAAGGGTGTTATTTCCCTGATTTCTTTCTCAGCTCACTAACACATCTGTACTTTAAAAAGAGTTTTTGAGCTAGAAATACATAACAAAGAAGAGAACTGATTTCACAAAATTTTTCTCTGACCTGTACATAAGCATCATGGCAGGCACACTCATAGTCTTGTTCTCTCTCTCTCTCTCTCTCTCTCTCTCTCTCTCTCTCTCTCTCTCTCTCTCTTTTCCTCCCTCCCTCTCCCTCTCTCACACACATGCAAATAATAATAATACTTTATGAACATGTAAGTAATAAAATTGGTAGGGACACACAGACATACACACACACACACACACGTACACAAGTAAAGATGACTGAGTAGGAAAGGGTGTGAGTTACAGAACCATTATTATACTTTATTAATCTAAATAAGAAATGAGTTAAGTGTGTATAAAAGTAGAACTTTAGTATGCTTCCTTATTCTGTGTTTTCAAGTAATAACCATGTGTGTTAATGTTATTTTTAGATAAGCTTAAATGAATTTTTTCTGAGAGAGAATTAGAAATACTTGGCAAATTATACATGGTATTTCTATCAATTTGCTGAAGAGGTTGGAGAATTTAGATACAAGTCTTTGTGAAATTCAGCTTAATTATTTTTTTTTCTAGCTGTACATACTTGGGATACAATTCTTTTCTGAATCACAGTTTCAAATATATGAGAAAAGAGAATGTAAATCACTTGCTTTACAAGTTTAATTTAATTCTGAGTGATAGTAGTAGCTAATGCTTGCTTACATCTTACTTTTTGCTAATTATTGTGCTAGTTGTTTGTGCTACTCAGCTTTTTGCCTTCTTTGCAAGGTACTCAAAAGTCCTAAGTTAGAGGAGCCAGTGATAATTTGGATGAAAATGGAACCCTCTGCTTATCAGTGTTTAATAACTTGTATAATAAAATTATAAAATTGCATAATGGCCAAAAGTGCACACTGCTGCCCTTCACTGTCTTCTAACACATTACTGGAAAATATGATTCAGTCACAGGCCCTAGAGGAGACCCGGCTACTGCTACTTTATAAAACCGGCATAATTTCTAAGTACATTCTAAATACATAATCTTACATCCACAGATAAATATAGACCTTACATCTCATCAAAGAAACTTCTTTGGTCAGCAGGACAGAGACCATTGTAGAAATCAACAATGGGTCAAAATGCAGATAACAACTTGACCATGAGTTACATATTCCCAATTAATACATCTAAACTACAGTCCCTATAACTAAGGCTTGGGAAACATGTCAGAATAGGAGATGGTAAGATTGTAAGAACCAGAGGATCAAGATATCTGTTATGAGAATAGTGTATTACATACTTGACAGGGAAGCTTCACCCATGAAATCTTAGCAATATTGTAGCCTAAACCAGACATGCACAATGACACCAAATGATGTCCCAATTTGAATGGGGGAAAATCTACCACTAGATGAAAATCTATAGATAACTGATGACTGCTGAGAGATGGAGAACACTATTCTCCAGAGACTAGACCCCTGATAGGTTATCAAATCCCAAGTTGGTAGCACTAAACATGTGTACATATAACAACTATAAATAGACTCAGAAGATTGTATCAATATATACATGTGTGTTTGTGTGTGTGTATATATATATATATATATATGAGAGAGAGAGAGAGAGAGAGAGAGAGAGAGAGAGAGAGAGAGAGAGTGAGTGAGAGGAACAGGGGAGAGGGAGTTAGGAGGGAGGGAGAGAGGGAGAGAAAGGTCATAAATTTGAGAAGAAATGGAAGGTTACCAGAGTTAGAATAGGGAGAGTGTGGGGGTGAAAATGATGTAAACACATTATTTATGTATGAAATAAATGTTAAAAAAAATAAAGTATGGACACAGTCATGAAACAGAAATCCTATTTGAATGACAGCATCTGTGAATTAGAATATATGATAAAAATTCACAATAGATGCCAGCCATTCCAAATGAGAAGTTGGTTGCTGAAGAAACAAACACTGAACTTCTTAGTCTTTTACGGAATGTTGCTAATACGGCAAAACTATGTTAATTACTTTCATGGACTTGGGCATGCAGAAAATACACAATCACTTTAGAATGCGCTTAAAACTTTGAGATGGCAGCACTTGTTTATTTGATAAGGTTTTTTCCTGAAGGCAATTTTTCCCTGAAGCTTATTTTTTAAGTGACTTGGACTAAGGGAAGGAAATTGTTTTCTTTTATGTCATGTGCTCACACATGGAATAAACTAATTAAATCTTACAGTGTATGCTCTTGTTCATTTATAAATAGCCAATAAGGAAGGATTTGAAAATGTGATTAAATGAAAATGTCATCTCAAGAATTAATCTTCAGTATATTTAATTTAAACATACTTAATCTATTGAACTTTGAATTCTTCTAACTCATTTTCATTACATGTTCATAAAGTGTTATTATTATTCACATGTGTGTGGGAGGGGGAGGGAGGGAGAGAGAAGGAGAGAGAGAGAGAGAGAGAGAGAGAGAGAGAGAGAGAGAGAGAGAGATGACACGATTGTGAGTATGCCTGCCATGATGCTTGTGTACAGGTCAGAGAAAAATTTTGTGAAATCAGTTCTCTCCTTTGACCTTCTCATGGGTCCTTGGGGTTCAACTCATTTTACTATGCTTGCATGCAATTACCTTGACTCATTGAATCACTTTGCCAGCCCTCACATTCATGTATTTTAAAAAGTTGAGTACTACAAGATTTTAGCAAGAAATAAAAGAAGAATCAGCTTCATTAATTCAAATATTTTCCTCCCCAAAGATACAATGACAGATATATATCACTTCTTCAGAACCTTTCAGTATTTTAAAGTAGAAAAGATAAAGATGTTCTCTCTATTTCACTGCCCACCTACACACCTCCCTTCTCCACCATCCCACCATATTCATTAGACTTTTGTCTGTCATTTGGTTTGCACATTATAATGACTCAGTGCATCCTATTCCCATACATCATTTTATTTTTTCTTATGGTTAGTCATGGTCTTGTATTTGATTGCTTAGCTTTGGTATTCTTGCTAAACTAACCTATTTCCCAATTATCTTCAAGTTGTATGCATTTCTCAAGACATTAGGACAATTTCATAAGTCCAGATAAGTTGCTTCAGAGTCTTTTGAGTTGCTGCAATCTGGCTCATTAGCCATTCCCACTTGCATTAACAATCTATTGTCACAATTTAGGGCCTTAAAATAGCACACATTGATCATTTCTCACTTTTCCTCAGTCAGGAATTCAGGCACAGCAGAGTTGAGTTCTCAATTCAGAATCTCACTGGGATGAAATCAAGGTGCTAGCCAGGGCTCAGTTCTCAACTAAGCACTGTGTCTTCTGGCAAGTTACAGGTTCTTGGAGGGATACAGTTCATTTAGTTGTGATTGTGGGGTTGAGGTCCTAAACTTCTGTAGATTACCACCCTCTATTCCCTCACAGACCTTCCTAGCCCTATAAGTTGCTATCTGCTCCTTGAAGGTGAGTAGGATGAAATCTTTGATGCCCAACTTCTTCCCTTAGCATACTTTGTAAAAAACAAAACATAACAACAATAAAACATATTAGAGTCTAAGAATAGGCTCATACAGTATTTTTCAGTTTACTTCATTTGTTTTGAATTGCTTTAATTATCAAAATGGATGTGACTTTGAGTTTTGTGGTTATATATTATTCCTCTGGGAGAGAAGTCAAGCTAAAAGATTTTCTGGTTACTGGCTCAAGAACATGCTATTTTGGAGAAAGGTTCTACTTTTGTGTTGAAAGAATAGGAGATTAGGTTCTGGACCCCTTCCAGAGTTATATGGATCAGATTTGACAGAGGGAGACCCCCTGAAGGACTAGAAAAATTCAAGAGAATCAAACAGCTAACAATTCTTTGTGCCATCCTTTACATGGAATAAATGGAGACTTATGATTGCTTATTATTAAAATTGGCTCATAAAAATGACAGCTGTCTTTTATATGTTCAAAGAAGGAGCAGAATTTCATCCTTAGCTAGTCTGTGCACCCTGCACAGACTAACATAATCCATGTAGATATCTTGTTGGTACTTAAAATATGTTTTGAGATTTGTATATTGTAGAAGGTACAGCTTTGTCGAGATTCATCCTAAATGATGTTCAATTGACCTTCTTAGACTCCCTGTGCATTGAATTCCAGGTCTTCTTGATTCATTCAACCTTTCAGATAGATCCAGTCAGACCTTCAGTCAAACCCTGGGCCTTCTCAGCATCAGTGACTGGATAACAATTGCTGGCTTGCCTTTTTTAAGGAGATTCTGTGCACAGCAATTGTGCTAGTTGGCAAATTCTAAAATAATAAGGCTGAGTATGTGCTTTTTATCCTTGGATTCAAATGTCTCAGGTGTGGCTGGTAAGGAAGCTCCTGGAAAAGGCCACCAGTTGACCATTGGTGGACTTAAGCCGGGAGGAATGGAGAAGTCAGGAGTAGGACCCTGGCAGTCAATCTTGGAGCCAAGCCAGGAGTGAGAGCTGTGGTCCCAGGCAAAGGAGGAATCATGATTTTTAAAATTGTATGCAACAAACAAGCAAACACCACATTCATTTGATTAGGTCAGGCCAGAAAAGATAATCTACTCTTAAAAAAAAACCTTAAAGTCAATTTATGTAAGACTTATCCTCAAAACTTCTTCATCACTACTGTACCAATCAATCTTGGAAGTGCTATCCTATCAAATTCACAGGCCTCACCCATACTTAGGGAGGGTATTATACAGCCGCATATACCAGGTAGTGGAATATTGGAATCCATTTAGCCACTATATCTAATAACTATAAACCACTCAGAGAGTCCATCTTTGATACTATCATAGGTATTCACTGAGTCTTTCTCCGAACTTGGAGTCCTAGTTTCAAAATTTCATGCTTATTTTTTTGGTTCACAACATGAGTTTGTATAGCTTGTCCTCCAATGGTTTCTTAAAGTGTTTATTTTTTGTTTTATTAGACATTGAATAAGGAATTGTTAGTTTGAAGTTGTTATTTTCTCTTCAGAATTCTGAACACTTCACTCTCCACTAGCCTGCACTATTGATACTAAATCTGTTACCTAATCGTTGATGTTTTTCATGAAACTAGTTTTTTTCCCCCTGAGGGTTTATAGACTGTATTTCCCTAACCCAGCTTTGTGAATTCTTTTGGTACTTTGCCTTGGAGGTTGTCTCCTTCATTTATTGTTCTTGGAACTTATCAACTTCCTTCACTCAAGACATTCATATTCTTCATAACTTCTAGAAAATAAACTGTTAAAGAATTATTTTATTGGTGATTTCCTTCCTTAGACATTCTTTGTCTTGTATTCATATGAGTTCTAATTAATTTACATTCTACATGTGTCTATTTTTTCAAAATAATATCTTTTCTACTCTATCTTCTTAACAGTAGATTCACTATTTTACTTTTTAGCAAGTTTTTGGTTTGGTTTTTTGAGACAGAATCTCTCTCTGTAGCCTTGTCTGTCCTTGAACTCACTATGTAGACAAGGGAGACTTCAAACTCATAGACATCTGCCTGTCTCTGTCTTCTGACTGCATGGTATTAAGTAGCACCATACCAGTTCTAATTTTGATGTTTTTAATCTTTGAGAAATCCATATATGTATGCAATGAAATATGTTCCTGTCCACTTCTCATTTTTTCCCTTTAATTTCCCCATGTCAACTCAACATATCCTCTAGCACATTGTGATATTTCGATTTCTAAAATTTTATGTTCACTAAATGCTTTTAAAATATATTATTTTTATTCTATGTATATATGTGAGTGCCTACATATACATTTGTACAGCACATGTATGTCTGGTATTTATGGAGACCTGATGAGGGCTTTGGATTCCTGGGAACTGGAATTCCATATGGTTATGGACCACTTGATATGGAAACTGAATTGAGATTCTCTAGAAGAGTAGCAAGTATTCTTAAATGTTGAACCATCTCTATAGGCCCTTCACCAAATGTTTCTCTTTTGTAATCTCTACTTCTTATTTGAGATTTTTATTTTATCTCTTTATTATGAAGTTTTATTCCAATTTTTATTGACATTTCATATTAGATTTTTTTCCCACAAAATCTCAGGTGTCCTTTGGTGCTTAGATGTGGAGCACTAAAGAGATGACATGAGGTTGGGGGTAGATAGAGCCTGTTAGCGATATACTCGTTAAGATGGTATGTGATAAGCCTCTTATTTGATTTGTCTTTACCTAATTTATCCTAGAAGTCAGGTTCTACAGTGAAAATGGTTTTGACATCATGCATAGAAGGTATATCTCTTAACTAAAAACATTCTTGAGCCATATGAGAGAAGACTGAACATATCAAATACTATATGAGTAGTTCCCCATATTAGCCCCCATGTCTTCTGTTTGGTGCCTCTGTTTTATGTTAGAAAAGATGACTGAAAATATCATATAGAATGTACTATATGAACTATATAGAAGTTCCTCATATTAGTCCCCATAGTGTCTGTTTGATGCTTTTGTTTTAGCTAAGCCCAGTACTGTTATACTCAGAGATGATCTTATGTTTATGGAGTTGACTTCAAGTCTCCTGTTAGAATGGTGGATGAATGTCTATACACATGCCTAAATTTAGAATGAAGATGTGAGGGACTAAATTTTAAAATATCCTAAAATATGTAAAATTCTTCTGCCTAATACAGCCTCCTCTTTTAGAATATTCTGTACATTAGGATATTTCTTTTTTCCAACTTTTTTTATTGGATATTATATTTACATTTCAGATTTTATCCCCTTACCCACATTCCCACCACCACCCAGGAACCTCTTATCCCATCGCCCTCCTCATGCTTCTATGAGGATGTGCCCTGACCTACCCCCCACTCCCACCTCCCCACCCTTGAGTTCAGCATTCATGGGACCAAGGATCTCCTCTCCCACCTATGCCCAACAAGGCCATCCTCCTCTACATGTACAGATGGAGTCATGGGTCCCTCCCTATGTGTTCCTAGGCTGGTGATTTAGATCCTGGGGAGCTCTGGTTGGTTGGTATTGTTGTTCTCCTCATGGGGCCACAAACCCTTTCTGTTCCTTCAGTCTTCTCCCTTACTTCTCCATTGGGAAACCCTTGATGAGTTCAGTGTTTAGCTGTGAGCATCTGCCTCTGAATATGTAAGACTCTGGCAGACTTCTAAGGAGACAGCTATATCAAGCTCTTGTCAGCATGCACTTCCTGACATCCACATCAGCATCTACCTTCGGTAACTGCACATGAGATAGATACCCAGGTGGAATGGTCTCCAGACAGCACCTCTTTCACTTTCTGCCCCACACTTTTTCTCCATATATGCTCTTTTGAGTATTTTGTTACTCCTTCTAAGTAAGACCAAGGAATCCACACTTGGTCTTCCTTCTTCATGAGCTTCATGTGGTCTGCGAGTTGAGTCTTGACTATTCCAAGCTTTTGGGCTAATATCCGCTTATCAGTGATTAAATGCCATGTGTGTTCTTTTGTGATTGGGTTAACTCACTCAAGATGATGTTTTCTAGTTCCATCCATTTACCTACAAATTTCTCAAATTCATTATTTTTAATAGCTGAGTAATACTCCATTGTGTAAATGTACCACATTTTTTGTATCCATTCCTCTGTTTTAGGACATCTGGGTTCTTTCCAACTTCTGGATATTATAAATAAGGCTGCTATGAACATAGTGGAGCATATGTACTTGTTATATGTTGGAGCATCTGCTGGGTATATGCCCAGGAGTACTATAGCTGGATTCTCAGGTAATTTTATATCCAATTTTCTGAGGAACCACCAGACTGATTTCCAGAGTGGTTGTATCAGCTTGCAATGTCACCAACAATGGAGCAGTGTTCCTCTTTCTCCACATCCTAACCAGCATCTACTATCAGCTGAGTTTTTGATTTTAGCCATTCTGACTGGTGTGAGGTAGTATCTCACGGTTGTTTTGATTTGCATTTCCCTGATGACTAAGGATGTTGAGCATTTCTTAAGGTGCTTTTTGGCCATTCGAGTTTCCTCAGTTGATAATTCTTTGTTTAGCTCTGTACCCCATTTTTAATAGGGTTATTTGGTTGTCTGGAGTATAATTTCTTGAGTTCTTTGTATATATTGGATATTAGCCCTCTATCGGATATAGGATTGATAATGATCTTTTCCAAATCTGTTGGTTGCCATTTTGTCTTATTGACAGTGTCCTTTGCCTTACAGAAGCTTTGCAATTTGATGAAGTCCCATCTGTCAATTCTTGATCTTAGAGCATAAGCCATTGGTGTTCTGTTCAGGAACTTTTCCCCTGTGCCTAGGTATTCCAGGGTTTTCCCCACCTTCTCTTCTAACAGTTTCAGTGTATCAGGTTTTATGTGAAGGTCCTTTATCCACTTGGACTTGAGCTTTGTACAAGGAGATAAGAATGGATTGATTTGAATCCTTCTACATGCCAGTTGAACCAGCACCATTTACTGAAAATGCTGTCTTTTTCCACTGGATGGCTTTAGCTCCTTTGTCAAAGATCAAGTGATCATAGGTGTGTGCATTCATTTCTGTATCTTCAATTCTATTCCATTAATCTTCCTGCCTGTCTCTGTACCAATACCATGCAGTTTTTATCACTATTGCTCTATAGTACAGTTTGAGGTCAGGGATGGTGATTCCCCCAGAAGTTCTTCTATTGTTGAGAATAGTTCTCACTATCCTGGGTTTTTTTGTTATTCCAAATGAATTTGCAAATTGCTCTTTCTATCTCTATGAAGAATTGATTTGGAATTTTGATAGTGTTTGCATTGAATCTGTAGATTACGTTTGGCAAGATGGCCATTTTTACTAAATTAATTTTGCCAAGCCAGGAGCATGGGAGATCTTTCCATCTTCTGAGATCTTCTTCAATTTCTTTCTTCAGAGACTTGAAGTTCTTGTCATACAGATCTTTCACTTGCTTGATTAGATTCACTCCAAGGTATTTTATGTTATTTATGACTATTGTGAAGTCTGTAATTTCCCTAATTTCTTTCTCAGCCTGTCTATCCTTTGAGTAGAGGAAGGCTACTGATTTGTTTGAGTTGATTTTATATCCAGCCACTTTGCTGAAGTTGTTTATCAGGTTTAGGAGTTCTCTCGTGGAAGTTTTAGGGTTACTTAAGTATACTATTATATCATCTGCAAAAAGTGAAATTTTGACTTATTCCTTTCCTATTTGTAACCCTTTGACATCCTTTTGTTGTCTAATTAATTGCTCTGGCTAGGACTTCCAGTACTATGTTCAATAGGTAGGGTGAGAGTGGGCAGCCTTGTCTAGTTCCTGATCTTAGTGGGATTGCTTCAAGTTTCTCTCCATTTAGTTTGAAGTTGGCTACTGGCTTGCTGTATATTACTTTTACAATGTTTACGTATGGGCCCTGAATTCCTGATCTTTCCAAGACTTTTAACATGAAGGGATGTTGAATTTTGTCAAATGCTTTCTCAGCATCTAGTGTGATGATCACGTGGGGTTTTTTTGAGTTTATTTATGTAGTGGATTACATTGATGGATTTCCAAATATTGAACCATCCCTGCATTCCTGGGATAAAGCCTACTTGATTATGATGGATGATTGTTTTCATGTGTTCTGGGATTCTGTTTGTGAGAATTTTATTGAGTATTTTTTGCATCAATATTCATAAGAGAGACTGGTCTGTAGTTCTCTTTCTTTGTTGTGTCTTTGTGAGGTTTAGATATGAGCATAATTGTAGCTTCATAGAACAAAGTAGGTATTGTTCCTTCTGTTTCTATTCTGTGGAATAGTTTGAAGAGAATTGGTATTAGGTCTTCCTAGAAGGGCTGACAGAATTCTGTACTAAAATCATCTTTTCTGGAACTTTTTTTGGTGAGGAGACTTTTAATGACTGCTTCTATTTCTTTAGGGGTTATGGGACTGTTTAGATGGTATCTGTCTAGAAAACTGTCCATTTCATTTAGATTTTCTAATTTTGTTGAGTATAGGCCTTTGTAGTAGGGTGTTACGATTTTTTTTAATTTCCCTAGTTTCTGTTGTTATGTCTCCCTTTTCAGTTCGGATTTTATTAATTTGAATACTGTCTCTGTGTCCTTTGGTTAGTCTGGCTAAGGGTTTATCTATCTTTTTTATTTTCTCAGAAAAAACAGCTCCTGGTTTTGTTGATATTTTGTATAGTTCTTTTTATTTCTACTTGGTTGATTTCAGACCTGAGTTTGACTATTTCCTGCCTTTTACTCCTCTTGGGTATATTAGCTTCTTTTTGTTCTAACGCTTTCAGGTGTGCTGTCAATTTGTTAGTGTATGCTCTTTCCAGTTTCTTTTCATAGGCACTTAGAGCTATGAGATTTTCTCTTAGTACTGCTTTCATAGAGTCCCAAAAGTTTTGGTATGATGTGTCCTCATTTTCATTAAATTCTAAAAAGTTTTAATTTATTTCTTTATTTCTTCATTGACCAAGTCATCATTGAATAGAGCGTTGTTCAGTTTCCATGTGTATGTGGGCTTTCCATTGTTTTTGTTTTTATTGAAGACCAGCCTTAGTTCATGGTGATCTGATAGGGTGCATGGGATTACTTCCATTTTCTCCTATCTGCTGAAGTCTGTTTTGTGACCAATTATATGGTTTATTTTGGAGAAGGTACCATGAGGTGCTGAGAAAAAAGGTCTATTCTTTTGTTTTAAGCTGAAATGTTCTATAGATACCAGTTAAATCCATTTGGTTTATAACTTCTGTTAGTTTCATTGTGTCTCTGTTCAGTTTCTGTTTCCATGATCTGTCCATTGCTGGGAGTGGGGTGTTGAAATACCCCGCTATTATTGTGTGAGGTGCAATGTATGCTTTGAGATTTAGTAAAGTTTTTTTTTGTTTGTTTGTTTGTTTTTTTTGTTTTTTTTTTTTATGTATTTGGGTACCCTTGCATTTGGCGCATAGATGTTCAGAACTGAGAGTTCATCTTGGCAGATTTTTCCTTTGATGAGTATGAAGTGTCCTTCCTTATCTTTTTTGATTACTTTTGGTTGAAAGTCGATTTTATTTGATATTAGAATTGCTACTCCAGCTCATTTCTTGGGACCATTTGCTTGGAAGATTGTTTTCCATCCTTTTACTCTGAGGTAGTGTCTGTCTTTTTCACAGAGGTGTGTTTCCTGCATGCAGCAAAATTCTTTGTCCTGTTTATGTATCCAGTCTGATAGTCTATGTATTTTTATTGGAGAATTGAGTCCATTGATATTAAGAGATATTAAGGAAAAATGAATGTTGCTTCCTGTTATTTTTGTTATTAGAGGTGGAATTATGTTTGTGTAGCTATCTTCTTTTGGGGTTGTTGGAAGATTAATTTCTTGCTTTTTCTAGGTTGTAGTTTCTCTCCTTGTCTTGAAGTTTTCCATCAATTATCCTTTGAAGTGCTGAATTTGTGGTAAGATATAGTGTAAATTTGGATTTGTCATGGAATATCTTGGTTTCTCCATCAATAGTGATTGAGAGTTTTGTGGGTTATAGTAGTCTGGGCTGACATTTATGTTCTCTTAGGGTCTGTATGATATCAGTCCAGGATCTTCTGGCTTTTATAGTCTCTGGTGAGAAATCTGGTGTAATTCTTATAGGTCTGCCTTTATATGCTACTTTACCTTTTTCCCTTACTGCTTTTAATATTTTTTCTTTGCTTTGTACATTTGATGTTTTGATTATTATGTGACAGAAGGTATTTCTTTTCTGGTCTAGACTATTTGGAGTTCTGTAGGCTTCTTCTATATTTATGGACATCTCTTTCTGTAGGTTAGGAAAGTTTTCCTCTATAATTTTGTTAAAGATATTTACTGGCCCTTTAAGTTGGGAGTCTTCACCCTCATCTATACCTATTATCTTTAGGTTTGGCCTTCTCATTGTGTCCTGGATTTCCTGGATGTTTTGGGTTAGTAGCTTTTTGCATTTTGCATTTTCTTTGACAGTTGTGTCAATGTTTTCCATGGTATCTTCTGCACATGAGATTCTCTCTTCTATCTTTTGTATTCTTTTGGTGATACTTGTGTCTATGACTCCTGATATTTTTCCTAGGTTTTCTACCTCCAGGGTAGTCTACCTTTGTGATTTCTTTATTGTTTCTACTTCCATTTTTAGATCCTGCATGTTTTTGTTTAATTCCTTTAGCTGTTTGGTTGTGTTTTTTTTGCAATACTTTAAGGGATTTTTGTGTTTCCTCTTTAAGGGCTTCTATCTGTCTACCTGTGTTCTCCTCGAATTCTTTGAGAGTGTTATTTATGTCCGTCTTAAAGTCCTCTATCATCTTCATGAGAAGTGATTTTAATTCTGAATTCTCCTTTTTCTGGTGTGATGGGGTGTCCAGGGCTTGCTATGGTGGGAGAGCTGGGTTCTGATGATGTCGAGTACCTTTGGATTCTGTTGCTTATGTTCTTGTGCTCGCCTTTCACCATCTGGTTAACTATAGTGCTACCTGCACTCACTGTCTGACTGGAGCCTGCCTTTCCAGTTATCTTGCTTGTGTCTGAACTCCTCAGGTTCCAGAGATCTCTGTGATCTTGTAATCCTGAGCTCCAGATGCTCTGAGTACATTGGCTCCTCTAGGATGTCTCAGGATATGGTGTCTCCAAGGTAGCTAGGTGTCTGCTGCTCTGGGTACAGTGTCTCCTCTAGGATGTCTCAGGATAAGGTGTCCACTGCTCTGAGTGCAGTGGCTCCTCTAGGATGTCTCAGGATATGTGTGCCTGCTGCTCTGAGTTCAGTGTCTCCTCTAGGATGTCTCAGGGTATGTTGTCCACTGCTCTGGGTTCAGTGGCCCTTCTAGGATGTCTCGGGATATGGTGTCCACATGGGAGGAGACCAGCTGGGTGTCTGCTCCAGGCACCAGGCCCAGGCGAGGGGCGGAAGGGGAGTGGTATTCCGCATGGGCGGGATTTGAGTGTCTGCTGGGTCCTGAGCACTCCCTGCACCCAGTTATAGCTCTGGGGCAGGCATAGGGCAGTGGGTGAGTGGCCTTACCTGCTGCTCTGAGTTCAGTGGCCCCTCTAGGATATCTCGGGATATGGTGTCCACACAGGAGCAGACCAGCAGAGAAAGAGGAGGAGGAAGAAGCAGGAAGTTTCTATTGTTTATGTGTAAAACCAAACATTAGGACAACAAAAAAGAAGGAAGAAGAGGAGGAAGAGGACAAGAAGGAGGAGGAGAAGGAAGAGGAGGAAAAGGAGGAGAAAAAAGGAGAGGGATAGAGCAAGAGTGAGAGTGAGAGCAAGCACAAGAGCAAGACAGACAGACAGACAGGGAGAACAAACAGTTAACCTCTTGATCAGGCTAAGATGACCTTATGGCTTCATAGTTGAGAGAGAAGTGCTAATGAAATCATTGATTTATCAATTAGCTTTGATTTAGTTTAAAGTAATGGATGAAATCTAGACAATCACCAACAAGTTCAACCAGAACCCTTCTTCCTACCACCACCAAAATAAAAAGAATGACTAGTGTAAATGCATTTTCATTAGCATATTATTTACTAAAAGTGCACCATTAACATCTCCTGTGGCAAACATACCAACAAAACAATACAGGGCAATGCATAAACATGAGTGACAGGACAGGGTATTATTTTGGTTTCACTTCAAATAAATCATTTTGCATTACTTCTCTATTGAAGTAATTTATTGAAGACCAGCTCATTTGCTGTTTCTACTAAACATAAACCACATTATTAAGATGCACCACTATTTGTCTCCTAGCTACACTGAGCTATATATTTGTGGTAGCACTTCATTTTTTACTATCATTATTATACTTTAAACATTCATGCCCATGAACTTTTAGCAATTACATGTCTATTTTTTTTCTTTCAGGAACTGAGGATTCTGCTTAGAGAATCTTGACACATAGAATAATTTCACTTCCATTAGATATTATATGATAGGTATTTAATGACCCAATGCAAATTCAAGTTTTTTAGTTAATCACATGTCAAAAGCAGTACAAGAGTAGTTTTCAAACTCCATAGATGATGCATTTGCATCCAAAGTTGGAATAAAGCGGTTCAAGAAAATGCTGCTTGAAAAATGGCTTCCTAAAAAATTGACTTGGAGCTTTGGCTGTTCCAAAGATTTGAACTAACTAAGCAAGCTTTGTACAGTTAATTGAACAGTTGATTTTTCCCTTAATAAAATAATTTAATGATGGCCTCACATTTCTTGGGAATAAGAAACATGGCACATTTAATTCTAAAGTCAGACTTTGGCTAATGAAATGTCCTGGAAAATTTATTAGAAAAAGCAATTCCTAGAGGTTCCCTTAAAACTATAAAAGGTCTCACAGAACTAAGTAGGACTACATGGGTCTGACCAAGGACCTCTGCATATATGTTATAATTGTGTATTTGATCTTGTGAGACTTTTAAACATGAGAACAGGGTCTGTCTCTTTTGCTTGCTTTTGGGAGCCTTTTACTTCTACTGGCTTGTCTTATCCACCCTTGATTATGAGGGTTTGTACTTAGTCTTACTGTAACCTGTAATGCCATGGTTGGTGGATATTCTGGGAGAGGCCTCCTTATTCATTTGTTTGTTTGTTTGTTTGTTTGTGTTTATTGCAAACTGTGGATTAGATCTGAGGGAGAGAAAAATTGGGGGAGGAACTTGGAGGAGTGAAACAACGAGAAACTGCAATTGCAGTTAGGATATAATATATGACAAAAGAACAACCAATTTTAAAGATATGGGGCCGTACCTTATAATTTATACTTTATAGGGGGCAATGTTGAAAGAAGACCTCATTTGATAGCCCATGCTGGTCTAGAATGCACTGTATAACATAGGCTGGCCTCAAACTCATGGCAATATTTTTCTTACCATACCAGGCTTAGACTTTGCATTTTTCACAATGGCCCCATGTGAAACTAATTAGAAAGGATTAAATAATTCAGATAAATTTTTTCTAATTTGAATAATTTAATAAATAGTCCTAACCATATGTAAACATTCATTAACTCATTTAGTCCTCTACTAGTGAAAATATTATCGTCCAAGCAGTTTATTATAAACATTATAGATAAATACATAAATAAATATTATAAACAAGGAACCTAAAATCACAAAGAGGTCAAGAACTCAGAGGTGAACTTAGGTAGTCTGGCTCCAAAGTTTATATTCTTCAAGACGTAAATCACAATCATGAAAATAGTCTTTAGAACTACCAACTACAAGTTGTAAGTGCCTTTCTTTCTAAGCCCTTTCACTAGGAGTTACCATTGTAGATTCCATGTAACTGAACTATCTTACAAAGAAATAATGAATATATCACACCAAATCCCACAACCAAGAGAAAAACAATGCTATTCAACTGATCTTGCAATTTCCATCATGTTTCGAAATCATCTTTACAAGTTTTCTACCAGCACTGTTGGAAGCCTTCTTACGATATCATAGAGCTGGTAATAACCCACCCATTGGTTCTTGCCAATTGTGTGCCTGAGTGAGAGGGATGCCATTTCCCACATACCCACAACTAATGTCAAGGAGAGGTTCTTCTATAAGGGCTTATCATCTACCACCATAAAAATTATCATTCCTGTGCTTATCACTCTGACTCAGCAACCAGACCACATTTCTGGAGATAAAATCACTGTCTAGAACCAAACCTGTATCTTTCCTAGGCTTGATGTCCTCAGCTTCATACTTCAAAACACCTCATATCCAACAATGAGAGAATCTACTCCACATGGGTGCTTTACAGAGACAATGCTATATCCTAATATCTAGAAACAAGTTGATATTTCATGTAACTACACTTAAATTTACTTTTTTGTTTCTTTCTCTGAAGATGAGAACAAGTTCCAACTAAAAGTTTACATAGAAATAATTTATGATGTATTTGAATTACTCATTTTCAGCTTCTACCTTAAATATATTGCAACTGACAGATCTCACAAGCTGGCGTTAAAAGTTTAACTCCACAAACTGACTTTATATAAAATATTGATAAGCATTAGAGATGTATTACTGAAGGAAAGTTCATGATGGCCCTACTTGCTCATCATGGGTTACATTTGGAAAGCAGGCCCCATTCTTAGTTGATAGCATGAAATATGAATAGGTAACTGGAGAAATTTTTCATTTTTTAGACACTTGGCTCATACAAAATTAATTGATATTATATGTTTTTTTATTTTTTGCTCAACTCCATGTATTTACCATGGAAAATATCATAAAGAATTTCAATTATTCATTCTTAAATCAAAATTTGAAAAGAATGATAATAAGTCAAGGTCTTAAGATGAAACTAGAAAATATTATCATCTGAGGAGTTGGAGCTATGAAAGCACAAATTAAGTTCTACATGTCCAAGTTACTTAGCTTTTCACGGCTGCGGACAAGTTCATGCTCTTATTGCCAATATAGAACTGAGATATAAATAACACTAACTAAAAAAGTTGGTATCTTAAAATATGCTTTGAATCTTACAAAGGAATGAAACAGGTGCACACCATGTAGATTTTCCCAGATGTCTGATTTTATTTTGGAATTCAATGGCATCTGATAAGCTTAATATGGTGGTTTTAATATTCGCTATAATGTCAGGTAAGTAAAAGGGGGACTGGCTTTACTATGGTTGTTAAATGATTACACAGTTCGGTTTATATTCCCTGCCATACTCTATTAAAAAGTCAGTGGGAAATGACCAGATGACATGGGTATAAGTTGTAAGCTCAAACAATTAAATCCACTGGCTTGAAGAGTGTAACTTGGAGAGCTACAGATGTGGACCTCAGAGGTACACTAGGAAGGATAAAGTTGTTATATTAAAAGAATCATTCAGGGAGCCCTTTTGACAGATACTCTAGAGGGGAAAGGCAGAATGATAAAAACAAAGATCCTAGTAGTAGTAGTAAGTCAATTTGAAAGACTCAACTTCTCTCCTTGTACTTGAGTTTTAAATTCTATCTTAAGCTCACTCATTTTTCACTTCATATCTACTCAAGTGCCTGACTTTTGGTCAACAGAAAAAGACCTGTCTACCTAACCCATGCCCTCTCTATCATGCCTTCCCTTCTCAGCTTTGTCAAGATTTTCTCCCAACAGACCAATTTTCCCTTCCAGAAGTTTTCCAGGACAGGTTTGTTTTTACTTCCTGTTGGTCTATTTATGCTTTATGCTCCATTTTCTCCTCCAACTTCTAAATGAAGGTAAACATTTCAGCACCATTTTGAGACTTCTTTTTTTTTTAAATATTCATGCTTTTATAGTTATTTCACTAATCTTCCTGCTTCAAACTTTGACCAACTGCTTTACAGTGTTTCAAATTTATAAATTCCTTGTACACACACAGTCCCACTTTCCCACAAAATGACACACTACGCTTCCCTTTGCTGGTTGACTTAACCCCAAATTATCAACCCAACCTATATCACTTAAGATGTCCAGGTTCCCAAACTCAAGGTTTCTTTTGATATTTTCTTTTCATTCACCATCACACAGATTCTAAGTCTGTACAGTCTGTCTCTCCATGACTTCAATGTGTGTGCCATTCATCCAGTCCTTGCAGACTGACCTTCCTTTTTCTTGCCACCAAGACCTCATGCCCATAACAAATATATTCCCAGAGAAACACAGATCAAGGGGACTAGGTGATCAGATGACACTATTAATTTGTGAATGGATTATTCACATGCATGTTCCAGATGGCACAATCTAAGAAAACATGGAATGATTACGACTCTATAGAAAAGCACTTCAAAGTGTTCCAAAAGACTAAAATGAATGTTATATCTTAAACAGAAGCTAATTCATATGAGAAGAGTGATATTTACATGGATGGGAATCTTTGTAAAAAATAGACAAAGAAAGAGGAAAACCAGCAACTTCTTTGGTCTTTTAACTAGTCAATATACAGTAACAATATGATAGCACCATAAGCATGTGTACAGCAAAAGAAATGACCTAGAAAATTGTATCATGATATAAAACACAAGTACTTTTTGATACTTGTTTATATTTTAAAATATTTTGTATTTGTATAATAAAACTAATGTATGATTTTTAAATCAAAGCTCTCTCTCTGAAATTTTGGTGAAATATGTCAAATATTAACTGAGATAAATTATTTCAAATAATTAAGAAAAATCCATAAAAGGAGAAGATATTGAGATAGAACTTAACCATATATTTTCAAAACTACTATTGAACTCAAGGGGAACCTAAATAATCTAATAGCTTTTTTTTTTATTCAAGAAGTTTTCAAAATTCCAGATGTGTAGGAAAAAGATAATAAAATTATAATACCATTGTTATTTAAAAAACTTGAGTTCTCTTGCTAATAGTTAAGGATACTGATTTATTTAAAACATAACATGTTTCTGCTTCATAACAACATCTGTATTATTTTACATTTTTATTGGCAACTTCCACTGTACCCTGGTGATTTCTAGAAATCCTCATATTTCCCTGCTGCTCAGAGTTTCCAAAAAATAATAAACAAATGATTATTAACTATGATCTTTTTATTCTATGACCATGTACTCTATAAGAAGCATTTGAAAAGGCTGAGCTATTAATTTGAGGGGGGGAATTAGGTCCACAGCCCAGATCTCAACTGCAGAGATATTTTGTGAGGTAGGCTGACCATCTAGCATAGATAGTAAAACACCCAGCATAAATATATTGTACCCAAGAGAGAGCCTCAGCATCTGGACTTCCACTAATATTATACAGAGTCCTTGTGGAATGTCCATTGTTCACAGAGAAGCTGCTATTGTGGGCTGTGTTGCCTGTTGTTAAAAGACAGATCCAGGATTTCTTAGCTCAGGATGATTTAGATTCCCATGGAACATGGTAATGACTAGAGATACTTTTGGCTATCACATCTTGAGGATGATCTAGTGGGTAGAGCTAAAAAGTTCTATTAAAAAAGAATACAAAGCACAAGACAGCCCCTTCATCAAGGAATTTTCATGTCCAAAATGTCAGTAGTGCCCAGGTCAAGAAGCCCTATACCAAGTTCATAGTTCCATAAGTCGGTGCCTGGGCACTATGGACATTTTGCACAGAAATATCTTTTACCTAGAAAATTGAAACTACAGAGGAGTTGCTGGTAGCCTTCAGAAAAGATATGATTAAGGAGTTTTAAAATAGTGTAACTACTGGGCAATTGGCAGCTCCAGTCACTGCACATAGGTAAAAAGTAAGGTTCTTTCACTTATTTTACATTGTAGTATCTCACCCAGCCTGTTCACCCTGGAACTTACCTCATATCCCTAGAACATTTTACCACTCACCCTCTAACAAGACTTGCTCCCAAAGCCTTTAATCATATAGTAGTTTATATGATTCCTATAAAAAATTTTTAAAACGTTACCTAATGGAAATGGTTTTTCTTTCATTTTTTGCTTTGATCTGAATTCTTTTTTATTGATTATTTTATTTATTTACATTCCAAATGTCTCCCTTCCTGGTCTCCCCTCCATAAAACCTGTATCCCATCCCCCTTCCCCTTTGCCTCTAAGAGGATACTCCCTCACCCACCCACCCATCCACTCCCACATCACCCCTCTAGCATCCCCATTTGCTGGGGCAACAAGCCTCCAACAGGACCAAGGACCTCCCCTCCCACTGATGCTACATAAGGCCATCCTCTGCTACATATGATTTAGGAACCATGGACCCACCCATGTGTACTCTTTGGTTGGTGGTTTAGTCTCTATGAGCTCTGAGGGGTCTGGTTAGTTGATATTGTTGTTCTTCCTATGGGTTTGCAATCCCTTTCACCTTCCCCATCTCTTCCTTTGGAGACCTTGGGCTCAGTCCAATGGTTAGCTGTGAGCATCGTCATCTGTCTTACTCAGGTGCTGACAGAGCCTCTCAGAGGACAGCTATACTAGGCTCCTGTCTGAAAGCACATCTTGGCATCAGTAATAGTGTCTGATGTAGTGTCTGTGGATGGGATGGATCTCAAGGTGGGGCAGTCTCTGGATGACCTTTCCTTCAGTCTCTGCTCCATTTTTTGTCCCTGTGTTTCCTTTAGATAGGAACAATTCTGGGTTAAAATTTTTGACTTAAATGAGTGGCCCCTTCCCTGAAATTAGGGCCATGCCTATCTACTAGGAGTGATCTCTGTAGGTTTTATTTCCCCTCTGTTGATTATTTTGGCTAATGTCATTTCCACTGGGTCCTGGGAGCCTCTTGAATCCCTAGTATCTGGGACATTCTAGTGGTTTCCCCAGTTCACCACTCCCTACTGCTACATATTTCTATTCATTCTCCTGGCCCTCTGGACTTCTCTCTTGTCTCTTCCCATACCTGAACCTACCCCCCTCTGCACCCAGATTTTCCCTCTCCCAAATGGAGTTTTTCATTCAACCTTGATTCAAGCTGGATTAAAGAATCAGCTTGGCATTAGAGACTATTTGAGGATATTAGGGACCTTCCATGCACAAACGTATGTTAACAGAAACAGTGCTATGATCTCATCAAATTCTGTTTTCTTGTCATTGTGGGACCAATTTAATAAATGTCTTTGCCTACTCTTTGATGCAAGCAGGCCGTATCCCTGATTTTGTTCCACATGTGTATATCTTGCACTCTTATGCAGAATTCTTACCACTCCCACACACACATATCTTCATATACATTTTCCTTTATGCTTAGTTACAAATGATGTAATTGAATTCTGAAGCATCAAGTATAGTGTTGCAATATGAATGGAGCAGTTTGCCTGAAAGGTTGAATGTTGTAGGACCTTCTTCTATACCATATCAACTTTACTTACCTTACCTTACTTACCTTGTCATTTCAAATATTAATGCCTACCTTAATGTATTGAATCTAGCTGCTCTTAAATGACCTCATAAGAACAAGATTTATTAGCAATTTCCTAAACAGTTTAGAAACTCTAACTTTGTGAAACTACATATAACAGTATCCTAGAAAATTTGGGAATGAGAAAAGACTTCTCTGCATAGGCATAGCAAGCAGAGACAATTTAATTAAAGGCATAACCACTTAAAAATCAACAAACTGGCATCCGGTATTTAGCTATGGAAGCTATAAATGGGTCGTGTAATTGTATTCACTAATACACATTATACACACCACTGATTATGTGTTAATGTGTTGATTTTGTTTCAAAAACAAAATATACTGCCAGAATGCTCTGGGTAAACAGATGTTTGGCCAAAATGATGAACAATGTTTTGGAGGAGAGAAAGAAAATTTAAGCAAGATACAATAATATTTTCAACTTGAAAGAAAAAAATCCAAAAGGTATGAAGCTGGTTAGATAAATAGAGAAATTATATATACAGACAAGAACTTTAATAAGCACGTATTATAAAAGCCAACATAAGCCAAACATGTTGAATATTATCTTGCTTTCCAGATGCTTCTATTCCATATTTGGAAGTGAAAGTGATGAAGTGAAACAGGATGAAGTTGCTTTTTGCTATTAAGTGATTTTTTTCTATGTTGAGGGATTTGGCTACGCTTCAGTTCTCTGGAGAAACTCTATTAAAAGAAAACAACATATTTTTTTAAAATCTTTTAAACCACAAAGGGCTGAAATTTGAAGTAGTAAGAAATTTTGATTTAAAACCTAGAAACGCATCTGATTTTATTTTATTTTAAATTTTATCCTCAAGGAGCACATTACACATTTTAAGACATTCTTGAAGACAGCTTCCAAAAGTCTTTCAGTTCATAGGAGTATTTGCTACACTGCAACATTTTCATCTATTTACTAATGTCTGAATGAGACCAACACTTACGGTTAGTTCAATCTACTGTGTGTTGTGTATGTTTTGCTTATTTTGTTGCAACAGATACAGCTTTATATACCTTTTGTATGTATGAAATTCTCCATCATGTCAGGACAAAAGTGTATTAGATAGGCTAGCAATCTGTAGCTAAGCCGCTACACAGTCACACTCAAAAGTATGGCAGTAGATGTGTATGTCCTCTAAATATAGCATAGAGGTAAACTCTGTTCTCTTGATTTCCATGAAACTGCAAAAAATATGATGTATTTATTGTCATACTTGAAACATTATCATGCACTTTTCTAGTGGCTATGATTGTGACGTTAAACAAGTATTACTATGAACCAATCTAGTACATATAATTCTACACTTCTGATAACTAGAAAAATTCTCTAGGAACTAGATTCTGCCCTCATACACTTTAAATCTTGTTTGTCTTTACTACCTACAAGCATCATCAGCAATTATCCTGGAGCATACTTATGTATCAGTAGAGTTTCTGGTCCTAGGCCTTCAATCATGACACAAGGTATCTCATCACAAATGGGTAGTATTTCCAGAAGATTTCTCACTTCTCACACTGGACAAAACAACAAATGATAACATATACAATAGGCCTAGTTAAAAAAAATCAATTTGGTGGATGTCAAAATGTACTTCCTTGCTAGGTATTTTAAACTTTCGTCTGAGCATAAAGGCAAATGACAGTATTTACATACTGAACTCTCTTTGACCTCAGCCACATCCACCCCTCCCCAAAGCCTAGGTTATCACAAAAGTCTCATACCACAAAAAGAATTGAAATGGGGTCAAACTTTGGCTAAATTATCTCATTTATTTGAAGTTATACAAAGCATTTGAGACATCTCAGGATTCCTTCCACAATATCCTGGCAGAGAGATGTCCAATAGTATGTTCTCGATCTTAAGCCTCATCACAGTCACAGTGCTTCTACTTCTATATATCAGTATTCTTTGTTGGTGAAAATAATTGTATCATGGCAATTTGCTAACATGTAGATGTTAGAACATAAAAAAAAAATACTGTGCATTTATTTTGCGTCAATAGCTATCAGCTAGGACTTTGTCTTATTTCTTCTTCCCTACTATCTCTAAACCTAGGACATATTTCCAAGTAAACCAGAAGTGTACTATTTCACCAATAATTAAAATATATGCATATTTGTGGTTAAGTTTATATTTCCTTTTTAAAAAAATTTTGAGACAGTGTATCATTATGTTGCTCAGGCTAACCTGGCACTTCCTAGTTAGCCCAGACTTGCCTGGAACTTATAGTCCCAGCTTCCTGAATATTGGAAATAAAGCCATGAGAATACTGTGCCAGCTCTAAGTTTACATTTCTACTGTAAGGTTTTATGACAAATGTATCAGTAGTCATAATTAAAAATGAATATTTGTTTTGATTTCTGCAAGAAATCTTGCATTTATCTTCACTGTTTTCATAATAGAGCCTAACTATTCTATATCATTATTTTTTACTGTTTGCAAAAAATGAGATTTCATGTGAACTGACAATGACCCTCTTTGTTTGCAAAACTGTGAATGAAATTCTGCTCCATTCATTCTGCTTTTTTTCTCATTGTTAATAATAGTCATTGATCTATTGTGATACATACTAACATACAAATACACACAAAAGGAAACATGTGATTCTTCATCTTATTTCTCATTGCCCCAGCCTAAACCAAACTGGAATTTCTAATCATGAAGAAAAATGAACATATAAGGCATGGAGAAAAGAACTATGAAAATACACAAAAAAATTTATCTAAAATGCTATCTACTAAAGGAATCCAAGTAATACTTATTCCATAAGGCATGCTTAAAATTAAAAAAAAAAAAAGCTTGAAAAATCTCACCACTTGTGTTCAGTTGAAATTGAGAGAAAATTTAAGTTGATGTCTTTAGTTCATGAGGAAATTTATAAGATTTCACTAATCTTATTAAGAAAATAAAGCCTGTTGAGATACTATTCCTTGGGGAATTTTCATTTAGAGTCATAAATGTCCTAGCATAAGGTGAAAAAACGTAGTATATTAGTGAGAATATTGGTACGTGCCTTGGCTCAGGAATTGCTATAACATTAAACAGTATGATAAATTCTTTTATAACTGGGAAGTCCAGTCTGGGCTACAATCCAAGGGTTCTGGAGTAGCCTATTCTCATAGAACTTATGATCTATGAAACAGACAACTGTATAAGGAGACACAGCATGATATGACTGTTATTACCACTGAGGACTAACTGAGGCTTTCATAGTATAGAGTAACAGTGAAACCAGAACATCCTGGGACATGAAAATAAAGGTGAGATTCAGTATCCTTCTTGGTGTAATCTTGTTGTATTAAAGGCATTGCTCTGAGAAGTATGCAGAGATTTGGAGAACACAGCAAAAGCTGGTATAATGTTTAGATTGCAAAAGATGTTGTCACTGTGAATCAGGGTAATGTCTAGGAGGATGGTTACATGAGCAGAAATTGAGGAAGTGTTTTAGAATTAGTATCCATTGGGGTTTGGTGATCAACTTGTCTGTATTGGAAGAAGACGCGAAGAACTAACTTTATATCTCAGAATGAGCGATGCTAATATTATGAAACTAACAATACAGGTGAAGAAGCAAAGATATGTGCATATCTGTGAGGGATTGACTAGATTACGTTATTTAAAGTAGGAAGATCCACCTTAGATGTGAGCAATTACATTCCACAGTACCAATCGTTGGGTTCCAGACTGATTAATATGAGCTAAGAACCAGTCATTCCATCTCCTATCTAACCCCCTCCTCCCCATGCTTTCATCTCTCATCTCATCTCTTCTGTTACCCCTGTCTTTTTCCCATGACTGGCCCTGATCCTGATTGTACATTCAACATGACCAGATGTTTTAAGGTTTTGCTGCCATTACATCTCCTTAAATACACTATTTCTTATTCAATATACTTTTGTCAGGTATTTGGTAAAAGCAATGAAAGAAGGAACTAACACAGAATGAAAGGTGGCATTAACAATGGTTTGTGAATTAGGAAAGTGAGTTGAGCTGTGTGGTTTCTAGACATGCTCCTGGTTGGTGGCTCAGTCTCTGGAAGCTCTAGTCTTCCAATGGGGACACTCCCCATTTCAGCTTCTTTAATCCTTCCCCTAATTCAAACTTACAGGTCCCCAACTTCAGTCCACTGGTTGGATGTAAATATCTGCCTCTGTCTCAGTCAGATGCTCAGTCTGGCCTCTCAGAGGACAGCCATGCCAGGCTCCTGTCTGTAAGCACATCATAGCATAAGTAATGTCAGGCCTTGGTGCCTCCCCATGAGATGGAGGCTAAGTTGGGCTGATCATTGGACTGCCTATCCTTCAGTCTCTTCTCCATTTTTGTCCCTGCAGTTCTTTTCAACAGGAACAATTCTGAGTCAGAAATTTTGACTCTGGGTTACTAGCCCTGTCCCTCTGCTAAAGGTGGATGCTTTGAGTTCCCTTTCTCCAATGTTGGGCATTTTAGCTAAGGTCACCCCAATGAGTCCTGAGAGTCTCTCACCTCCTGGGTCTCTAGTACTTTCTAGAAGGTCCCTCTACCTCCCTCCCACCCCTAGGCTGTTTATTTCCATTCATTTTCTTGCTCTTCTCTCAATTTAATTTGAGGTTGGTTGTTGGTTTGCTATATATTGCTCTTATTATATTTAGGTATGTACCATGAATTAATTATCTATCCAGGACTTTTAACATGGAGGGGTGTTGTATTTTGTCAAAGGCTTTTTCAGCATCTAAGGAGACAATCATGAGTCAATCCTTTGAGTTTGTTTATGTAGTTTATTATGTTGATGGATTTTCGGAGATTGAACCATCCCTGCATCCCTGGGATGAAGTCTACTTGACTGTAATGAATGATGGATTTGATGTGTTCTTGGATTCTGTTAGTTGGAATTTTATTCACTATTTTTGCATCGATATTCATAAGCAAGATTGGTCTAAACTTCTCTTTATTTGTTGGGTCTTTGTGTGGTTTAGGTATCATAGTAATTGTGGCTTCATAGAATGAATTAGGTTGTGTTCGTTTTGTTTCTATTTTGTGGAATAATTAGAGGAGTATGGGTATTAGCTCTTCTTTGAAGGTCTGGTAGAATTCTGCACTAAAACCATCTGGCACTGGACTTTTTTTAGGGAGGGTTGGAAGGTTTTTGATGATTTATTTCTATTCCCTTAGGGGTTATGGGATTTCAGTTTAACTGATCTTGATTTAATTTTGGTACTGGTGTCTGTCTAGAAAGTCATCCATTTCCTATAGATTTTCCAGTTTTGTAGAGTATACACTTTTGTAGTAGGTTCTGATGATTTTGAATTTCTTCAATATCTGTTGTTCTGTCTCCCTTTTCATTTCTGATTTTGTTAATTTGGATAGTGTCTCTATGCCCTTTTGTTAGTTTGGCTAAGGGTTTATCTATCTTGTTGATTTTCTCAAAGAACCAGCTTTTGGTTTTCTTGATTCTTTGTATTGTTCTCTTTGTTTCTAACTGGTTGGTTTTAGCCCTGAGATTGACTATTTCCTGCCATCTACTCCTTTGAGGTGTGTTTGCTTCTTTCCACGCTAGAGCTTTCAAGTGTGTATGGGATCTCTCCAATTTCTTTGTGAAGGCACTTAGTGCTATGAATTTTCCTTTAAACACTGCTTTCATTGTGTCCTATATGTTTGGGTATGATGTGTCTTCATTGTCACTGAATTCTATAAAATCTATTTATTTCTTTGTTTCTTTCCTTACATAGTTATCATAGAACAGAGAGTTGTTCAGTTTCCATGAGTATTTGGGCTTTCTGGTTTTGTTGTTGTTTGTTGTTGTTAAAATCTAGCCTTAGTCTGTGGTGATCTGATAGAATGCATGGGATTTTGACAATCTTCTAGTGTTGAGGCTTGTTTTATGTCTGATTATATGGTCAGTTTAAGAGAAGGTATCATGAGGTGCTGAGAAGATGTATTCTCTTGTTTCGGGGTGAAATGTTCTGTAGATATCTGATTTGGTTCATAATTTGTTAGTTTCACTATGTCTCTGTTGAATTTCTGTTTCAGTGACCTGTCCATTGGTGAGAGTGGAATTTTGAAGTCTCTCACTATTATTGTGTGAGGTTCAATGTGTGTTTTGAGCTTTAGTAATGCTTAAGAATGTTTTTTCTTGCATTTGAGGCATAGATGTCCAGAATTGAGACTTCCTCTTGGTGGATATTTCCTCTCATGAATACTGAGTGTCCTTTTCCATCTCATTTTATAACTTTTGGTTGAGTCTATTTTATTGAATATTAGAATGTCAACTCCAGCTTGTTTCTTGGGACCATTTACTTGGAAAACTTTTTTCTGGCCTTTTACTCTAAAGTAGTGTCTGTTTTTGTCACCAAGTTGTGTTTCTTGTATGCAGCAAAATGCTGGATCCTGCGAGAGTATCCATATGTTAGCCTGTGTCTTTTTAGTAGGGAATGGAGTCCATTGATTATGAGAGATATTAAAGACAGATGATGGTTAGTTCTTGTTATTTTTGTTGCTGGAGGTGGTATTATGTGTATACGATTGTCTTATTTTGGGTTTGTTTTGAATTGAAATGTTTAATAACTTGGGCTTTTGGGGGGTGTGTAGTTACCTTCCTTGTATTAGATATTTATTCCAGTAAACTCCATAGAGCAGGATTAGTATAAAGATATGGTTTAAATTTGGTTTTGTCATGGAATACCTTCGTTTCTCCATCTACAGTGATTCAGAGTTTTGCTGGGTCTAGTATTCTGGGCTGGCATTTGTGATCTCATATGCTTTGGATGACATCTCTCCAGGATCTTTTGGCTTTTAGAGTCTCTGTTGAAAAGTCTGGTGTAATTCTGATAGGTCTGCCTTTATATGTCACTTGGCCTTTTTCCCTTATAGCTTTTAATATTCTTTCTTTGTTCCATAGGCTTCTTGTAAATTCATGGCCATTTCTTTCTTTGGGTTAGGGAAGATTTCTTCTACAATTTTGTTGAAGATACTTTCTGGCCCTTTGAGTTGGGTTTTTTCATTTTCTTCTATTCCTATTATTATTAGGTTTGATCTTTTCATTGTGTCTTGAATTTCCTGGATATTTTGGGTTAGGAGCTTTTTACACTTTGTATTTTCTTTGATCAATGTGTCATCATTATCTATGGTATCATCTGAGATTCTTTCTCTATTTCTTGTATTTTATTGGTAATGCTTGTGTCTGTAGCTTCTGATCTCTTTCCTAAGTTGTCCTTGTTGAGGGTTGTCCCCTTTGTGTTTTCTTTATTGTTTCTATTTTCATTTTTAGTTCTTGGACCACTTTGTTCAATTTCTTTACCTGCTTGATTGTATTTTCCTGTATTTCTTTTTAAGGGTTTATTTGTTTCTTCTTTAAGGGCTTCTACCTCTTTGCCTGTGTTTTCCTGTATAGTTTAAGGGAGTTCTTTATATCCTCCTTAAAGACCTCTATTATCGTCATGAGATGGGATTTTAGGTCATTATCTTGCTTTTCAGGAATGTTAGGGTATCCAGGGCTTGGTGGGAGAACTTAGTTCTGATGATACTAAATTGCATTGGGTTCTGTTGCTCATAGTCTTGTGTTTGCCTCTGGCCATCTGGTTCCCTCTGGTGTTAACTAGCCTGCGTGTCTCTGACTGGAACCAGTCTCCTTGTGTCCTGACTTAGAGCTGGTCTCATTGGAGGCAGGCAGGGTTGTCTCTGGTTAGGGTGGGCCTCCTGTGTCCCTGGTTAGCACAGGCCTCCTGTATCCTTGGTTACTGCACACCTCCTGTACCCTTGGCTACTGACAACCTCCAGGGAGGCTCACAGACTGTAGCATTTGAGCAGGTATCATGCCCACTGATCTGGCCTGGGTAGAGAAATGGGCTAGAAGGAAGATGGAGCTCAGGAATGGAGGTAGGAGGAAGTGGGTCCTGCATCAGCTGGGCCCTGTGGTTGTCCCAGATGGTATGAGTACTTATATGGGTGAGATTTTTACTGTGTTTTTAGTTTCTGCAGACCTCCTGGGAGGCAAGCAGGCTGTAGAGGATATTAGGCTGTGGAAGTGGGCCGCAAGGAAGGTAGAGCTGGGGGTGGGCAGGTAAGTCCGGAGTCAACTGGGCTATTTTGGTGTCCCAACTGGCATGGATATTTGGGTGAGAGTCTCACCTATGTCTTTGGTTTCTGTGGACCTCCTGGGAAATACACATGTTGTAGCTTTGGGCAGGTATTAGGCTGCTGATCTGGCCCAGGTAGAGAAGTGGACCAGCAGACTCTAGACTTTTTTGTTTGTTTGTTTGTTTTTGAGACAGGGTTTCTCTGTATAGCCGGGGCTGTCCTGAAACTCACTCTGTAGACCATGCTGACCTTGAACTCATAAATCTGCCTGTCTCTGCCTCCCATGTGCTGGGATTAAAGGCGTGAGCCACCACTGCCCGGCCTAGACATTTTTTTTTTTTTTTTTTGCTCAAATTAATTGTCCATAGACAGACAAACATCTCAAAATTAGAGATTAGGTCCACAGTTTATGAAATTCTTAAGAATATGTTTATATGGCATAATCACACCTATAATTTAATGGCAATCTTTGCTGTCTTATAACTAAGATACAAATACAACTTTATATGTTTAAATTATTAGCTGAATTACCTATGACTTGAGTTTATGTTTCTAAAGTACAAACTCTTAAGGCAGAATTACCACACTTAACTACCTTTTTTATATAAGCAAGGACTTTTTATACCTAAAATAAACAGAGGCATAGAGACATAAATCTATAAATCTCATGGGCTACTACTTTAAAAACCCACATATTTGCTCAAAAACCCAGAGAGCTTACCTAACAGACAGCAAGTCCTGGAATTTCTCTCTGAAAGTCATTTATTTTTGTCAATATTCTTTTTCAGTTTAAACACATTCATTCACATATATTTAAATTTCTTTAGATAGTTGTCTTTAAAGTCTTACTTCTGATCAATAGAGTCAATATCATTAATAAAACAGCAAAAAACGTTAAGGCAAGTTTTCTCCTTTTTTTTCTTCTTTTTTTTCTATTGTATATTTTATTTATTTACATTTCAGATGTCATTCCCTTTCCCCATTTTTCCTCCCTGGAACCCCCTATCCCATCTCCCCTCCTCCTTTTTGCTTTTATACCATTTTAATTACATGCAAGTATTAAGGTCAGTTCTAGGTTGAGGGACTAGCAATAAAATAGATGCAAATAGTCAAGGAACAAGGAAGGCAATTAACAAAATTCTGTGAACACTCCCATGATCACTGTTTCTAAGGGCTTATCAGGATGACCAAAATATCTGACCCAACTTCCCTGTTCTAGGCCAAAGTCATTTTCATGTCTGAAGCTGACTTCCCTGTTCTAGCCTAAAATTTATATTCCTGTCTAAAATTACTTCTTTGTTCTAACCTAATATTTAGATTCCTGCCTGAAATTACTTCTTTTTTTCTAACTTAATGTCAGATTCCTGCCTGAAGCCTACTTCCTTTTCCTTGGCCAATGTCATATTTCTGCCAAGCAGCCCATTTCCTTGTCCTTGGACCATGTTAGATTCTTGCCAAGCAGCCCCAAAGGCTAAGCCTGTCTTAGGTCATTCTGACAAGAATGTTTTCCTTAGCCATTATGGAATATGCATTATCAAAAGCTACTTTTGTTAATCATTTATCAAAAAATGTTACTAATGTGTTGAATGTACAAGAGGATTTAGATAGGCATTTGGAAGAATGGATTGATGCTCTTTATCCTGTTCAAATTACTGGAAGGAGGTTCAGAATTTAAGAGTAAGGAGCCATCTTGAGTGTCATGCCAAATACCACTAGATTCATGTTGGTCCTAAAATTTACAATGGTAGTCACTATAGATTGGAAAAAGTTTAAAGACACTTGCAGTGTGCATAATTCTAACACCTCTATGGATGTTTTAACTTTACCTAGTGAGCTTATTAATTTCAAGAATGCTGCTCTGCTGAGCCTTGATGCAGTAGATACTGCTGATAAAATTACCCATGGCCTGAGGTCAGTATTTCTATTTTGGTCAAGCTTAAAGAATGGCATATATAGCTTGATCATGCTAGCCCTTTTTGTCCTGGGAATACTTTTATTCCTGCCCATTGTGTTAAAGTTTGTCTTTAAGAACATCAACATGTTGGCAGCCAAAGTACATGGCTTGAACCTGAAAATGAACCCCCAGACAGAGTTATTAAATTAGCATGCTGGTAAGCCAAGGACAGGTAAGATTTTGCACAGATCCTTACCAACCTAAGACAGAAATGCATTGGTTTTGATAATGCAAGTTTTCTCTTTAACTCTACATTTCTTACACAAATATCACTCTAAATGTTAAAATATCTGATAATGTTTTATGAAGTATTTCCTAAAATATTCTCAATAATGTATTATGTATATAACACATATAACAACCTTCAGGATATCTCATTTATTTTAAATGTGTTTTCTCGTTTGGTCTCTGCTCCACTCTTTGTCCCTGTATTTCCTTTAGACAGGATCCGTTCTGAGTTAAAATTTTTGAGATGAGTGAGTGACTCCATCTTTCAACCAGGGTCCATGCCTAGCCTCTGGATATGTTTGCTATAGGTTCTCTCTCCCCTTTATTGTGTACTTCAGCTAATGGCATTCCCCCATTGGGTCTTGGGAGCCTCTTGCTTTCCTGGCATCTGGAACTTTCTAGTGGCTAGCCCCAGTTTCCCATCCCCCACTGCTACATACTTCTGATCAATTTCCTGACCCCTATGAACATCTCCTCCTACACCTGATCCTGCCCCCCTTTTATCCCCTCTTCTTTTTCTCTCCCTTCCAATTCCCTCTCTCCCTCTACCTCAAGTGATTAATTTGTTCCCCTTCTAAGTATCCACTGAAGCATACACACTTTGGTCTTCCTTCTTCTTGAACTCCATATGGTCTGCGGGTTGTATCATGGGCACTGTGAAATTTTAAGCTAATATCCACTTATCAGTGAGTACATACCATGTGTGTTCTTTTGGGTTTGGGTTACTTCACTCAGGATGATATGTTTTAGTTCCATCCATTTGCCTGTGAATTTCATGAAGTCATTGTTTTTAATAGCTTAGTAGTACTCCATTGTGTAAATGTACCACATTTTCTGTATCCATTCCTCTGTTGAGGTACATTTAGGTTGTTTTCCACTTGTTTTCTCTCAAAAGAGTCCTTAAGTTTTTGACAATGTAGGCTTTTCTAGCATAAATTTATTTTTATGGTAATAAGGCTTGAACTTAGGTGTTGAACATACAAAGCTACACCACTGAACTACATTCTAAATCCCTACACAATCACCTTTGACAAATACTTATTAAATAGCTACTTTTGTGGGTGGACATGCTAGTGTATGCCAATGCCTAGTATTGCATGAGCACATTTTCAAGAAGTAACACAACTGAAAAATAATGACTGTGGTAGCTTGAATAGGAATGCCCCCATAGACCCATGAATTTGAATGCTTGGCCCATAAGCAGTGACACTATTAGGAGGTATGGCCTTTCTAGAGTAAGTGTGGCCTTGTTGGAGAAAGTGTGTAACTGTGGGTGCAGGCTTTGAGGTCTCATATGCTCAAGGTACACCCAGCGTAGCATTCACTTCTACTGTCTACAGATCAAGATGTAGAACTCCAAGCTATTTCTCCAGCATCATTTCTGTCTGCATGACAGCATTCTTCCCACCATGACAAGAGTGGACTAAACCTCTGAACTCTAAGCCAGCTCAAATTGAAAGTTTTCCTTTATAAGAGTTGCTGTGGTCATGGTCTTTTTGCACAGCAATGGAAACCTTAAGACAATGATGACATTACATAACCTCAAGGCCAAACATGCAATCAGACATATTTTATCTTTCTAGTTTACTTAAGGGGACAACTAAGAACAAAAACACACTGTACAATGTTTGATCTCTGGTGAAGCATAGCAAGAATTGTCCATTTTCCAGGCTTTATAATCCATTCTCCACAGATTTGTGATTATCATCCTTAATAAATAGAAACTGTGCCCTGCCAATACTACAAGTCAAGTAATTTTATATCCCAGGCTGTTACTGAGTGCCCAGAAAGTTTAACATTATTTATATTTTCTATAAAATAATCTCGAGTTCCCACCAGGAGACAACTTTCTATTAAATGATGTAACTGCACTTTGGGATATAGATCCTATTAGTATATATCATATTAGTATATTATCCCTAATTTGAAAATCTCACTGCTAGTTTAAAACAAAGCTTCACTTTCTGCTCACTTAACTTACAAAAAGACATGTTGAACAAGTTAGTTATGTCAATACATGTCTGTTAAGCCCATGAGCTGCATTCCAAAAGGACTGAAAGAATTTTTTAAATGCTCTGCTTACACAGTTAGGATCACTGACCCAATTAAAAACATGCATGGACAGAGCTATAATAGTCTGTGATTTAAATGACAAATGTATAGAAAGGGCCCACACTGGGTGTTTCAATGTTTTAGGAGTGACGGCTTTCATTAGAGTATGTGTAATTCGCCAACAACTCAGAGTGATCTGTCTAGGAGACATTACTTGAAAACTCCCCAAAATAAGAAAGATAACGAACACATGGTTTCTCTAGAAGAAAGTGTATTTTTCTGTAGTTGTCTTGCAAGCTTGGGGTTAACAACTCTTACTCATTCTTATAAATGACCTTAGAACTTGCAGTTGGCAGCCTACAACCTACAAAAGTGCCATACCCCAAAAGACAGAACTCTGGCTCTCCTTTTACCATCCACTAAAACATCAAAGGAAGACCCACTTATTGAGTTTATTGCTTGGTTCTTGTCCCATCTCTTGCTTTCCTCAGCTTTACTTCCCATCTCCTGCCTTTATTCTATTACCTACTCTTTGAATACATTGGCTCCTTGGATACCTTGTACTGTGTCTTAAATATAATTTAAACTCATTCTGGTACTCATACTTGGGTCTGCCCCTCCACAGAGACTTTAGGCTCCATGAGTTCTCTGCTTAGCCAGTGTATTCACCTGACTTAACTTTGTTGGTCTGAAGTAGAACAGTCAAGAGTCGAAGATGTGCCCTGAAGGTATTCTATGCCAGTTGTAGATGTTTAATTCACCAATGGCTCCAAATCAAAGTTTTCATTTTGGATGATTCTATATATCTACAATAGATGCTCTGGACTGCTCCAAAGCACCTTCTCCCACAGGCCCTCCTCCTCTTGGGACAGTACAGGCTGATAGAAAAGAGGAAGGAAGTGTGACATATTGTAAACTAACTCTTTTCTAACATAATATTTTTATGTTGACTATTTTATTGATAGTAAGTACACTGTTGCTCTCTTCAGACATACCAGTCAGTGGGCCTAGGACAGGCCTTATTCAGTAAAGACAAGTTTCAGGAGTTCCAGGTCTCCACACATCACATCACCTGTCTTCACTGGACACCCTGCAGCATATGACATGACTATTGAGCTTGTAGGCTTTGAGCCAGTGCTTTCTGTCTCCCAACAGAGCAAGCAGCACAGGCTGTAACAGTGGAAGCTCCACATACTTCAGTCAGTCTACTGCATATCTCCCTGTCATAGAGCAGGCTGCCCATCAGGTAAGACCTATGCTTGCAGTCTGCTGGTTGAGATGTGCAAGCTAAGGATATAGAATTGTCATCCTCTGCTGCATGAAACCTCTCTTCTGCCATCTTTTTCTCCTGATTTTGTGAGTCCCCCCCCCCCCCGTTAAAAGAATCTTCCTATAAGACTTGCTTTTTTCTTTAAACTTGCTCTATAGCTACTAAGGGTTCTGAAGACTCCTGTTCCACCATCACATTACCCTTTGCAGCCTCAATGGGTATCTGAGAATCCTCAGAGCTCCATGGTGGGTGCTGCAGGCCACTACTTGTTGGCCAAAATGTAAACCAACTCTTAGTGCTTTGTCTAAAAGAGATAGTCACATTGCAGGTCTCGTCCAAAGTCACATGGCCATGTTTCTTGTAAAGGGAGTACAGGAGACAACTCCACTCAATTACTTGTAAAAAGAAGAGACATTCCTAAATAGTATTAACAATTCACTGGTGCCAACTATAAAACCCTAATTTTCTGAGCTTTTTGTTCATGACATTGGCTACCGACTATAATATTGGTCTATACTTGTGAATATTCAACACTCTCTGGAAAAGGCTTTAATTTTAAGTCAGACATAAAATCAATTGGATAAGAAATAAACCCTTAATACATAAATATTGTCTGCTAGAAATACTGTCAATAATAATATATCTTTATTGATAATAGTTAATGTTTCATTCATGAGGCTTTTGTTATGTACCAGTCACATCTCTAAATGCTTTACCTATATTTAATCATTCAATCATCCAGCACTATAATATAAATAACCATTTATTCCCATTTTACAGACAGACATTTTAGTTACTGTGATGTTTATAAAGTGGTAGAAGGCAATAGTTCTCATAGTTTAGTTATTTCTATTACCCTTTAGGTTATTATTTTTTCTCTGAATCTGTTGTCCACTTTATTTTTTGTCTTTTTATAGAATATTTCAAGATATGGATCATTGACACATGTTATTATTCAGGAATGTGATTTGCAAATACTTTCTCAAAGTTCATAGTTTGTTTTTTCATTCCTTAAACAATGCCTTTGGACGACCAATGTATTTTAATTTTTATTAAAGTCATGCTTTTAATGTCACATATATCAGTTTTTAAAAATATATTTGCATTTTCGTCAAGATTTTCAAGGGCTTAGTTGAATTAAACAAAACTATAACTACTAGCATGTAGTTCTATAATCAACTATGCAGTTAATTTTGTATAAGTATATAAGCTAAGTGGCTTCTTTTCTTGTGCAACAGCAGATGACAAAAAGGAAAAAATCAGTGACATCTTTGGAAGTTTATTTTCTCATAATATCATGTCAGGAATCTTTCTCTTTTCAATTTTATCTTGTTTTATTATTTATTTTTATTTTTGCCCTTTCAGTTATTATCATAAAAATATAATCACTTTAGTTCTTCTGGTAACTTCAGGGCTTCCATTGGATTATTGTGGGCACCACTTCAAGAAAGATCAGAAAGAAAAAAAAAAAGGTGCTAGACTTCAGCTTTTTGCTAGAATATAAGATATGAAGAGAGAACATTATTTTCACCTAACCACAGATACAATCTTGAAGAGGTACAAAATCAAGTTTTACAAAACTCCTGTGAGAATGGATTAAAAAAATAGACTTAAATGAACTAAGTTCCAGAAAGCTGCAAGTCATCAAAGGTAAAAAAAAAAGAGCTTCACCTGTCCCAGTTCAGAGCCGAATGGCAAGTAAGGAAAAAACTCTTTAAGCTTAAGGAGAAACTCTAATAAAACTGTTTAGGGGTCTGTTTAGGTGTGGCATGACCAATAAAATTACAAATGTGGACTGGAGAGATAGCTCAATCAATAAAGTGTTCGCTGTGAAAAACATGAAGACTGGAACTCACCTCCAGAACCTACATTTAAAAAGTCCATGGATGGTGGCATGTTCTTGCAACTCACATACTGGGAAACTGAGATAGACTCTTGGGGCTCACTTATTAGCCAACCTGTTCTACTTGGCAAGCTTCACGCCAGTGAGAGACCCTATCTCAAAAAATCAAGGTGGATGGAGGCTGATTAATGAGCCTTCAGGCTAATCTGTTTTCTATATGTACATGCACATGAACATATACACATACATGCACACATACACAATGCTGAGAATCTCAGCTACAGAACAAGCCTTTACTGACCCATCAGAACAAATTATTCATAGGTTGTCAATAATACACAAGGAATTGTGCCAAAATGTGTTGTGGGCAGAAATAGATTTTCTCTTTAGATAATTGGGATCTTTCCCATGTTCAAGTTCTCCAAAAGCAGAACTGAGAAAAATGTTACTGAGGCACACTGGATCCTGAGGCACTGCAGGCTTGTGGCTTGTCACATGAGCTAAGATAAACCTGTCTGTAACACTCCTAAAGTCGACAGTAAAACATAAGCACGAATGCCGTTTTCACAAATATAGATTACATGGAACACAAGTATACAACATAATCTCCTACCTCATTAGTTACAAGGAAAATACAAATTTAACAACATATTAAAGGCCAACAATATCAAATATTGTTAGAAGTTCAAAAAGTACCTGGAATTTGCAAACATTTTTTAGTCAGAGTATAAAGTAAGGCAAGCAGTTTCAGTAACTGTTGGGCAGTTTTCTGATTGTTAAACATTCATGTTTTCTCTTAGAGATGTTTTCTCTGAGTCAGAGACTTCACTCTTAGGTAATTATTTAAGATATATGAACAGTGATGCTCACAAAGCAATTTTTTTTGTAAATGATCAGAGAGCCATATCCTATTCATCACAGTACAATGCTGGGGATCATCCATATATGTTCAGAATTGTAGAACTGAATAAAACTGTGTAGGTTCATGTAATCAATTATTATGTAGACATTAAAAATATGATGAGCATAGAAGCCTGGATAGTCTCAGTACCTCTATGCTGATTGAAAGAATACAAGAGTACATATCCATAACCATAAATCCAGTTATATAAAGTACCGAGATGGGAAATTTCATAGGTGATACAAAAATCAAAATAGTGGTTGAATTGACCAGAAAGAAGTACAAGAGAGCTTTATGAAATGATAGAAATGACATTTTATTTTATTTTGATGGGTAACACACATAATTGTCCAAATGTATTTGAGACAAGGATCTGTGGTAATTTTGTTATAGATAAATAATACCTCAATATAAAAATACATTATCACAAATCACTAAGTCAGAATATTGAAAAAAGCTCTAATTTTAGGTCATGACACAGAGTAAGAAGCCAGGTTCTGCAGGCCACCCAGTGTTAATATTAAAAAATAAAATCATAGTTTACCGAATTTAACTGTTAAGTGAATACATAACAAGGCTGGGTATTACAAAGGCACAATTCCACACCCAACAAAAGAACCTCTCCTTTTATCTGTATCTACAGGGTTATCTCATACTGATTTGTTCAAACCTGTCCATGTGTCGTGTCACTGCTATAATCTCTCAATGTCAGACATAATTGCTTAGGGTCACTACCTAGAGCATTGGAGACCCACATGCAACACACTGACCTTATCAATTGACTGGCTTGCTAAGATTGTACCAGAGACGGCTCAATTGGTTCATTATTACCAATGCTGAAATGATGGACTCTCTGAAAGTTTCTGCAAACAGTGTCACTTAAGATTCCTTGGAATTTCAATGAAAACACTGTGGGTCACTAAGTGGGAAAAAAAAATCAAGTCTTCAAATGTTAACATTGAACTAGCACCTCCCATAATTTAGTGTGCATACAAATCACCAAGGAATCTTGACAAACCCCAGACTGTAATTCAGAAACTGGAATAGAGCTCAGTGTTCTGTGTTCTTAGTAGACTCCCAAGCTATGATAAGTTGCTACTACTTGGAGCATACTGTGAGTTTCAAGGAATTGGTATGGTATTTTTTTTCTTTATGACTATGTAGTCTCCAGAAATCACCTTTCTCCATGTGTCAATGTATAATCCAGATTTGGACAGTCGACAGTTTCAGTGTCAAAACATAAAAGCTGGTGTCCCAGTAGTTAGTAGAGGATCTTCATTGTCAACTTCATTATATTTAGAGTCAGAGAAGTAGGAGTTACCGCTTTCCATGTTTCCAAGGGTGTTTCCAGAAAGGTAGAGGGTACAGCCTGTGTATTTAAGCTGTAGCCTGCATGGGGGTGGTTCCATACAATGGACCAGAGTTGTGGACTGATTCAAAGGAGACAAAGAAAAAGTGGCTGAACATCAGCACTCATCTTTGATTCTTTCTTTTTTATTATTATATGTGCATTAGTGTTTCTGCCTATGTGTGTATATACAGACCATGTGCATACAGATGCCCACAGAAAGCAGAAGGGGTGTCATATCCACTGGAACTGGAATTACAGACAGCTGTGAGTCACCATGTAGTTACTGAAAAGAGCACTCAGTTCTTCTGTTGGAATAGCAATACTTTTACTAAGCCATCTCTCCAGTTCTCATTTCTACTTCTTTTTATTATTTAAAGATTATATACGCATAAATACATATGTATACACATAATATACATGTACATAATATACACATAAATATATGTGTATGTATATATAATGTTTGGCCTGAATGTAAGTGCATGCTTGCCTGGTACCCATGATGGTCCAAATAGGGTACCAGATCCTCTAGAACTGAAGTTACAACCAGGTATAAGCTGCAATGTGGGTTCTTGGAAGCAAACCTGAGCCTCTTACAAGGTAGAAAGTACTCCAAACCACATAGTCTTATCCCTAGCCCCTCACCTTTGCATCTTGATTGCAAATCCCATGTGAACTCCTGTTATGCTTTCCCACCATGGTGAACTGTATCCCCTCTATCCATGAGCCAGAACAAATCCTTCATTCCTTAAGTTGCTTTTGTGAGTCATTTAATCCAAGCAACAAGTGAAGTAATTAATCCATCATTTGAGGCTGAAAATCAGCATTTTGGAAAGCCAGTCTAGATTTTACTAAGTCACTATCAGTACATCTCTGCTCTATGTCCATCAATTTATGTATTATAAATGAACAACACATTAAGGGAAGATTGTTGACTTTCCAGAATTATCTGAGACCATACCAGTTGAACATCAGCCCACATATGCAAGCAGAAACAAACTGAGTGGCAGCTAAGTAACAATGCTGGTTCCAAAGACTCTGTTCAGAATGGTCTGAAATTGGCTTCCATATGTAGATGGTAAAAGTGTTTATTTCCCAATATTTCTGTTAGTTATACTGTTGGTTTTTTTAAAAAAAAACACTAGAAAATAAAACATTCTCCCTAAACTTACTTTTGTGCAATATCACTATAAAATGATAGGATTATAATGACAATATGATATTTGATACTTTTAGAAAAATATTTTGAAAGACTTAGCTCTTTATGTAAATTATAAAGCAACTAAAATACTGCCTCTGTGCAAAAATTCTAGGCCTTCATCTCAAGAAAAAAAATGCACTTTAATTGTTGAATGTAAGTAAAATAATTTAGAATATTTATAACTCCAACCATTATAACCAGTGAAACTTTGAGGAAAGAAAAGTACCATATAAATATATAAAAGCATAGAAAATAGTGTAATAATCTGATTAGATAGCGGGTGATTACTTTTTGGAGAAGAAAAAAGAGAGTGATTTGTGGCTTTGTGGAGTGTTTGTATTTTTTTTTGAGGTTGGCTAAAGTCTCATGCAACATTCAGCTTTATTCAGAGAATCAGGCAATGTATACTCTGAGAGTTAAGAAGAATCACATGACTAAAGTGTTCAATCACAAGGACAAGCCACACATGGCAAAAATATGTTGTCCAATGAAAGCATATTAATAACAGCAGATGAAGTAAATTCATTTCTATTCTTTATACCTGGGAGGATCACAGAAACACATTCCAAGAGGAATATTTATATTTTTGACAGAAAAATGTGTTCATCATAAATTTATAGGAAACAAACCAAGTACCTGTGCCAATCTAATATCTTGCAGGTGGTAGCATTTTTTCTCATTGCTTTAACCAAAACATGATAAGAAGTAACTTAAAGTGGGAAGGCTTATTTGGGATTACAGTCTAAGAAGATACAGTCCACTATGGTGGGGAAAGAAGCGTGGCTGGAGCATGTGACAACTGATCAATTTGGCTTCTGTAGCCAGGAAGCAAAGAAATGGAAAGAATTTCTTATGGTCAGCTCACTTTTTCCTGTTTATTCATTCATGGACCCCCAGTCCATGGAATGATACCATTCATATTCAGGGTAGATCTTGCCCTCTTAGCCAATGTTAATCTTCTCAGGAAATCTCTCTCTCTCTCTCTCTCTCTCTCTCTCTCTCTCTCTCTCTCTCTCTCTCTCTCTCTGTCTGTCTCTCTGTCTCTCTGTCTCTCTTTGTCTTTGTCTCTCTCTCTCTGTCTCTCTGTCTCTCTTTGTCTTTGTCTCTCTCTCTCTCTCTCTCTCTCTCTCTCTCTCTCTCACACACACACACACACACACACACAAACAAACACACACACAAAGTTGAGCTTCCTAAGTGATTTTAACTCAAGTCAGAAGTGATGATAAACCACTAAGTTTTAGATAGATAGATAGATAGATAGATAGATAGATAGATAGATATAGATATTATAATGTTTACAAAAACCTTCACATTTCTGCTAGTTACTTTCCTGGAACATTGACTCTCATGCACTGATATTAAGAAAATTTTATTTATTTTTGTCCACTGAAAACTAAATACAATTTAAATATTCAATTTTCAAGCAGTACTTACTTCAAAGAAACACTAAAAAGAAGTTGCAGAGATTTTTCAATATACCCATGAAAAATGATTTTCTTACAAGAAATGATGGGAACCCATGTGAATGAATGAAAGAACACACTTAGGAGAATTTTTATCATTGGTTGAAATTGAATTCTGATCCCTATTCTGTTGCCTGTACACATGTATGGTTTTTGTATATTATCATAATCGAGACACAGGATGATCAAAAAAAAATTTTTAACTCACACAATTGGAAATCCATAATAGTAACACCAAGAATCTTCCTTGGCTTTTCCTCTTGGTTGCAAGATAGCTTCTGCAATGCTAACCAAACACCATATCATGACAAGATAGCAGTCCACACTGATGAGGACTTTTTATTTATATATGTCACTAAGGAGGTTTAACTTCCTTAGCCTTCATAAATTTCTCCTTACACTGAATTGATTAGATCCAGTTTATATGTCCACTATCAAAACAGTCACTAGAAAAAAGGTGGAAAATTCACATGTGATCATGTTTCATTCTTTTAGGCTAGGCCTCCTTCCCTGAACACAGAAAAACTAGATTGCATGTAAACACAAGAAGAGGAAAATAAATTATCACTCAATGTCCAAACAGCTAAATATGCTAAAATTAGTAATTATGAATTAAAGTTGCATTTTATAAATAGAATCAAATGACATGCCTTCACAGTTACTTGTAATATAAGATGATATCACCAGTGTCAAGCACTGGGTTTCCCTAACTGTTCAATGAATACAAAATTTTTGTTTTACTTTTCTCTGCAATAACTGAAGCAGTTTCAATTGGAACAATCATTACACTAGAAGGAACAGAAAAGAGGTTTAGATGTGGTGTTCTCTCCACTCAAGAAGATTGATCCTCCTGAAGCAGTGGTTCCCAATCTTATGTGTGGATCCCAGCAACTGGGGTGCTAGGCAAGCCATAGATTTTTGGGATGACTCCTAATAGGTCTGAAGTAGGCTGCAAGAGCACACATTTCTAACAAGGGCTGCAGTATGCTGGGGACATTATTCAGAATAACTCTTCCAAAACCACTGCCCCAGAGTAATGCATAAGCCATGAGCATAATGGCATGAGCTTTGAGCATAATGCAGGAACCATAGGCTTAAATGATAGCATCACTTGCTCTCTGAATGCCCATCAGAGAACTCAGTCCAGCCAAATGACCTCAAAGACCAAATCTGTAAGATATATAGCATTTCTGAACTTTTAGATTGTCTCCAGGTAGCAGAGCTTCAGACAGAAAAGCTTCCTTCAGAGACAGATCCTCACAGGTAAGCTTGAGAGAACAGAAAGACCAGCTAGTCCAAGTAACTAGCTACCATAATTTCACCTGCCAACTCCCCAACAAAGGGAAAGTGAAATAGCATTCATTCACATTTGAAATGCTTTTACGGGCTTAAAAGTATTACAAGTAAACCATCATTCCTTTCTCTTGTGCCTGATAAAACCATTTAAACACAGACCCCAGGCACTTAGAGCTCTTTTACTTCTTTGCCAAAGGACAATTCTTCTTGATTGGTCTCTATCACAAAATCCAGAGCATGGCCCAGACAAACTGGCTAGACAGGTCTTTTGTCAACTGCTTTGCCAACAGTGGACCAAAGAACTGGACTGGAAACTTTTTCTGTAATTCAATGCAACATTTTTTTTCAAAACAATATTTTAATTTGCATAGCAAGCCAAATTCTCTCTCAGAGGAGGGATAGAACACATTCCATTGTGTAAGACAATACTCACTCATTCCCACATAGTGATGTCAGTGCTCAACAAGCAATGCTCTTTCTAACATTCTTTGTCTGGCTTGTAAAGTTCCTCTTATAAAATGTGAACCACTTCAGAATCAAGCACAATGTTGCAAATACTTCTGTTATCATTTTTGTAAAACCTAAAGAGACAAGGCTGTCACCAACTGCCTCGTTCACAACTATTTAATGACTTTTCCCTCTTGGTATGAATAGGATTTCTGAAATCTATCTTCACTTCCCAGGACTTTCTTCTCACAGGAATTCTGATTTGGTTAGTTTATTTTTGCCAGCTTTTAACAGCCATAAAGCAATCTCATTGTTTACTAAGATAAGAGAAGGCATGTCAAGGTTGTAAGACTGAAAGTTAGGAGGAATTCTGAGGTTAATGGAAAACACATTGGGCATTTCGTGAGGCGTACAGAGAAGATCAAGGACAAAACACACTCCAACATATAAATGATGGAACATGGCATGGCATAGCACAGCTTAGCATGGCCATTTTGACCATAAAATAAGAGCTTATTTTTTAATATTTCTCAAAAGCAGGGTAAAATGAAATAACTTATAAATCTCTATCTTCTGGTGTGCATATATACTGTGAAAAGTAAAAATAAAGAAAGAATATAGTCCAGGCATGGTGGCATGTGCACCCAGGACTCAGAAGCAGGTGAATCTCTGTGAACTTAATGGCAGCCTGTGCTACATAGTGAGTTCCAAGATAAGCAGAGCTATATAATAGAATTTGTCACAGAAATAAATAAATAAAAATATAAAACCCCCCAAAATAATGGACTTCTCAGTAAACTATACTCATGTGCTAATGTGTTCACTGGAAAGAGTTTTAAAAACTTAACAGTAAAGAAAATACAGCCCAATCTGCCTAAGTCAACTGTTCATGTTTAGTCATCTTGACTTAGCTAATTCTAAAACTAAAAAACCAACTGTACAACAAAATAAAAAATACCCTTAATTCTTTCCACGTTCATTTATTCCTTACTACTTAATTTTTAGTTAATCTTCCAAATATTTTATGATTTTTATCTCCAAGCCTTATAGAAATACTCCTGTATATTTCTCAAAGAACTGCATGACGCTGTTGCAAAATACTTAAAATTCTATAGTTTGGTTGTTTGCATTGAATGGTAATTTGGAGCCATTATATTTGGAGCCTATCTACCTAGATACAGATAGCTCTAGTATAATTGTAATGTTCTGATGGTGGTATAACATGTCATTCTAAGAAAATACTACAATTATCTTTTTTTCAGTTGATGAAGCCTTCGGATGTTTTCTATTTTTCAGGCTCACTATTACGGCTGTGCTTCTTGAGTCACTAAGGAAATTTTTTCTTGGGACTGTATCAAGGACAGTTATGTGGGTTCCTAACATTTGCACATTTTTAGCCCTTGAGATGTCCTCAAACTGTTCTCCCCAGAGGATAGTAATTATTGCTTTGAATAGGCCAGTGTGAAACTGGTATCTTTCATTCTTGTCAAATCTCCAACTCTACCTTTCATCTCCTGCAAGCATCCCTTAAAAACATGAAAAAATAAAAATTTGGCATAGACATAGAATAATATTATAGTGGTTATCTCTCTGTGAACCAAAATCCCCACTTCTTTAAACACTGCATCTATTTTCTATAGAAAACAGTCTTCATACATAACAGTTTTCTGGATCACCCAGACATAAAGGTGTATCACTCTGGCTTCAGTGTTCCATTCAGAGTCTGAGATCAGAACATATCCAAACAGAATTTTTTTCAGGGGACAATATGGATAAAAGGAGAGAAAAAAATCTCCCTTTTAAGAATGAACTTGAGGAATGAGGAATAAGTTTTGTTTCCCTGTTGCTGAGCATGAAGCCAGGTAGAGAAAAAGAACAATCAAGATTTATAGAAATTCTACTTTTAGGTATACATACCAAAAACCAAAAACCAAAAAAATCCATTTCAACATAATTTATTTACGTGCTCTTCCTGTTGCTCTTCTAAAATACTCTGACAAAAGCAGCCCAAAGAAGAAAAGAAGGAGAGATTGAGAGAAAGAAGAGAGGTCAGAAAAGTTTGTCTATTTGAGCTCAGAGTTTGAAAACATAGTACAGTATGCTGGTGAAATCCTGGTGACAGGAGATTCAGGCAGCTAGTCACATTTCATCTGTAGTCAAGAAGCAGAAAACAATGAATGCTACTGCTCAACTCGTTCATTTTTATTCAATCTGGGGACGTAATCACAGAGAATCATGTCACCCACATTTAGGTTGGGTTTCTCTACCTCAACCTAGTCAAGATAAACCCTTGCAAGGAAAAAAAGAGACTTGTTCTTCTAAATGAATCTAAATCATGTTACCAATAATAACCATCACATCTAGAACAGTCAAAAGATAGAAACCACAAATGCCCACCAATAGATCAACAAATTCACAAAAGTACCATAGACACATAATAGATTTTTATTCAATTAAATAAAGAAATAAAATACTGGCACCTTCTATAGTGTGAATGAATACTTTTTAATTATATTTAATTTTTTTCACAGTCCAGTCATTATCCCCCTCCCAACTGTTCCTCATCCCATTCCTCTTCCTAAGTCTCCAAAAGGATGTTCCCACATCCCCTGCCAGGCCTCCCCACTCCCTGGGGCCTTAAGTCTCTCAAGGGTTAGGTGCATCTTCTCTCACGGAGGTCATACCAGGCAATCATCTGCTGTGTATGTGTCAGGGGCCTTGGACCAGCTAGTGTATGCTGCCTGGTTGGTGGCTCAATGTCTGAAAGATCTCAGGGGTCCAGGTTAGTTGAGACTGCTGGTCTTACTATGGGGTCATCCTCCTCCTTAGCCTCTTTCAGTCTTTCCCTAACTCGACTACAGAGGTCCCTGGCTTCTCTCCATTGGTTGTGTGTAAGTATTTGCTTCTGTGTCAATCAGCTGTTTGTTGGGCCTCTTGGAGGGCAGCCATTCTAGGCCCCTGTCTTTAAGTATATCATATATACTTAAAGCATCAGTAATAATGTCACGCCTTCGAGCCTCACCTTGAGATGGGTCCCAATTTGGGCCAGTCAGTGGACCTTTTCTTCAGTCTCTTCTCACTCTTTGTCCCTGCAGTTCTTTTAGACAAGGACAATTCTGGGTCAGAGTTTTTGACAGTAAGATGACAATCTTATCCCTCCACTTGATGCCCTATTTTTCTACTGGAGGTAGATTCTACAAGTTCTCTCTCCCCAGTGTTGGGTATTTTATCTAAGGTCCCTCCCTTTAATCTTGAGATTCTCTCACCTCCTGGGTCTCTGGTGCATTCTAGAGGGTCTCCCCCCCACCTCCCAAGGTTGTATATTTCCATTCATACTGCTGGCCCTCAGAGCTTCACTCCTAGTCCCCCCAATACCTGATCATGTTCCCCTTTTCCCTGCCCCTACCCCTTCCCTCTCCCACCCAGTTTCCTCCATCCCTCTGCCTTCTGGTTTCTTCTCAAGTGGAATTGAATTGAAGCACCCTCACTTGAGCCCTATGGACTGTTAACCTTTTTGAGTTCTATGGATTGTATCCTGGGTAATCTGTGCTTTTTATTGGTTAATATCTACTTATTAGTGAGTACTTATTAGTGGTAATGCATGTGCTTTTGGGTCTGAGATACCTGACTCAGGATGATATTTGCTAGTTTCATCCATTTGCCTATAAAATTCAAGATGCCCTCATTCTTAATAGCTGAATAATATTTTATTGTGTAAATGAACCACATTTTCTGTATCCATTCTTCCATTGTGGGACATCTGGGTTGTTTCCAGCTTCTGGCTATCAAAAACAAGGCCACTATGAACATAGTGGAGCATGTACCCTTGTGGCATGGTGAGGCATCTTTTGGGTATATACCCAGGAGTGGTATAGCTGGATCTTCAGGTAGGTCTATTTCCAATTTTCTGAGGAACCTCCAGATTGATTTCCAGAGTGGTTTTACCAGCTAGCAATCCCACCAGCAATGGAGGGAGGAGTGTTCCTCTTTCTCTACATCCTAAACAATACATGTTGTCACCTGAGTTTTTAATCTTAGCCATTCTGATTGGTATAAGGTTGTATCTCAGGGTCGTTTTGATTTGTATTTACCTGATCACTAAGGACTTTGAACATTTCTTTAAATGCTTCTTGGCCATTCAAAATCCCTCTGTTGTGAATTCTCTATTTAGTTCTATGCCTTATTTTTTGATTGGGTTGTTTGGTTTTTTTGGAAGTTAGCTTCTTGAGTTCTTTTCTAAGCTACCTGAAATAAGCTAGGTTAAGCATTGCAATGTCATTCATTTTCTATATATATCACATAAGATAATGCATCCTTTGAGAGTTATATAGATTGTCTGACAAAAATTACAATGTCAGACATGTAAAATATCTCTTTGAGTTATTGGTCAGAGGTCTCCAAGTGACTTCTAAAACAACACAGGCTATTGCAATTGTCCTTGGTTGCCTCTTGATAGTTGAAGGTAATACCTTTTTACTAGAGACATTACGCACTTCAGACACATGACTTGGGGGAATAATGGGAGAAATGATCTCATTGCATCTAAAGTTCTTAGGAAGCTTGTCAGCTTCTTGCTGGCAGGTCCAGGCAAGGGGAGAGAGATCCCAGTCCCGCTGGGTCACTCTGGGGCTGAGCGGGATGGTGAGTGTTGACGGTCCAAAAGAAACACACAGAGCCAGGAGTCTTGTCAAAGCAGGAACTCAACTTTAATTTAACAACCTCTTGTTTATATAAACTTGGAGCATAGGAAGGAGGAGTTTTGGTGGGGTGAGATGCTGTAGGGGGCAGGGAAGGGTGACGGAAAGTGTGGGGTGACTGACAGGGCCAATGGCAAAGCTCTATATCAGCAACAGCTGAGCAGATGCAGGGCCAAACAGGTCCTGTTGAGTCACCCCAGTATGGAACTAAGACAGGTCTCAAACTCGAGCCAGGCTTAGACTCTCCCACAAGGCTGCAGAAACTCGAGAAAGGCTCAGGTTTGTACACAAGGCCCAAACCAGGGTCAAAATGGGGACCACCACAAGATGACAAGAAAAAAAGGCAAATTAAAAACCCTACTTAGCTGTAAAGCCTATGTACCACAATGATCAGAAGAGCAAAATATTCCCAAGTGTGCAGCAGTGTTACTTATATCTTGAGCATTACCAACATCACCTGATTGGTCTAAGGCTCATCCAATAGGAAAAATATCAAGCCTGCTACTGTAAACTTAGCCAACTATCTGCAGGTGCTAAAGACATAAAATAAAAGAAAACCAACTACTGCCACTTTCCTAAACAATATAATTCCCAACTGCTTTCTAAATATTTAGGTAAGTGCAGTGGAAACTTAAGGGTTCTTTGGAAAATTAGTTGCACTGGATGGTATTTTGGTGGGGCAAACATGTGAAGGAGTGTTTTCCTGAAGTAGACATAGGTGAAAGACTAAGACTCAGAACTAAGAACGTTTTGCTGAAGCAGATATAGGAGAAAAGATGATGCACTAAAGCAAGTATGTGAAAGGACATGTGATGAAGGATTTTTCACCAACAACTCTCATGTACTGGTCTGACTTACATGTTGGGATTACATAAAAAGAAGGTTTTGCTGCTGTGCCTCAGCTGCTTGCCACTTCCACCGACTTGGGCTGATTGGCAGAGTGGTGTCAGCTGAGACAGGTGCACCTGCTGAGGCAAGGCCCATGGAGGACATGTGATGGTTGGAGGGAGTATAAAAAGCAGTGACGGCGTTTGAGCTTGGCTTGCTTGTACAGCTGGTTGTGAAATGCTTGTTGGTCTTGCAACTTTGCTGATCTTGGCTTTGCTGAGAGATGCACAGACAAGAACTTCTTCTGGCATTCCTGTTGTCCCTGATCCTTCCTGCTGTCTTGTGCTGAGGCTAAGGCCTGGCTGTCTCTGTGAGATAGTGCTACTGCTACTGATTCGTGTTTGCTACCCTGACTACCATACTGGGCTGATGGTGTATCTAAGTGTTTGCAAGTGGATCAAATTGCTGTTGCTGACCTGTGAACTGCCGATTTCCAGACAACACAGATGGGATTTGCTCCAGAGAACCTTTCTAAACATGTCTACTTCTCTCATATCCTTTCTTTTCCACTACCTCTGGTGGGTGGTGGGCTAAAAAGGAGGTAAAAGCATTTTTAAAAACATCATTAAAAATACGCATTGAAAAATTAAAGTTACAGGTAACTCATCAAATAAACTTCATTAGCAGTAGACATACATCATTACAAAATTCACAAATGTTCAAAATGTAAACAACTGACCATAGGGCCATCTGCAACTGACACATCTACAAAACAGCACTCAAGGAACATCTCAAAAGATGGGGGAAAAGATTTTAAGATCCAGAGGACCAGGACATGTCATTTAACAGTGTCTTCCGTACACAACAGGGAGGCTGTGCCCATGAACTCGTAACAATATGGTTGCCTAAACAAGCTCTCCACAATAAATGAAAACATTAGTTGACATAGCAACATGAATCGAGGAAATTTCTCCAGGCCCCATCCACAGATGATGAGCTAGAGACAATTAGTGGCTGCTAAGAGACCTAGAATCAGTCATCTCTAGGGACAATCCCCCAATAGGTTATCCATTCCTATGTGTTAGCTCTAAATAGATATACATATGAGCAACACTAAATAGACCAAATAAATTATATTCATATGAAATATAATAAAGAAGAGGTCATGAACTATAATTAGAGGGGCACACAAAAAGTAGGAGTGGGGGATTGTGTAGAATAATGTAAACATAGTACTTACATATGAAATTCTAAAAAAACGAGTGGAACAAAAGCAAATAAAGGCAGATAATAATTCTCATCTTCATTTAATCTAATTTTTACTATCATGCTCCTAATGGGTTTGGGAGAAGAGCACGGGGAGAAAGGAAAGAGAAAGAACTCCCTTTTGATTTTTCTATATTTTTCTCAGATCTACAAATGTTACAGAATTCAGGAAGAAGGTACTTGTATTAATATTTGAAATGTGAGCTCTTCTGTATGGCATGTCTTCATACCCTGTTATTAGTATGATGCTGCATATTTCATAATGTCTTGCTTATGAAAATGAGGCATGAAAAGGATCCACATCAGCAATTTGAGGAAACAGCAGCATTTCTAAATTTAGCAAAAAAAAAAATTAATGAAAACATCGACAAATTAAAATTTTTTGAAGAGTTGTGAAGTTAGATGGGCAATTTTATCTTTTAATATGTCAATGAGAACAATCATAATTTGAATCCAACAGTCCTTTCTTGGAAATTATACATGTTACATCTAGCTAACTAGCCTATCATCTTTCTCATGTTTATGGTTTAGAATGAAACAAAATACGAATCCAGTCTATTTGCAGAGAGACAAGTCATAGGTTTAAATGTATTTATTGTAGAATTTCTTTAAGGATTTAAAATGAGTAGTGGACAACAAAATAGTAAGAGATCTCAAAATAAGCAATAATGTTATCAATAGAGATGTAGGAGTCTTGAGCCAGGGGGTGGTGGTATATGCCTTTAATAACAGTTCTCAGGACATAGAGGCATGTAGATCTCTGAGAATTCAAGACCAGCCTGGTCCACAGAGCAAGTTCTAGGACATCTTGGGCTACATGGAGAAACCCTGTCTTGAAAAACCAAAACTAAACCAAAAGAACAATAACAACACAAACAAAACTCCAAAATACAACCAAGAAATATACCAGTCTTCAGGACAAGTTAAAAAATAAAAGTGTCGGGTGAATTCAATGAAAAAAGATCTATCACTAACAGTTTACTTAGGTAACTTAGGTCAAAGCTTTCAGAGTGATCAAATTCAAAAGCAGACTAGGTAGAATATAATAAATATTAAGTCCTTGTTCCACATGAAGAGAAAACTGCAAAGAGAAGGTAGGAAATAAATACTGCCACATCATGGAAGTGGAAATATTTCCCTCAGGTTTCATTTGATTGGTTCTAAAATCGCCCTATAAAACTGTGAGGAGAGGAGGAAAAAGGAAGCTGAGGGTATTCCAGAAAAAGATCATTTTCAACACTCTTATGTTTCTAAGCATCATTTAGTGTAGTCCTTTTACATTTCCTCAAATTGCTGATGTGGGTCCTTTTCATGCCTCATTTTCATAAGCAAGACATTATGAAATATGCAGCATCATACTAATAACAGGGTATGGAGAAATACCACACAGAAGAGATCACATTTCAAATATTAGTACAAGAAGCTTCTTCCTGAATTGTTTAGCATTTCCAGTTCTGAGAAGGAACAGCTGGGATCATGTGCCATTGATATCGAAGGTTTTCCAAAAGGAGACAACACACATGGACTATAAGTCTATTCCTTGCTGTAACACAATCAGGAAAAAGAGCTGATACTTCTACTTCATACACATGTGAGTTTTCAGTGTTTCACCAATTGAATGAATAATGCCATAGTTAGAGGGAAAGATTATTTGGCAGAAACAAAGGAGGAAGGGAGAAGGAATAATTGACATAGAATGTCAATATCAAATGATATCAGTAAAGCTTCCGAGTTGGAGTTTTGAGGATAATTCCAAACAAATTCCCAGGCATTGGTTTGGAAAGTGTTTCTACAATCTGTGTTCTACTTTTATGGCATTCCAATGAATGGTCTCCTAAATTATAAACACTTTCTTCAAACTGAAGTCCCTGCAAATTGGCAACAATTGTAGCTTAATTGGATGAAAGAAAATCCGGCTAATATTGAAGAGAAGATATTTGTTCTGAAAATTTTGGAGGAAAATCTATTCTGTTTTAGTAAAATAAAAATAAGTAAATGAGCCATAGTTACAAATACTTCATTGTCTAAGGCAGATCTGTGATATGATCAAGGGCTCATTTACATAATGACATTTCCCTTGTAATCTGAGCTATAGTAATTAAAGATGTCATTGGAAGTTGGCGTTTTTTAATTAAATACCCATTTTGTCCAGCTGGTCTGTACTCTCAGCACTCAGGCAGCTGAGGCAGGAATATTGAAGAGTTTGATGTCAGCCTGGGCTACATAGTGAGACACTGTCTGAAAAAGTAAATATGTTTCATTTTAGGCTTTTTTGGTGGTGGGGGGGGTCTTTTCTAGACAACAGATTTTCCCAGGTAGTATGAAAAGCAACGGGTTTGTAGTAAAGTATTTTAATACTTATGTGTCATTATACTTTGTTCCCCACCCCAATGGTACCCCCATTCCCTTTGTCTCCTTGTTATCATTTTAATGAATACAGTGGTTAGTACTTAAAAATTGAAGTACTAGCTCTTCCTTTGCCACAAGTCCCGGAGGACGCTGTGCTAGGCTGGCCTTTAAACACTCAGCACAGCTGCCCCCGCACCTTCCCCTCCTGCCAATGCAGAGCCGGCCTGAGGTTGCACCCAGTGCACCCCCGCGCCTGCGCGCTGCAGGGCCCTGCCTGTGGGGGGCGTCGCTGGCCCCGGGAAGGGGGACTAGGGGGGGTAAAATCAGCACGTTGAATCAGGCCAGGGCAGTCCAGTCCTGCCACTGTGGCCTCTAGGGTGGAAGTCCTGTGCTTCCAGCTGCCTGCCACACAGCAGTGACGTTGGGGAACAAGAACCAGCTCCATGAACCAGTTCAGTGCAGAGGAGCGGGTTCTGCGATGTGATCATCGTGGCCAACAGCCTCAAATTCCACGGCCACAAGGTCATCCTGGCCACCTGCTCACCATTCCTCAGGGACCAGTTCTTTCTGAACCCCAGTTCTGAGCTGCAGGTCTCGCTGATGCACAGTGAGCATATTGTGGTAGACTTGCTCCTCTCTTCCACTGGAGCTTGCAGTCAGGGACATCATGAACTACCTGACAGCAGCCTCCTACCTGCAAATGGAACATGTGGTGGAGAAATGCCGCAATGCCCTTAGCCAGTTCATTGAGCCCAAAATAGGCCTTAAAGAAGATGGTGTCGGTGAACATGAGGTCATGAGCAGTGTCAGTGCCACCAAGTCCCTCCTCCCTCCAGCCAGGACCCTAAAGCCAGCTCCAAAACCCCCACCGCCACCTCCTCTACCTGCTCCTCTCCTGTGACCGGTGAAACTAGAGTTTCTGTTGGACAAGGACCTAGAGCTGAAGGCAGAAGAGGAGGACTACGAGGATGAGGATGTTTGACATCTGCATTGTCAAGGTGGAGTCTGCCCTCGAAGTGGCACACAGGCTCAACACCCCTGGAGGCCTAGCAGGGGGTCTGGGTATGGGGGCCTCTGTGACCAGCCACCTGGGAGAGCTGGCCCAGAGTAGCATGACCCCCAACACTGTCACCCCACCACCAGGTGTGGTGAAGTCCTGCTACAGCCTGTCAGAGGATGTGGAAGTGGAAGGCCTGTTGTTGATCCCAAGAGGCCGGGCCAGTGTGGGGGCCACCCCGAGCCTAGAGGAATCAGCAGTGGTAGTCATGGCTGCCCAGGGGGCGGGAGGCAGTCTCAGGGCAGGAGGTAGCCAGGGACCTCTGCCTGGGGGCTTTTCAAGTGGGAACCCCTTAACGAACATCAAATGCACCAAATGCCTTGAAGTGTTCCAGGGTACGGAGAAGCTAGTCTTCCACATGCGTGCACACTTCATCTTTATGTGCCAGCGTTGCAGAAAGCAGTTCAACCACAGCAGCAACCTCAATCGGCACATGAACATCCACCGCGTTGTCAAGTCACACTCAAGTGACATCTGCAGCAAGTGCTTTACTCAGAAGTCATTTTTGAAGAGGCACATAAACGATGTGGAGGAAGGGGGCAAAAAGCAAAGATGAAAGTTTTGGAGAATAGCTCTTTCCTGGCTAAAGCTTAAAGCTGCCTCAGAGGAGGATTCTAGCGTTTCTTGAGGTGGGCTAGGAGTGGGAGTTGTAGGGGGATTGCCAGGATATAGCTTACTTGCTCCTGCTCAAAATAGATCACAGGGAGAAGGGAGCGGAGGGTGACACATGTATGAAGTCCCAGAAAAAGAAGGGGAAGCCATTCTTGCATGCTGGGGAAGTGGGAAAGTAGGTACAAGGCTCACCGGAAATGAAAGAAAATATTATGTGCCAGGTAAGAGAACAGGACGGGCAACCTGGGTAGGTAATGTGACATTAGGTTACAGCAGTGAGATCAGTGAGTAGCAGAGAGGTGGGGGGCAGGGCACTTAGGAAAAAGGACACAAAGAGGGCTGGCTGTTGGGGGAGGGAGAGAAGACTTGTACAGTATTTTTAAAGAAAATATTTTTTAGGAATTTTTTTCTGGAGTTTGGGGTTTTAGTTTTAGTTTTCCACAAAAAAAAAAAAAAAAAAAAAAAAAAAAAAAAAACTGAAGTACTAAATTAAAGTATATAAATGAGCACCCTGCTATCCCTCTATTCCCCTCCTCCTACTTCTATGAGGATGTCCTGCCTTTCCCCTCCTGACCTATAGGCCATCAGTGCTTTATAAAACCAAGCAGAAGGTGATAGAGAATAATGTTTACAAACTATGATGAATGTACCTTGCTGAGCAACTAGAATAACGATACCAAAGTCCCAACAGTACTTAGTGCTCTGCTGGTACAGAAATCAATATCTGAAGACAACCTTTACATGGTATACAAGAAGATTATCCTAGAACATCATGGAAGACTATGGGACATGAGTTAAATACAGAAAGCTGCTCTCCAGAACTGCTTTTTTTTTTAACATTAAAATAACTGAACATTATTTTTTGGGGGAGGAAGTGTTTGAAGATAGAGTAGAATTTTCTACACATGGGGAAACATTCAATTAAGATATTTTAAAAGGTAGATGTTTATTTAATACTAGAAATTTATCACAGAATAGTAAGGATTTACACAATCCAAGGAGAAAAAGATCTAAATTTTTTTGACCTGGGTATTACTTCTTAAAAGGGTCTCCGAAATCTTGAGTAGAATTATCATACTCAGTAATGAAATTCTTGACTTCTTCAATACAGCGCTCACCAATCTCATGTAAGCTCTGCTTCAGTGCAAACTGAATAGACTTTTCTAAGGAGGGATCTTTTTCAATCAGCATTTTCACCACCATCCCGATCGTCTCACAGTCTTGTACGTAAACTTGCTGGATTTCTTTGACTTTTGATGTAATGGCTTCACAGCGGCTGCTAAGCTGGTTGTCTTTATACATTTCTGTGCCATCTGTTGTGTTTGACTGGGGTTCTTCTGTCTGGCCAGTCTGGCCAGTAAATACAGGTGACTGGGGTTCTTCTGTCTGGCCAGTCTGGCCAGTAAATACAGATGTCACGGATCCTGCCTCAAACTGAGAAATTTCATCCAAGTTATTTTTGTCCGACTTCTCTTGTGCCTTGTTAGCCCATTTGCTTTCAGCCTTTTCGGGTTCCTTCTCAGGTAGACTGCTCGGTTTGTCTAACACCTTGGATGAAGGAACCACTGATGAACGCGAGGGTGAAGTATATTTTGAAGTTTTTAAAGACTGGGTGTATCTCTTTTTATTTCTATTCTGAGACTGATGGTAGGAATGTGTCTTGCTTCGCTTAAGAGAATGGCTTTTATTACTGATGTTGGAGTCATATCTGCTGTGTGGGAAATTCTTATAGCCTGTAGTTGATCCTCTGAAGAAGGGAGAATCCCTTTCATGGGGAGACCGGCCTCTTGAATAATGAGAAGAATAAAAACGTTTTCTTCTAAAGCCATCTCTCATGATCTGGTAGTCAGGCTGCCAGCTTGTGGAATGATTATCTCTTGCCCATCTGTAGCCAGATTCATTTCCTCTATAAGATGGGCCATTCCTTCGATCATGAGAAAAACTACGGCTATCAACATGACTGTAATATCTATTGTAGCCTTCATCAGGTCTGGTTAACAGAGGTCTCTTGTTCGGCACATATGGTCTCTTGTTTGGCACATGTGGTCTCTTGTTCGGCACATGTGGTCTCTTGTCTGGCACAGGTGGTCTCTTGTCTGGCACAGGTGGTCTCTTGTCTGGCACAGGTGGTCTCTTGTCTGGCACAGGTGGTCTCTTGTCTGGCACAGGTGGTCTCTTGTCTGGCACAGGTGGTCTCTTGTCTGGCACAGGTGGTCTCTTGTCTGGCACAGGTGGTCTCTTGTCTGGCACAGGTGGTCTGTTGTCCAGAATAGGTGGTCTGTTGTCCAGAATAGGTGGTCTGTTGTCCAGAATAGGTGGTCTGTTGTCCAGAATAGGTGGTCTGTTGTCCAGAATAGGTGGTCTGTTGTCCAGAATAGGTGGTCTGTTGTCCAGAATAGGTGGTCTGTTGTCCAGAATAGGTGGTCTGTTGTCCAGAATAGGTGGTCTGTTGTCCAGAATAGATGGTGTCCTTTCCAGCACAGTTGGTGTCTTGTCCAGCACAGTTGGTGTCTTGTCCAGCACAGTTGGTGTCTTGTCCATCACAGGTAGTATCTTGTCTAATAGAGGTGGTCTCCTTGGCACAATATTAACTACTCTATGGTAGCCATAACTGGGATGGCTTCGGGGAGGCACTCGTTCTCTTGGAAGTCGTTCATAATCATATTGTCTTTCAGACCACACTTCAGCTCTTGTGTAAGCTACTATGTTCCATTGCTGCGCAGCCACCGCTGTCGCAGCCTCCCAGTATTGATCTTTAAAGAGGAAACAAAGATATACAGAAATATACAATTAAACAGGCCAATGAAATAAATAAAACTGTTCGATAACTGGAGCAGAAATAGAACCAATAAAGAAAACAAAAACTAGGGAATCCTAGAGATAGAAAACCTAGTGAAGATAACAAGAACAACAGATGCAAGCATCATCAAAATAAAAAGAAACAGAGAGAACTTCAAGTGTAGAAGATACAATAGATGAAATTAATACACCAGTCAAAAAAATGTTAAATCTAAAAATTTCCTGACATAAAAAAGGTAAAAAAGTCCCTGCTCCAAGGCCCTGAAAATATTCTCAACAAAATCACAGAAAACTTCCCCAACCCGAAGAGAAAGATGCCTAAAAACATACAAGAAACTTACATAACACCAGTTAGATTGGACCAGGAAAGAAAATCCTCCCACCACATAATAATCAAAACATAACTCTACAGAACAAAGAAAAATATTAAAAGCAGCAAAGGAAAAGGGCAGGTAATTTAACCAAGGCAGACCTATCAGAATTACACCTGGCTTTTCAGAGAAACTCTAAAAGCTTGAAGGGTCTGGAAAGATTTCTTGCAGCTTCTAAAAAAACCTACCTAGACTACTATAAAAAGCAAAATTCTCCATCACCATAGATGGAGAATTCAAGATTTCAAAACAAATCCGAATTCAAAAAATATATATCCACAAATCTAGCCCTACACAAAATACTAAAAGGAAAACTCCACCACAAGAAGGATAACCACACTCAAAGAAACACATGAAATAAGCAATACCATACTAGCAAAAACAAGGAAAGCAAGCTTGCGTGCATGTACCCACATGCCCTCCCCCCCACTACCAACATCAAAACAACAGGAAATAACAATCACTGACCATTAATAATATCTCTCAACATCAATGGACTCAATTCCCCAATAAAAAGACACAGGCTAAGCAAATGAATGGGAAAACAGGATCCATCATTCCGCTGCATAAGAAACACACATCAGCAACTAAGATAGATATTACCTCAGAGTAAAGGGGTGCAAATTTTTTTTCCAAGAAAATAGACCTGAAAGCAAGTCAGAGTAGCCTTTCAAATTGACATGTTATGTCTACAAAAACTACATAGAGAAATAATATTAACAGACATGAATGAAATGAATATAATAGACATCTATAGAATATTTCACCCAAAAACAAAAGAATATACTTTCTTTTTAGCATCTCATGAATCTTTTTCTAAAACTTAATATATAGTTGGTCACAAAGCAAGCCTTAATAGATACAAGAAAATTGAAATAACGCCTTGTATCTTATCAGAACACCATGAATTAAAGCTGGACTTCAACAAAAACAGAAACACTGGAAAGCCTACACACCCATGAAAACTAAAGAACTCTCTACTCAATGATCCCTGTGAAGAAATTAAGAAAGAAATTAAAGACCTTCTAGATAGAATTCAATGAAAATGAAAGCAAAACATACACAAATTTATGGAACACAATGAAACCAGTGCTAAGAAGAATGTTCATATCATTAAGTGCTTCCATAAAAAAAATTAGAAAGGTCTCATACCAGCAATTTAAAAGTACACCAAAAAGCTCTAGAAAACAAAAGAAGAAAGCATTCAAAAGAATAGTAGGACTCAGGGAATAATTAAGATCAGGGCTGAATTCAATCAGTTAGAAACAAAGAAAAAAATACAAAAAAAGCAATGAACCAAAGAGCTGTTTTTTTGACAAAAATCAACAACATAGACAAACCCTTAGCCAAGCTAATAGACAGAATCCAAATATACAAAATCAGAAAGAAAAAGGGAGACATAACAATAGACACTGAGGAAATTCAAAGAATTATTAGGTCTTACTTGAAAAGCCTATACTCCACAAAATTGGAAAATCTGAAAGAAATGGAGGATTTTCCAGACAGATACCAATTACCAAAATTAAATCAAGACCAGGCAAACTATTTAACTAGCCCTGTAACTCCTAAAGAAATAGAAGCAGAGATTAAAAGTCACCCAACCAAAAATCCCAGGGCCAGATGGTTTAGTGCAGAATTCTACTGGAGCAAATACCATTTCTCCTCAAACTACTCCACAAAATAGAAAACAGAAGTAATGCTGCCAATTCATTCTATGAGGCCACAGTCAGCCTGATAATAAAACCACACAAAGACTCAACGAAGAAAGACAACTTCAGACTGATTTCTTTTATGAATATTGAGCAAAAATACTCAATAATATACTTGCAAACTGAATCCAGGAACATATAAAAAACATCATTCATCATGGTCAAGTAGGCTTCATCCCAGGGATGCAGGGATAGTTCAATATACGAAAATCCATCAGTGTAATCCACAATATAAGCAAACAAACAAACAAACAAAATCACATTAGATGCTGAAAAGTCTTTGACAAAATCCAATACTGTTTCATGTTAAAAGTATTATAGAGATCAGGGATACAAGGAACATACCTAAACATAATCAAAGCAATATACAGCAATATACAGCAAGCCAATAGCCAACATCAAGCTAAATGAAGAAAAACATTTAAAAATTACAATAAAATCAGGGACAAAACAAGGCTGTCAACTGTCTCCCTATCTATTCAATATAGTACTTGAATATTTAGCCAGAGCAAGAAGACAACTAAAGGAGATGAATGAGATACAAATTGGAAAGGAAGTAGTCAAAGTATCTCTATTTGCAAACAATAGGCTAGTATACATAAGCAACCCCAAAAATTCTACCAGAGAATTCTTTTTTTTCTTTTTTTTCTTGGATATTTTATTTACACTTCAGATGCCATCCCCAGAGAATTTTTATAGCTGACAAACACCTTCAGCAAAGTGGCAGAATACAAAATTAACTCAAAGAAATCAGTAGGCCTCCTTTATTCAAATGATAAATATGCTGAGAAAGAAATTAGGGAAACACCCTTTACAATAGCCATGAAAAATATAAACTATCTTGGTGCAACTTTAACCAAGCAATTGAAAGATCTGTATGAAAAGAAATTCAAGTCCCTGGAGAAAGAAACTGAAGAAGATATCAGAAGATAAAAAGATCTCCCATGCTCATGAATAGGTAGGATTAACATAGTGAAAATGGCCATCTTACCAAAAGCAATTTACAGATTCAATGCAGTCCCCTTCAAAATCACAACACATTTTTATAGACCTTGAAAGAGCAATTCTCAACTTTATATGGAAAAACAAAAAACTCAGGATAGCCAAAACAATCCTGACCAATAAAAGAACTTCAGGAAGAATCACCATCACTGACCTCAAACTGTTATTACAGAGCAATATGGATAAAAATTGCATGGTATTGGTATAGAATAAGACATCTTGATCAATGGAATCAAATTGAAGAACAAAAAATAAACCCACATACCTATGGACACTTGATTTTTTGATAGTGAACCTAAAACCATACAATGAAAAAAATGAAAGCATCTTCAACAAATGGTTCTTGACTAACTGGATGTCTACATGTAGAAGAATGAAAATAGATCCATACTTATCAACCTGTACAAAACTCAAGATCAAGTGGCTCAAGGACCTCAACATAAAACTGGATACACTAAATCTCACAGAAAAGAAAATTGGAACTACCCTTGAACACATTGGTACATGAGACAAGTTCCTGAACACTGTTAATGATATTCTGTTATGCTTGCAGACAGGAGTCTATCCTGTCTGCCCTCTGAGAGGCTTCACCCAGCAGCTGACTCAAGACAGATGCAGACACCCACAGCCAAACATTGGATGGAGGTTGGAGACACTTATGGAAGAATAGGAGGAAGGACTGTGGGCCCCAGAGGGAATAGGAACTCCACAGGAAGACTAACAGAGCCACCTAACCTGAACCCTTGGGGCTCTCAGAGACTGAACCACCAAACAAAGAACACACAGCTGGACCTAGGCCTCTCTGCACATATGTAGCAGATGTTTAGCTTGGTCTCCATGTGGGTCCTGAACAACTGGAGCAGGGGCTATCCCAAAAGCTGTTGCCTGTACATGGGATATGTTCTTCTAGCTGGGTTGTCTTGTCTGGTCTCAGTGGGAGAGGAAGCACCTAGATTAGCAAAGACTTGAAGTGGTAGGGTGTCAGGGCGATACCCAGGAAGGCCCATACACTCAGAGGTAAAAGGGAGAGAGGATAGATGGAAGCATTGTGGGAGGGGGTGACCAGAAGGGGGGGCAGTAAGCAAAATATAGAGTGAATATGTTAAAAAAACAACTATATGAATACAAAGTATTACAATTCCTTTGAAATCCTACAGCTTTTCCTAGGAATTTGTTATTAATTTTATACAGTCTTTATAGACTCATTGTATTTTTATTTGAAAACTGGGAGTATATTACTCAATAATTTACTTTTATCATTTACTGATAAATTGTATACAATCTTCTGGTTGCATTATTACATTTAGTGATATATGCTTCATGACAGTGTTACTATAGTGATTAAATGCATCATAGTAAAATAGTTTGGTCAGAAATTTCTGCTTTCATAAGTACCTTATCAATTTCTAATAATTCTCTTCTATAAATGATGCAACAACCATTTTTCTTCTAGTTTGTACTAGTATATTTATTTCTCTAGAATCATGTCTCTAAATTAGGAACAAAAATAGATGTCCATGTTTAATTGGCTATCGATCAAATCAATACCATTTTATGCCTAGCTTAATGTAGTTATGTGTGTTCATGTATAAAAATATTTATAGATAAATACACACACATGGTTCAATTTATAAACACAACTTTCCTTTTTTTAGTAACTGAGGGAGTCAAGTAGCACTAAGCTCACTTAGAACCTAGATATAAGTTTCTTTGTTATTATTATTATTAATTATTTTATTTATTTACATCCCAAATGTTGCCTCCCTCCAGGTCCCCTCTCTCATGCTTTTCCCCCTACTCCCTCACTTTTGCCTCTGAGAAGGTGCCCCCTGGATATTCCCTCTCCCTAGGGCATCACGTCTTTACAGGATTAGGCGCATACACTTTTACTGAGGCCAGACAAGACAGTCCTCTGCTATATTTGTGTTGGGGCCTTGGATCAGCCCCCTGTATGCTCTTTGGTTGGTGGCTTAGTATTGAGAGCCCTCAAGGGTCCAGAGTAGTTGACACTGAGGATAACTGACTGAGAAAGATGCATATACTCACAGCTAAGCATTAGAGTGAGGTTGGGGACCCCTATGGAAGAGTTAGCGGAAGGATTGTAGGTTTCTAATATTATCGTCCCATAAAAAGATACAGAGAGCCTTGTACAAATGATTAAGCCTAGGTGTGGGATAGGACAGTTATAGAAGAAGTCTTTCATACTTATCATGCTCAGTAAGAAAGTACTAGTAATAAAAGCTAGTCATAATTATGACATCATATCACAGGGACATAGATGTTAATGGAAAGACCTCCTCCAAGTATCCATAGGTAAAACTGTTGAAGCAATAACATACAGGAAGCAGTTTTGGATTATAGCTCTAAGTAAAAAATATCTATGACTCCATACTGATATGAATAAATAATTGACTGAAAAGTAAGAGAACAAAAATCTCTTCCATGTAGAAAAATTCAAAAGAATTCATGTATATCAGTCATACTGTTCTTTTTTAGAGATAGAGAATAATTCCTCACTTCTTAAATGAGACTTGTACATAATAATTTCCTTCTCAATAGTATCTGGAGAGGTACAGAAAGAGTACCTATAGAGTGGAAAATATGACAAATACAATATAGCCTGATGGCCAAGCTCAACAGCAATACTGAAAGTTATATCAGTGATACTTATCACTGAATACTCACTATGTCCCAGGCTTCAGTACAGGACATTCATCTAGACCTTCTTTTAATCTTAATCACAACTATGAGTTTGGTATTTTCCATCAGTAATTAATTGCTATTTTTATTAAGATTTATTCCATCATTTAATTTCATAATAGTACTTACCCTGCTGATATGAATTATTTTATTTTGTAATATAAAACCAAGAAGTAGTTATGTTAATGGTGTTATAAAAAGATTTTCTAAGAAGAATAATTAGAAAACAAAAGTACAAAGCAGATATTATTTGACTTGATGATATTTAAAATATTTCATAAAGCTTAAAAATATACATCTTATAGCCTAGGAACAATGACTTTTCAGCAAAAATAAATCCTTAGGTTCCTTGACTTTGGCTTATAAGTCAGTTTTCCACTGCCAATCGCCATTTCTTAGAAAGATGTCCAGTTCCAAATTTGGTACAGGACTCTGTGATGCTATGTAGGAGTAAAATCAAAAAAAAATTTTCAAAGACAAACTGGATCACTTCAAAAGATACTAGGTAGGTCTTTAGTATATAAAAATATGATCATTCACAAGAATAATTGCAGTTAAACATCTCCATTTCATAAACAACCATTACAAAAGAAGATGTGATTGTTAAAATGAAAATGGTCCCCATAGGCTCATAGAATTTGGCACTATTAGGAGGCATGTCCATATTGGAGTTAAGAGAGGCCTTGTTGAAGAAAGTATGTTACTGGGAGTGGGCTTTAAGGTTTCAGAACCTCAAGCCAGGCCCAGTGGATCATTTGCTCTTCCTATTGCTTGGTAATCCAGATGTAAAATTCTCAGCTACCTTTCCAGCACCATGTCTGCCTGCATGCTGCCATGCATACTGTCATGGTGACAATAGACTTACCTCTGAACTGTAAGCCAGACCCAACTAAATGTTTTCTTTATAAGAGTTGCTATGCCCCAGTGTGGGGGAATTCGAGGGTGGGGAGGTGGAAGTGGGTGGGTGGGGGCACATCCTCATAGAAGCAGGAGAAGAGAGGATGAAATAGGGGGTTCCTGGGTGGGGGGATGGGGAAAGGACATAACATCTGAAATGTAAATAAAATATCAAAAAAGATAACTGAAAAAAAAGAGTTGCTATGGTCATGGTGTCTTTTCACACTAATAGAAACCCTAACTAAGATATAAGTAAAGAAAAAGAAAAAGAAATGATGGAAGGAAAGAAGGAGAGAAGGATCATTGCAAACCTCAGAGCAGATAAAGGTCAAGGATTTGTTTGAAGTAGTTCATTATATGTAAGTTTTCATGTCTGTATTGATTCTAAGCCAACACCTCTACCACGTATGAGACTTTCGGGGCAAAGCAATATTTAACAGAATTAAAAAGTGTGGAAAAGAGGAGGGAAGAAAAGCTATAAAGAAGCCTATTACCTATTAGTGGAGAGAAGAGGGGGAGGGTGAGAGAAAAAGAGAGAAATAAACAATGAAGTTACCTTATAATGAAATGACAATATCCCTATTAGACACCAGAGGCTAAGAAGTAAAACTTCCATGCTAGGAACAGATTATTTCTTTTGGGCATTGCCCAATGAGGTCCCATAGACTCCTAAACATTACAGAATTTTTCCAATGTTCATGGATGTTCTCCATACCTCGACAGTAATATCCAATCGCTGAGTGATCCATGTCCTTGAATCACATGGACATATCAAGTTGGTACTTAATATTGATAATTCATTTCTTCTGGCTATATTTCAGAGTCCTCCAATGTGCTGTTCCTGCTACTAAGGAGAAAAGCAATAGTTAGTCTTACACAGCTATAAATCCGATAAGGTACAACAACATCTTACCTAGCAAAACATGTCTGCTGGTGCAACAGTAGCAGAAATATGGAAGTAACCAACCAAATTTTTACTGGATTTAACTACCACTCCACAAGACTAAATTCATACCTGGCACCACTCTCAGGCCAAGAACCTAGGCTTGAAAAGTAATAGGCTCTAGGGAAAGAACCTACTTGTGTAATTCTGATAAGTGGACATAGTATTAAATCAACTGCTTATGACTTATTATTATATCCCTACATTAATGCAGCTCTTATTAGAGAATCTTCTACTTGCAATCAATGTTGATTAATAAAAAAAGATTTAGAACTGGCCAAAGAACAGAAAATAAGAAACTGCAGAATAGAATATTTATATCATATTCTCCCATCCCAAGGCTCAGGCAACATTTCAGAAGAAAGGGTGCAAAGACTGAGACTGTAAGAGCCAGAAGTAGTGGTGGGTAAATGCAAACAATAGTAGCCTTAGGACATAATAAGGCACCTCCACATATGAACTTACAGTGGCTATGACATCATACAAAAGCCCTAGGTAAACTAAAGCCAGACTATATTCCAGAATGGAGAGGGAAATGAACATGAACCCCTACATACAGAGCTATTAACAATTGATAGTTGCTGGGGGTGTAAGTTTTCTTTAAGTAAGTAGCCCAGTTGACTGGTAAAAGGCCACACATCCAAAAATCTGAGGAAAAATGTAAATTGGTCTTGATTGATGGGTTAAAAAAAACCCAAAAAACAAAATGAGTACACAAAGTTCTGTGGGTAGGGAATGGGAGTGGATCTAGGAGAATTTGTGTGGGCTGGGATGAATATAATTAAAACACATTGTACAAAATTCTCAAAAAAAAAACCCCTAATACAGATTTTTAATGAGGTAGTGAAGAAGCAACTATGGAAATCAAAACTTGAGTTTTTTATAGGGAAGAAGTTTTTCTAGTAATTAGCCCCATTAAGAGAAAAAAGTGTGACACACACATACACATGAATCTTTATCTCTATCTCTCTATCTCTATTGCTATCTCTATCCCAGTAGCAGACAAATAAAATGACCTATTAGAGAAACAAGTTGGGTCCCCTCATGGTAATAAAATCCAAATGTACGTGTAGGTATTGGTTCCCTCTGGAACTTGAGTAGGTCAATTGTGAACCACCTGGCATAGGTACTAGTAATTGATCTTGGGTCTGCTAGAACAGTATATGTTCATAACCTGTTAATCATCTCTCCAGTACACAAATGCTTTTACTTTTTGGTAAACTTGCTTTTAACATTCTAGACATAGCTAAATTTCTGTTCCTTTCCATAGTATGCCCTCCTCTCCAGGTATATCTAATAAAGACCTCATTGACTGTTCCATAAAGTGGTCCTGGCACTCTTGTGGTTACCTTCAGCCCTGTCATAAAATGTTATTCTAGCTTATAACTGTTATCATCAGTCTGCAACAACTATTTTCAGTTTGACCTCCTATAGGGACATGGGTCTTCTTATGACATCAAAGTACAAAGCTCTGTCGTGACCAGATAGTAGTTTTTAACCATAGTTTATATACCATGTGAGGCTAAAACAAAAGAGTCTATTGCAGAAGGAAAAATAAAGCATGACAGTGGCTACCATGTTGCAGAACTGAGTCTCCCTATCTTAACAGCTACGCATCCTGGTACGATTTAGGAGGCTTGTCTTCCCCATATACAAACTCTTCTGAAATCTTAAATGAGGAAACCAAAGTTTATCATTGATTATCAGCCTACAGTTTCCTGTGGTAAGGATGCATCTCTAGTATATATGGAAGAATTATTGTGTAGATGTGTAGATTGTATTATCATGGGTTACCTTTTTCATCACTGCCCCACTATCACTAAAGATCGATCATCCTCAAAAGGGATTCAAACATTTATCTCCACCAACAAAATAAACCACAGAGGTTCAATACTAGGTCATTTATCTCCCAAGGATCAAGTATCCCAGGACTGATTTCTGTAATTAAGAGCCAGAGTTAAAATTCCAAAGATTACTTTCATACTGATTCAAAAGTCTCAGTGAAAGGCAAGCTGTCCCCAAGCCTGTGACCTATGATGAAAAGATCACCCTTGATATGGAAGGAGAGGAGAATAAGGGGAGCCACCAAACATGATACCCTTTGCATTTCCAGAGTAACCACCAAGGGATAAAAGTTACACTTCAACTTTTCCTACCCATTCATATTGTTCAATTTGACCCGAGAATCCCATTTTATCCTTTGTTTCATCTTGAAAGCTTAGAAGGCACACTGATGTACTGTGACCTCAGGGTAGGGTAGAGTATAGACAGCCAAAGTATTCTCAGCTCTCATCTGAAAAAAAATCTACTAATTTCTTCCAGCCATCACAGGCTACCCACTGGATTGCTGTTTGTGTAAGATAGATAGTTCCCCCTTTCTCTTTCTCCCCCTCCCCTCTCTTTCCCTCCTCTTTCTCTCTGTCTTCTATTCTGCTCATCTGTCTACTGTTAACTTCATTCAGCTTTAACTTGATTCAGGATTCCAAGGAGGAGAGGCTCTGTTTAGTCTTTTATCTCTCACAGGCCTGGCCCATGGCCCTGAAGTACCTATGTGGACAGCATACTGCCTACCTTCATATGTAGAGCCTCCAGCAGTCATTAAAATATAATTGCAAGGATTTACACCTCTGTGTATGGCTGCCTTCTTGAGGCAAGTTCCCCTGTACTTGGGAGAAGCCTCTGGATTCTCAGACAGCAATGTCTGTGACATGACATGGCCTTTCATCTGACTCATTTTCCTGATGCTCTCAATATGATTCCATTTTGTGCTTACCTTATATTCAATATTCTCCCCTGAGACCTTGGTTAATAACTCTTTAACTTTGTTAAAATTCCTCTCGCCCTCAAGCCTTTTCTAGTTTTTTTTTTCCCTCTGCCTCTAGACCCCTGAGGAGAAACTGACCATTTTCCTGCACTGCTGCTTATCAAAGGATTCATTACACAGTTTAGATTGCATGTCTAGGAAAATCTGTTACCTTCATTAACCTTATTTCATTTTAAGAGATAATCCCATGTCTTTATACTCCAAATGAGAATAGTGCTGAGATCAGAACAGAGGTGCTCAACAAACAACTGAGTGACTTCATTATGAAAGTTAGCATTATTTCATAGCCTAAATGAACTCAGCCAAGACTTCATGCTGGACAGTCCTTCTGGTTGAGCACAATATTGTGTCTAAAAGTGCACTGGGATATAACTGTGAATCATTAGGTTATGCTGCCTTGATTAATCAATGGCTCATATATGATAGATGTCTTGGATACAAAATCCTAGCACACAGCAGCAACAAGCTCTTTTTGAAAACATACTTCAACAAGGAAGGGTAGCTAGTTAGACCCTGGCAGCTACAGACGATAATTCTGTTATGCTTCATAGCCTCCAAATTCCTATCTTGCTTCTAAGTGATCAGGAATTTCAAGTCTCCAAGGAAAGCATATAGCATGAGAAAAGTTTGTCAGGAAACTACGGGGACCTGGGGCCAGAGTTTGGAAAACACTTATGCAGCTGAGGCTATTTTCAAGAAGTTTTGACTGTATAAATTCCTATTTGTCATAGTTACTGCATATCAGTCTAAGACAGTTATTATATTTTCTTCCTATAAGCATCCATGGTGTTCTGCATCTGGTACATTTGCCAAATTGTAGATTTGTTCCTATTTCTATACATCTGTTAAAAGAATGTGTGTTCCATCTCATCAGGGAGTTACTTTAAGCCACAGGTTGCTAATTCCAAATGAATAGAACCAGTGATTAATCTGGGAGATATCACTATTCATGTAACAGATGTCCAATATGATGAGTTACACATTTGTTCCATGTTTACACTAGAATATAAAAAGAAGATTCAAGTATTTTGTAAAAGAAAAGAATAAGAAAAATGAGGGTGAGAAGGTAGGGAGTTACAAAATACTTGAAAATGTTTATTCAGGTGCCAAGTTAGATGCGACAGAGACTAGCAGTATGTCTGGAAGGTGGCAGATAAAGAGTTGAGAGGTTGAGAGCTAGGGGAGAGAGGGAGAAACAGGAATCTGTATTCCTGGCTTCATTTCAGGGTGTGGATATTAACTCAGTCCATCTCACGTGGCTAACAGAAGCACTAATGCCAAAACCGGCAATTTCATCAGCAGCAGTTACACAGAAGATGGGATTTCAGAGGAAGGCACGAGAAAAGGGAGAATGATGCATGTGATTCTATTCAAATAATTAAAAACAAAGTTGGCAGTCTATCTTCCTGTCAAGAATAATAAATATCAGACTATGGACTTGGAAAGAGAAGTGCAAGTGGCTTCCTGCTGCTCTATATAACTTTGGTCCAATACAAACTTCAGAGTTGACTTTTCACACACAAAAATATCCATTTTAAATGATCTCCATATATGTTTTTCTAGTTAACTCTGTGAGTGGAAGAATAGATTAAGAGGCTACCAGCCTAAGGTAAATGGTATAAGAGGCCATATGTCTGGGCCACACTAAAGCTATTCACTTGAATGGTAAACATAAAGTATTTATACACCCAAGTTTCTTCTTTATAGCTGACAAGGGTTTCTTATATTGTTTTTTTTATTTCTCATTATTTGCATCTTGTTCTCATAAGCTCAGGAACTAAAGTGCACCCTTAAAAAATAGATGGTAGACAGACCAGATGTATTCATAGACAGGCCAAAATTTTAATGAATGAAGATGGACTGAAATTAATGAATAAGATGTTCACAGAGATATATATTATTAACCAATGTGTTCATTATCCTATGTATATACTGTACTCATTGACAGTTTTTATCATCAGTGTGACCAATTAAAGAAGCAAAGGTCTATTTCGGCTCATGGTTCCAGTGGAGTCAGTACATGATTAATTTCCATATGTACATGGACAGAATGTCCTGGTGTACAGGATGTACAGAGAGATAAAAGACTGAGAATATAGTATAACTTTGAAGGCATGAAGGCAATGACTAAACTTTTCTTGCTAGGACTCAACACCCCACATTTCTACCACTTTCCAAGCAAATGATACAGGTAGATAACCAAGCATGCAATAAACAAGCCTGTGCAGCATATCACAACATTCTGTCTTGGGTCTTAAAAGGCCTATGGCTATTTCAGTGCAAAATGTATTCAGTCTATTTCTAAGAGCCCCCAAAGTCTTAAAAGTTCCAACATTGTTCAAAAGCTAGTCCAGTCTTTTCTGAGTCTTAAAGCAAACTTCTAGCTGTAAGGCTCTGTTAAAATAAAAAAATTAGGTTAAGTTCTCTAATGGCACAATGAAAAAGCATTCACATTAGAAAAGAAAAAAAAAAGAAAGCACCCCCCCAAAAGAACAAAAACAAACAAACAAACAAGCAAACAAAAAACAAAACCAGGTTGACCTAATAGAGTAGTTTCAGCTTGCATGCATATTGAAATATCAGATGGCATAAGGCTAAGAACCAGGGTTACCAATTTGGAGAGACAGATGCTGACTATCTGTGTGGCACAACAATGGGGGTTAATGATCAAAAGCAGTACAGGAAACTACTCCGAATTGCCAAACATCTCTGATAAACCTTTCACTGAGTGTTTTAGCAGGCACAAGCAGAGTAGGTTTCTCAAGACCTCCCTAAAAGGCCTCCTAACCCACATGTAGCTAAATCTCAGTGAACATGAGATTTCATTTCTCACTAGAAAAAAATAGTTTGCATTGTCCTCATTGGAAAACTCAAGGCCATAAAGGAAAGGGGACTAAAGGCATACTGTATCCCTATTCTCTCTAAGCACTCTTAGAGGTAGATTGTAGTGATACATGATTGACAATAGACAACATAATAGCATCCATGTATAGTATGTTATTTTAAAGGTGCTTATAAAGTGAATAGTATCATACTTCTATCCTACTTGATGCAATTATTTCTCACACATCCAGAATTCATTTTTCCCCGACTTCAGGCAAGATTACAAAATCTATTAGGTTTCCTATAACCTTTTAGTGTTTTACTTGTCTTTCAGTTTATCACAATAACTCATTGCTATCCTTCAATTTAACTGTTAAATATTGGGTTAATTTGCCCCTCATAATGCATAATAGGCAAAAGTAAAGAGAACAAATCTTATGAATATAAATATGCATGTCCTTACCCAAACAAGGAAGAAAATATAAATGGATATTGATATTCATTCATCTACCCACATTTCAACAATGGATTGGGTGTCAATGCTTAGAGTTTATAACTGTCTTGTCCAGTATTCATAGAGATTACAAACATACACAATACCCCAGTAGGGTCATCATCCATTTAGAATATCAAACTCATATCTACCACAACCATCAGTAAGTCACCCCTCTGTACAGTGTTTCAGTTCAGGATTCTCCAATATTATGAATCCATAACAGAGACCAAAGTTACTCCAAGTCACTCACTACTTGGTATCCTCTTAAGACTCGAGAAGCAAGCAGATTAGATATAAAAGTGGCAAAGAGGTGAGCAAAACCCATCCATGTTGTGTTATCTTATCTATGTTTTCTTTCCATTTCCCACCCACGTCATATTTTAACCTTTAAAACTAAATGTCAGACCTTCTGGTGGGCATAAAATTTAACTTTACCTTCAATTGATATCTCTTTCTCTTTCCCTGCCCGCTTCCCTCTCCCCTTCCCTTATTCCCACTCCAATAGAGTTTACAGAGAATATCTTTAGTTTAATTATACCTAAAAGGCATGCATTAACTTTCTTTGATCTAAGTTGGGTAGCTCAGTTGATTACAGACTAGGGTTGGTAGATTTAGAGTCTTCATGAACACATTTTGTTTTGGACTGAGGAAAAGCCTATTTTCAGAGACTTCAAAGTCTTTTCCCTTGCAGCCAGTTAGTTCACAAGGTGTGGTGCTTGTCAATGGCAAGCATAGTCTGTATGATGGTTCAGTGCAATCTTTCCCCTATTCCTAAAAAACCAGTAGAGAGCATTTTTCCTTTAATGACAAATTATAAATGGTAAAGAAACATGAAATTCTTTTTTAGTAAAAAGAGGAAATATAATCAAGATGTTAATACAATTTATATAAGCTTAATTAAAACACTATCAAAACATTCTAGAAAGTGGTAACTATTTTATAAAAACTCTTTTATCTTGCATGCAGGTGTACATCACACACATATACACACATCTAGCTATAGTCCTTCTTGATTATCTAAGTAGTCAACTAGAGCTTCACACACTTCCCTTCAACCAATCAGCCAGTTATTTACTTCCCCTGGAGATGCCATTTTCAATTTTTTAAAAGATAAACATGGCATTTTCTCTTGATACTTTATTTTGAGATTTCAAGTTTCAGAAATTTTACAAGAATGGCAAAATAAAATTCCATATGCCCACAATCACTCCTTGATAATATTTTGTTTCTTTCCCACCACTCTCTCTTTTGCTCTCTTACATATTTTGGAGTAAGCTGAGGCTGACACCACAGTCCTAAATAGTACAGCAGGTATTTCTTAGGACTGTCACCTCATCACCAAATTTCACAGCAAAGAATTTGATACCAACAAAGCAACAGTACTTAATATCATGTTAAATAGTTATTTAAATGTTAAATATTTAAATGCCACAGTGTTAAAGCATTTATTCATCCAAATTTTGTTCTTTATAACTGCTTTTTAAATAAAATCACCCAGGATTCAATAAAGTGTTACTTATGTTTTGACACTAAGTGATGGAATCTTAGAGGCCATCTTTGTACTCTGCTTACCACAAAGAACATAATTTCTCCCTGCTAATACTCTGCCATGAAATCTGTTTTGTCTAATGTAGTAATTCCAGTTTTCTTTTGATTAGTTCTATTTTTTTAATCCATTCACTGTGACACTCCTTATAACCTTTAGATTTGAAGCAAGTCAATTGCAGGCAGCATATAGATGGAATTTGTATTTATATCCACTCTATTAAACTCTGATGGTTTCCTGAGTATCCATCAATAGATAAGTTGGTAAAATATATAATATTTAAATCTCTGCTTTGAGGAGCATAGACTGCTCTTGCAGAGGACTCAAGTGTGTCTTCCACTAACCCTGCCAGTGGCTCACAACTCTGTGAGGAGCAGAGGAATTCCTAAGTGTGTGAAGTCCTGAGTTTATTGTTTATTGTTAACATGAGCCAGCAGTGTTCAGTACCCTAGTCTCAGATCCGTGGAAAAATGTCAAAGCCTCCCCATCCCTCAATGGGAAAGCTTGGAGTGATGGCAAAGCCTTCTCTGATCTGAGTTAGAATGTTGCCTGTCTGTGCAAATAAATAAATAAATAAATAAGGTCCACCATAGCTTTCTCTCCCTGAATATTAATGGACTGAAGACTGTTATCCTTTAGAAATTAGCTAAACTTGACTTTTTGTTCATCGGTATATGTTGAACCTGCCTCCTTATATAATACCTCTTTTACTTGTTTATATCTGTCTGCAATAACCCCACCTTTCTGCTCACCTGTATATAATGAACACACAGAGCTTACAAATGCTGCAGTTTCTTCATAATAGAGCCCACTCTGCTCAAACCCAGGTTTTCTCTGTGTCTGTTATTTCTTCATGCCCTAACTGCCCCAAGTCAGATCCATCCCTGGAACTATACTGTATGCAATACAACTTTCTATAACTCTGGCTACAGGGGAACTGATACTACTGTCCTCTCACTTTTGCAGTCAACTTTACTCATATGTGTATATGTACACATAGGCACACATACAGATGCATAATTAAAAATAAAATGAAATCTTTAAAATAAAGTTTTTGCTTTTTGTTGGACTACGTAGACTATTTATGTTGAATATAATTATTAGTGTGATTTGGTTGAAGAATATCATCTTGTTATTTGCTTTCTATTTGTCCCTCTAGTCTTTATTTTCTTTCACCAGCATTTTGGTTATTTGCTGTGATTTTATTTTATTGCCTTAATTGGTATATTGACTAAAATGTGTTCCTTTAAGATTTGTATGTTACATTTGTGACCAATCTAATCTAAAAGATATTATAGCATTACTTGTACAGCATATAAAACTTCCAATATTACATTTCCATTTTTGCCTTGAATTCTTTGATGATGAAACAATGTGATACATTTATTTTTTCCTGTAATACACATTTGAAACTGTAACTATTTTTCTTTAAATATTTGATCTCTAAAAATACTTAAATAGTAAGAAAAACTTATATTTATTCATATAGTGATCATTTCCAATTGCATTTTTCCTTTGTGAATTTGTAATTACAATTGGCATAAGCTTCCCTCTACCTGAAAGATTATATTTAACTTTTATTATTGTGTGAGGACACTGGAGATAAGTTGTTTCAGATTTTGTAAGTTTGAAAAAATAATTTAAAAGTCCTCATTGGGTATAGAATTCAAAGTAAAGTTCTTTGTTTCCTTCATACTTTACGGATTACAATTCATTATTTTATTGTTCACATTCTTTGAAGTAAGAGCCATCACTGGTAGTTTTGTTCATATGTATATGTTATTTTCTCTAGAACCATTAATAAATTTTTCTGTAACAGGTATATAGATAGTATAATCTTAGTGTCATTTTCTTCATATTTCTTAAACTTTGACTTTACTAACTACTTAGATTTATATGATTACTGTTTCATCAAAATTATAAATATTTTGGTCATTTTTATTGAAACATTTTCCCTGTGATCTCCCCATTTGGGAACTCCAGTTATACAAATAGGTTTGGCTACACGTATTAACCCAGATCATTGACATTCTGTTCACTAAAAATAGTTTTTCCTCCCTCTTTCATTTTATATCAATTCTATCATTATGTCTTCACATTTATTAATCTTTACTCTTCAGTATCTACTCTGCAATTTCTCAGCAGTCTATTTTGAACACAAATATTGTAGCTGTATTATCAAGATGCTTTAATGAAGCCTTTCTGTATGCTCCATGTTACTGTTTAACTATTTGATTTTCTTGTCTTATGCTTAAGATCTATTAGGCAGGACCAGAGCTGTATTTAATTTAGGAATAACTATGCACCACTGCAGAGGCAAGACCCTCCTGAATAGTGTACCCAAAACTCTTTGAGGAATGAAGTTTTCCAGATTTTCATGATTTAAACAGACCCCATTTCCATCCTTGTGTAAGTGACACATACTACTTTTTGTACATTTTCAGACGATTCTTCCTTTGGACCTGGGCAGCTTCCTCTGCTGCACACACTAAATAATACTGTATTGAATAATCTACAGATCTCTAGTGTTCTTTCCCTTGGAAATGCTCTCTTTCGCAGGAATGTCAGCACCATTTCCTCAATTCAAGCAGTTCATTGCACAAAACTGCACTGTACCTTGATTCTCCTTCCTGAATAGTGGCCTGGAAACTCTCTCAAAGCAGTAAGCTTGAAAAATCATAGGGCTTCCACAAGTCACTTCCCATCTCTCAAGAATCACTGTCTTAAATTGTCTTATATCAGTTTCTCATAAACCACTGCCTGATATATTTTATGCAAGATTTTTTTTTATTATTTCTGACAAGAGTCTAAATCTGGTCCAGGCTATTCTACATTAGTCTGAAGTACAAGTCTACCATTTCTTATCTTATTTTATTTTAAACAAGAAACACAGGAAATCTTTTGAGCATCTTTACTGCACAGTCATATTTTAACCTACTTAATATTGACCAGTACACTTTAAGAAAAAACTATAACTACATTTTAAAATGTCTATTAGTCAGACTTTTTTAACTGTTGAGTGGTTCTTTCATTAATTAGTTAGAATGATGAAATTTTGCTATAACACTTCACATAATCCCATGCTGAATGAGAAATAATATCTTGATAAAAAAGTCAATTACAAATAAATTATAAATGTGTACTACAAAAATTATGCATGTGTACTATACAACTATAAAAAAACAAGGATACTGTGAATTGATTTAATATACAAGATCCTCAAAATAAATAGTCTAGCTGCCACATAACTTTTGGTTTCTATTTCAAAAGAGGCTGAATTCACTACAAATAGCATCATTGAATTTAAGAGGTGGGAGCTAAATAAATTCAAATATTTCTGGATTTCTCAGCTTTCTTCCCTCAAGCCTCTTCAAGTCACTGCTGCCAAAGTCAATCTTCCTCTTTCATTTTTAGCCCAAGACATATCTTGTTTAGAGTCTATCTTTGGCATAACTGTCTACACTCCAAGTCTTCTTTATCATCTGGTTTGATTGCATGGAATGAACCAGCCCTCTAGTATAAGCATGTTTAGGAAAATAAATAAAACAATGAAATTCATGATCTGACAAAACATTACTGTTACTGATACCATCTTAGAATAATAGTTATACAGTGAAGACTTTTGTCCATCTCAAATGCAGATCTGATTTCATTTAAGCAGTGTGGAGTACATACAAACATAACAAATAAAATGCTATGGTATGGCTAGATGTGATTTTTACCTACTAGAAGAGAGTGATTCATCAGAGGTATCTGGATTCCACATTTGCTCTGTAATTCTGTGATAGCATTATTATGTTATTTGACATTTGAAAGCATCAATTTCCTCATTGGTAAAATGTAGATAATTAAAACTTTTTAAAGAACAATTATCCAAATTTGGGATGTAGTAGAACTGTGTGATCTTTAAAAATCTTATCAAGGCAGTATTTGTCCTACCTAAAAATTACTCAATTATTTAGAATATATACTCATGATTTGACTTTCTGCTTTATGTCTAATTAGAATTCAGATGTTCTGGATCAATGCAAATTCACATTTCTAACCAGTAGAAAAGCAAATTCTGAAAGGCTGTCATTTTGTTGCTCTGCAAGATACTAATAAATTTTTACTGCTTCTTCAAAATCTTTTTGCCAAAACTTTTATTCATCAAAATGCCTAAAATCCCAAATTCCTCAAAACACTCCTAAAATTAGTTTAATCCCTCATAGTTATCATCCTTAATGAGCTGGATAAATGTCTGACATGTGTTTGTGTTCAATTTAGATTTGTAGAATGTTTATATTTTTAACTCCTTCCCCAAGTATCTATGAGGTTCTATATCTATAAATTTGACAAACTATGAGTTTTTAAAAATGTATGTATACTGAAAACACACGGATGTTTTGTCATTAGGCTCTAAACAACACAATTGATATAACAATTTTAACATTTTTAGGTATTATTAGGTAAATACATGGTTGAAAATATAGGGAAGCATGTATGTTTGCTACATGCA